>NC_141541.1:64845000-65140000 GCF_021556685.1 Rattus norvegicus
ACAGAACCCAGGTAGAACAGAAGCTTGTACACTTTGGGGGTGTCAGTTTCCCCATCTTGCTCCTAGCACAGATCTAAGTACACCATCTTGTTTAACCCTACACTGTCCCCATTATAAGAGAACAATGCTTATTTTACAGATAGGGAAACTGAAGTCCGTGGCAGGGATAGACCACAGAAAGTAATAGGCACAACCTGTGAACCCTGATTTTCAGGTCGCCCCAGGAGAGACAAGCCTGTACCTCTCAGACCTGTGAAGTCCAGGATCCAGAGTAGTGTGGACTTCTGCGTTGAACAGCTGGCTTGAACAATTCCTGATCATGGCTAATGGCCCAAGAGTACCATACCCAGCAGGTCCGACATATCACAGTTAGGGAATACTAGTGGTCATCTACCTGCCTCACCCCCACCCCAAACCTTAGAGCCCCAGTGCCACCACCTCCTCCTCCTCTTCTTTCTCTTCCTTCTCTTTCTCCTCCTCCTGCTTCTCCTTCTTTCTGAGACAGGGTTTCTCTTTGTAGCCTTGGTTATCCTGGAACTTGCTCTCTAGACCAGGCTGGACTGGAACTCATAGAGATCCACCTACCTCTGCCTCCTGTGTGTTAGGATTAAAGGTGTGGGCCACCACTGCCCAGCTCAGACCATTCTTCTAGCTACAAAGTTCTCTTTGGTTTTCAAGAGTTGGCTGAGCACCAAGATGAAAGCCAGCCATCTCTCAATGGTACATGTGGGACTCTTCACTGTCATGTGACTTCAGCCAGAGCCCAAAAGTGCTCACTGAAGCATTAACTCCAACTGTTCAGCTGATTCTGGGCTGCTGGTCTGGCATAAAAACTCTCGAGGCCTCTTCTTTGTCACAGAGTTACTGGCCACACTCATGACAATAGATATTTGGGAATAGGAGAAGCCCACCTCCCTGCAAACTCACACCGTCCTGGTGGACTGTGAGCACTGCCTAACCTGGGAAGGAGGAAGTGACGCATAGACAGACACTATATGAAAAGTGTGGGCAAGCACGGGCAGCCACTGAAAATGGCCAAAAAGCCTAAACATCCAACCAGCCATGACAGAATTCCCAGAAGGCAGCAGAACAAGGTTTATGGGTTAGATCTGGTGGTACGCTGGTCATGACACTAAAAGCTCCTACTTGAAGAAGGAAGATCCAGGTGGACTGTGTGAGGTGGTCGTTGGGGCCGTGGCAGCCCACAGCTACAAGCCCAACAGTAGGAAGCAGAAGCAGGAGGATCAGGAGTTCAGTTCATCTTCCACAACATGGCAAGTTCAAGGCCAGCCTATGCCACATGAGGACTTCTCATTCTGAAATCAAACAAAGAAACCCAGAGAAACAAAGGAAGTGGTGACAAGCAGCCAGGTGGCTCTGAAGGCTCTTGCTTTGCTACCCTGGTAAGCCTAGTCCAGCCCTGGGAATCACATAAAGGGAAAGGAGGGCATTGATGCCTCAGAGTTGTCCTCTGGCCACAACACAGGCGCCATCCTATGTGTGCCCATGACTACATGTGAGTGCACACACACACACACACACACACACACACACACACACACATTCATAATGATAATAGCATCTTCTTAGGTAGTGAAGGGCCACTGGGCCTGGTGCACACCTTTAATCCCAACACTCAGATGCAGAGGCAGGTGGATCTCTGTGAGTTCCAGCCCAGCCTGGTCTACCATGCAAGTACCAGGACAACCAGAACTCCATAGAGAAACCCTGTCTCAAAAAAATAGAAGTGATGGAAGAGGAGAATGCTAGCCAAGAGCTGGCAAGGACATGGGAAAATTCAAATTTTACACATTGTTGGTAGGATGGATACAAATCAGTGCAGGCAACTGGGGAGGAGCAGAGGGGGTGTGCCTCCAAAATGTTAAGATAGAATTCTTAAGAACCAGCAATCTACCTCTGGTTGGATATCGGAGAGAACAAAGAGAGGACATCGGAGACATTTGCCACCCAATTTCTTCAGCACTGTTCCTCAGCGGCCAGGACGAAAGAGCAGTGTATTACTGGTGAGCAGAGAAGCATCCGGGTGTGCACACAGGGTGGAATAGTAGTCATCTTTCAAAAAGGAAGAAACTCATGTCTTACGGCACAATATGGAGGGACCTTGGCAGTATCGTGCTTCTCCTGAACTACAGGCGATAAGCCAGTTACCAAAAGGACAGCATAAGAAGTGGGCCCCTTCCCGGTACCTTTCCGCTGAGTCCAAACTACTTGATTTAATCCCCTATTTTGCCCCCTTACAGATGGTTTAACTTCAGGCAAGTTACTTAACCTCTCTGTGCTTCTGTAATAGCAGCTCATGGGGTGTGGTGAGGATTAAACCAATAAATATCTGTGATGTGCTCAGAACAGCACCTGGCACACAGCAGGAACTTGGAAGCCTGTTATTACTGTTGCTGTGCCATTGCTGTCCTACTTTGCAGGGCTGTTGTGAGGTCTGGGCTTGGCCAAGTATGTAGAAGGCATTCCTAACACAGGAAAGCCCACCTATTATGATGCCAATGGTCCATCTTGTTTGCATCTCTTTCCTCAAAAGGCTTTACACACACACACACACACACACACACACACACACACACACACACACACACACACAGAGCACGCACGCACGCATGCACACGCACACAGAACACAGGTAACATCGGACAGACGTAAGACCAACCTTTGAAGGGCTCAGCACCAATGGGGCAGTAGACCTGGCTCACCCCGACCCTGAGCATCTGTAGAGTTGGAAGGGGCACAGAGAGGGTTGAGCCAGTTCTGGTATAAGCCTGGAGGCCAGACCCAGACTGTGAGGAATGCAGAAGTTCTTGAAGAAGAATGAAATGGAGCAACAATGGCTTGGGTCCAAGCTACAGATGGCCAAGCCTAGCTAGGTAGGCAAGACAGAGTCAGGGGCAAGGGATCTTGGAGCTGAGGCCTATCCACACCTCTGGCCAGATGGCCTCTGCCTGGGGCAGCAGAGTGCTCTATGCAGAGAGAGCTTCCTTCTCCCTGGAGCAAGCCAGAACCCAGAGGGTGCCTGCTCACTGTACCCTGCCTCCCCCAGGCCAAGTGCCAGTGACTAGATGACAAAGTACTACTTAAGCCTCTGCCCAACTCCAACCAAGGACTCCAGGTCCCTGTGTCCCCCCTTCCCCAAGCTAAAACATAAACCTTCGACTCCACAGGTCCGGCTGTCAGGGTGGTCAGGAGGACAGAGGCAGGCAGTCACCCACCATGTCACTGTCCCCAGTAACCCTCCTTTCTAGGAATCCTGTCCCCGGGGTTGTTCTGTTGCTGTCCCACTGCAGGCAGCACAGACACATAACTCCCATTCCCCGTTTCACTCCGGCCACCAAGAACCATAGCTGGCATCCTACTCCATGATCCCACGTTCTGACATCTCCCGTTTCTCTGTCCTCTACTGCACACTGGCTATTTTTATGCCACAGTGTGGTTGGGAGTCCTCACAAATACACAACGATATAAAATGGGTATGAGCATTACTAAATCTGTGGGAATGTGGCTTAATGGGTACAGTGCTTACTGCAGAAGCATAAGGGCCTGGGTTTGAATCCCCAGCACCCACATAAAATGTGGATGTGGTGACATATTACTGCTATTCCAGCACTAGGAGTGGTCACAAAGATGTCTGGATCCCAGGGAACCCCTGATCAGCCAGTCTGGCCAAAACAGAGAACTCCAAGTCAGCAAGGCCTGTCTAAAACAATATAGAGCTATAGAGGAAGACACCGAGAGTTGACCTCTGGCCTTCATATGTTCACATGTGAGCAGATGGATGCACCCTCCATGTGTGCATATACCATACATACACACAGTTCCTAAATCCATTAAATGTCAGTCCTCCACCCCCATGCCAGACCCCCTGCTTGGTCAGGCAATAGAAAATCTAGGACTGATATATTGAACAAGGGTTGGGGTGGATTGGGAGGCAATAGCAGGCTCCATGTCTAGTTACACAGAGGAACCAGGAGGGTCCCTGCTCCCTTCTTAGGATAATCTATAGCCATGAAGCAACTCTGACAGCTTCAAGCTCACCGACTGCGTATAAACACGCCCAGCTTCATGGATACACTTGCTTGTGCGGGATGTGTTTTAGCTTCGAGAAGGCTCTCCGTCAGGCACAGCTCCTCTACCTTGGGCTTCTAAATTCTAGAAATGTTACAAACAAGTTTCTTTCCCTCCCAAATTACCCAGTCTCTGGAACCATGTCCCTGAATGGACTAAGACACACAATGTCAGCAAAGTGGGGTGCTGCCCTGACACGGCTAAGATGGGCAGAAGTGAAGAAAGGCTGCATGAAAGAGGAGGGAAAGGCCAGGGAAAGCCTTTGTTGTCATGAAGAGAGAACAGAAGGTGAGGAGAAGGACAGAGCAGGATGCTACAGAATGTGGACGGCAAGGGCCATTCTGATGGGATCTCAGAGGGAACCGGGATGGAGGTAGCCTGGTTACAGTAAAGGCTTGCATTGTGTCTGTGTTCTGGGACTTTATGGGAGGTGGACCGAAAGTCAATGGACTATGATTTTTGGCAGAAAAACAAGGGCATAGAAGTGCCCCGGGATCTGCACAGCATCTGCTGGATCATACCTCAGAACGTGGGAAGGGAAAGGTGGTGGGAAGGGAAACTGAGCATCCAGAGAGACCCTTTGACCTGGCAGATGGGGATCATCAAAGCACTCTGGCAGGACATGCTAAGGACATGGCCGTGTGAGGCTGTTTGGGGCAGAAGTGACCATGAGGACCATGAGAGTGACATTTCCAGAGCGGCGCCTCAATAATCACAGCCCTGGACCACCTCAGGACATACCCACACATCCACACATCTCTCCACATATCAGCACAAACCTGATGACCATCCCAGTCATGTCTCCTGTGGACCTAGATATAATTCAACCTGCCACCTCAGAAGGCACAAGCCAGGAGGCCACCCCACCCCTAGCCTGCTCCTGTAGTATTCATGTGAAATTCAAAGAATGCTGCAGACAGCCTGGGAACCCAGCAGAGATCTGTCATGGGCATAAAGCCCTCCGAGAGCTCCAATTCAGGTAATGCCTACAGAAGAGGCAGTGAGGCAGCTTCCAAGCTCCTAAGACCAAAGGACCATTGCTTGATCTTCCCAGCTCAGGAATGGAAGATGATGCCTCAGGATGGGCTGTTCCCTGTGTCTTATCCATATCAGACTCAAGGGACACTCTGGGCTTTGCACCTTGAAGGTGATGCAGGAACAAGTTGGGGCTCTTGGAATGGAGGAAAACGTGATGTGCATTGAAGAAAAGCATGGATTCGGGGAGCAGAAGGGAATGCTGCGACTTGGATGGATCCCCTAAGCTTCCCAGGTTGGCAAAGATCCCCAAAGCAACAGTGTGGAGCTGGAGCCTTGGAGGGGTGTCACAGTCACGAGCACATGTACAGCACGTGTACCTTTCTGGGTTGCTCCATCGGTGACACAGCAGAAGAGTCCGTCTTCAGTATGCGTTTTGTTGGTTTTATGCTGGAAATTAAATACAGACGCTAGGCAAGTAATCTACCCCTGAACTGTATTTCCATTCTCCGAGCCCCTGCATTTTTCACATCCTAGCCTCCAGAACTACAGATAATAGGTTTTTTTTTTCTCTTTTTTGGTGCTGGGAATTAACTTAGGGCTCTCGCAGATGATAAACAAGCGCTCTTCTACTTACCCACATCCACAGCCCTTTTAATATTATTTTATTTTGAGATAATAAGTTGCCCTCACGATCCTCCTGCCTCAGCCCCTAAACAGCTATGATTACAGGTCTGTGCCAAAAGGCCCAGCTACATTTCTTCCCTCACAAATACATAACCTAGTCTCAGACTGAGGAGAGGGATGGGTGGGTAAAATGCTTGCAGCGTAAGTACAGGGACCTGAGTTTGGAGCCCCAGAAGCCAGGCAGGCACAGTGTTTTATAACTCCAAGGCAAGGAGCTAGCTAGGTTGATCCCAGCAGCCCAATGACTAGCCAGCCCAGTCAAAATGGCTCCAGGGTCAGTGAGAAATCTGCCAGAGAGAGAGAGAGAGAGAGAGAGAGAGAGAGAGAGAGAGAGAGAGAGAGAGAGAGAGAGAGAAGGAATCAAGAAATACACACCTCTGGCCTCCACATGTGTAGAGTGCATGTATCTATACAGAGAGAGAGAGAGAGAGAGAGAGAGAGAGAGAGAGAGAGAGAGAGAGAGAGAGAGAAGGAATCAAGAAATACACACCTCTGGCCTCCACATGTGTAGAGTGCATGTATCCTTAAAGAGAGAGAGAGAGAGAGAGAGAGAGAGAGAGAGAGAGAGAGGCAGAGGGAGGCAGAGACAGACAGAGACAGACATAGAGACAGACACAGAGACAGATGCAGAGACAGAGAGACTAACAATCTTATCACAGCCTTATGACACAAGTCCTACTACCATTCCCCCTCTTTAGATGCAGGAAGTGAGGCAGAGACTTCAAATCATGTCTGAGAGCACACGACTGCCTACACAGGAACTGGGCTCCTACAGCAAGGTCTGAGATCCCACAGAAAAGGCTCTTAGCAGTTACTCCCAATGCTTTGGCGGTCTGGACGGCAGAAAGGAGAGAACACCCTTGTATCTTTCCCCCAAGTGCAGGGACTGACCCTGCCTCTGACTGCTTATACAAGCCTGGTTTTCCTTTCTCTCCAGTCCCTAGGCCTGGTGTGGAATGGGACACATATACTCCACTTGTAGCAGTGGAAGGGTTGGCCAGACTGTCACCAAGAGTGACAAACACCCCTGGATCAAGAGGATAAAGGTCAGATTGACTCTCAAAAAGTCTGGATCCCTTCCTGGCCTCAGCTTCTACATCTGTAATATGGGTCTGAAAGGGCTGGCAGCAGGGTGAGCTCTTACAATGGGTGTCTGCTGCCTCTCTAGAGCCTGGCCAGAGCAGAAAGGGAAATGGTAGCTGAGGTGAGGTCTTCTCCTGTCAGAGACTCGAAGGACTGTTCAGAGGCAGAACCAGACCTGGACTGCAGTGGTCCTTACCTCACCAAGGTCAGTGGTGTGACTTTGGGATAGTCATTCCACTCCTCTGGCCTCTTTCCTCTGCTCCAGAATGACAGAGACAGGAGACCAATGCTTGCCTGCTTGACACACAGTGTTATAATAACTTTTATTATCCTACAGCATCTTCCTGCCTCTCCAGGGCACTTCCCTCTCCTGGGGGACAGGAGATAGGGGCCTGGAAAGAGTGAGGAGGCAGGTACAGGGAGAGCACACAGGACCCAGGTACCAGGCTGGGCTGTGGGAACTCTCCAGGGCTCACACTGTAGAAGACAGAAGAAAACTGCCTGCTGCTTAGTGTTTCCTACAGGGGAGGAAGAACACACACACACACACACACATACACACACACACACACACACACACACACACACAGGTCCATCCCAACCCATGTAGGTTCATATCTGGGACAGATATGAGAACTGTATTTGTTCCCGGGACCCTAAAGCCCAGGTCCTGCGTGGCTTCAATACTCTTTGCCCCTGAGGTCAGCACCTCCCCCAGATGGCCCACACTGTGCATACAGAAACCCCTATCACATGAAGAACAAATGACACCCACACTCTCCTCTCCCTCTTTCATGGGTCAGATCTCTCAGCCTCACCCCAACATCTCCAGGGATGCCTCGCTGCACCAAGGAAGGGAAGCCTGTTCATCTTGCCTCCAGACTCTACCCTTTTGTGTCA
This sequence comes from Rattus norvegicus, assembly GCF_021556685.1. NCBI lineage: Eukaryota > Metazoa > Chordata > Mammalia > Rodentia > Muridae > Rattus > Rattus norvegicus. Next base: position 64,852,735 of record NC_141541.1, read on the forward strand.
CCTCTACCTTGTTGGCTGAGGACATCTGTCCTTCTCACACAGTGTCCCTCTTGCTCAGCAGTGCTCACGGAAGCTTCCCCGCAGTTGACATCAAGAGGAATGCAGAGAGGTGAGCGTCACTCTCCCCTCCCACCTAGCACTCCTCCCTGAACTGGCCCTGAAGCACAGAGATGCTGGGAAGTACAACCAAGGTCACACAGCTTCCAAGGGACAGTATGAAGCCAGGCCCAGAGCCTGAGCGCTCCCCTCTGAGCTGGGCAGCTCAGATGCTTCTCCACCCTCTGGACCTTGGAAAAGCCCAGCACTGAAGGCCAGGCGGGAAAGGACAATGGGGTCTCCTGCTGGGACAGGGGAACTGAGGTGAAAACAAAAACGGAAACCGCATTTGAAGCAGACACAGAATAAGCTTTTAAAGCTAAAAATGTAGCAAGCACTGGCCCAACAACTCCTCCGCTGCTCTGTTCCTGTCGGAGCAGGAATGTGACTCTACCTTGGCCTGTAGCTCCTCAGTCCCACACAGAATCAGGCAGGAAGAGCCATGCAGCAAGGACAGACGGGAGCGCCAGGAGCGCCAGCAACTCCACCGCCAAACACCCTTTCTCTGAGCCTCCTGGCCTCAGCTGCCTATATCAAACTCTGGTCCCCTCAGACAGGTGTCCACCTGTGGAACCTGTGTGGCTTTGCCCAAGGCTGGTATAACTCATGCCCAGCCTTGACTGCAGAGGAAGCCACACCCCCACATGCCCCACCCTTCTCCACTTGCCCTAGCGGAAGTTAATGGATGCACTCCTGGATTTTCTTAGCACCTCTTCCCAGGCTGCCCTCAGCCCCCTCTCTTCAGCACGCTCACTTGGGCGCTGTCCAACAGGCAGTCTTCTCTGTTGCAGAGGTCTCCCAGGGCCAGCCCACTATCTAGCAATGCTGATATCCTTGTAGACTTGAAGCCATCTCTCCCCTGCTCCCTGGTCCCCACATCCTCACTTCTGAATCTCACACATCCGTAGGCTTCCCAGCTCACCACCCTGCCCATTTTCATCCCTCCCCGTAGAGACCTCCTGGGACAAGTGCCGATAGCTTAAGCTCACCCTGCTAAGCAGAGCAGAGGCTGTTCTGCCACCCTAGGAAGGGACACCAAGGGCAGCGACTGCGAGTTGGCCTATCCAAAGAGGTACACTGCAGCTGGAGGGGTGGCAGGGTCCAAATGCAGAGAAGAGACAAGCAGGTCACATCCATGAAGGTCAGAAGTGCTGCCTGGCTGTGACCTCCTGGTTCTACGTACATCCCCATTTTCTTTAGGATCTGACAGCTCTAACTCCCACACACACCATGGCTCCAAGCCATGGGTAGACCTGGGTCTACAAGTGGGGACCCAGGCCACAGTCTACTTCACTGCTGGGTTCTGTTCCCACCCAGTCAGCCTTGGCTCCCCCACCTCTAAGAAGGGAACAAACTGCTCCTTCCCAAGACTGTTGTTGCTAAGACGAACGAGCTAATTAAAGTCTGGAAAGGTTTCTTGAAGACTTAAAAAGAGGTGATTGAGCATGCAAATCAGTAGTAATTACTGCCCCTCCTCCAGGCAGGCAGCCTGGGATGTCTCTACAGGGCAAACCTCTGCTCTGGGGTGTTAGGTCCTGGCATAGGGCTCAGCTACAGACGCCTGCACTTTCCCTGACCCTCAGGTCCTTGCTATCTTCTCACACCTCAGTTGCTTAGCAACTGGTGTGTGCGCTTTACCGTTTATTGAGCACCGACTGTGTGCATGGTCCTCTCTACACAGAGTAACGTCCAGGAGGATTAATTTTCAGAAGCACCCTCCGACCTATCAGAAAATGGAGGAAAGACTACCACACAGAGAGAAGTGAAACCTGACCCTCAGCTCAGGACCTTACTCACGCCCCTGCCAGGCTTAAGGAAGGCTCACTGCACCGATGCCATACTCCACAGCCTCTCCTGCTGGTTTACCTTGTGGAGGTGAAGCTGACTCAGCAGACACATTCAGGCGTTTGATGGGAAATTAAAATCCAAAGTCTGCAGGAATGTCCTGGGCCTCAGGATTGAGGCCCGGCAAAGTGTCTGCCCTGAGTCTGGAGGCTCTGTCCTGTGCTCACGGGAAGGAGAATGGAATCCTCAAAGTATTTACTGATCTCAGCACAAGACGCCCACAAAGCCAATGTCTGAGTTACTGAATAATCCCCGTCCCAACTTCCTCACCTGGTTTACCTCACCTAGGGGCTCACAGCTTTGCTCTCTCTTGAAACAGGAAGCCTTGCAATTGGTTGGTGCCCTGACCTCTCCAAAGGGTCCTGAATACCCATAACCTTGGCCTCAGTAGACGATGAGCCACCTTCTTGCCCCTAAGTTGGTCCCCAAACCTTGCCCTCTTTGTCACTCAATAACACAGCAAACCCCACCACCATGCCCTCAGCAAACCCTCAACAAATCCACATGGCTGGGGAAGCAAAGGCAGCCTCCGGGAGATGAACAGACAGAAAGGACCACAGTGGGCTGGCTGCTCACCTCTCTGAGGCCTCACTCCAGGCTCACAGCTTGTCAACAGGACTCCTGCGGAGAAACAGCAGGGAAAAGGTGAGCAGACACCCAGACAGACCCTGTAGTCAGCCTCATCCAAGCCTCTGCTTAGCCTGGACTTCCTATGCCCCAGGGCAGAAGAGACAAGAGAGGCTGCCCAAAGATGCTAGCTAGGCCTGTGTCACAGAGTGAAGCCAGTGTCAGTTCAGAGCTGCTGGTGACCTGTGCCCTGAGAGATGTGAACTACACACACCACTGCACCCTATGACCCCACCCTAACTATCCAGAGCAGCAAGGACGATTGTCTGGTGGCTGGACACATAGGACTGGGCCTCACATTCCCTTTCAAGGTCATATGTGGACCACGGTCCAGCAGGGCCCAGGAGATCAGAGGAGAGGGAATCAAGGCCCATATATACCAGGTACTCTGACCCAGCCCAATTCAGCTATGTCACTGGCTTACCCTGTGACTCTGGGCTGGCCCTATATCCGCCAGAACCAGCAGGTACCAGCAGGTACATCCAACACCAGAGGGCTTGAGCAAACACAACTTAACTGCCACCCTCAGTCTCTGAGCAATGGGTGCTGGGCGGGCCTGAGAATCTGCATTTCAAGCAGGATCCCCTGGCACTGCCATCCGGGGTCCTATTTCGAAAACTTCTGGTTTTGGGCATTTATCTAACCCGAAAAATATATGGATTCAAGAAGTTCATAGCCTGAGGGTGCACACACACACACACACACACACACACACACACACACACACACTACCATCTAACTCATAGCAGCCATGGAGGTGGGATGAGGTTTTCCAAATACAGATCTGACAGGAGAGGCCCTAGGCTGGTGCAGTCCTTCTAAGAGAAGGTAAAAATGTAAATTTCCAAGCACAGGTGGTGCACACATTTAACCCCAGTACTCAGGAGGCAGAGACAGGCGGATCTGAGTTTGAGGCCAGCCTGGTCTACAGAGTGAGTTCTAGAACAGCCAGAACTACACAGAGAAAAAACTCTGCCTCAAAAAAAAAAAAACCAATAACAAAAATCTAAATTTCTATCACTGCATAATATTGATTTACTATTCAAGTACAATAGACAAACTCCTATTCCAGGCCACTTCTCAGAGGCACTGAGTGCCCTCTGGGGTACACATGAACCTGTGGAGAGGTGTATGTGCAGGGTCAACACTGGGGTGCACCAGCTCCTGTGTCTTCCCCAATGCCTTATAGATCTTTCCATGTCCTCACAGGGTACCACTGTTGCTTATACTCACCGGGCACCTACTTGTGCACCAGACAGCAGGCCAAGAGCGCCATGGTTAACCCCGCGGGTCCTCACAGCATGTTTTTGACATGGGGCCACTAGCCCATCATTCTCTGGAGCAGCGGGTCTCGACCTGCTTTGTAGGTCACATATCAGACATGTGCATATCAGATGTTTACACTATGATTCTCAACAGTAGCCAAATGACAGTTATGACGTAGCGATGAACGTAATTTATGCCTCACCACAACATGAGGAACTGTATTAAAGGGTTGCAGCATTAAAAAGGTTGAGAACCACTGCTCTTGAGGATATTGGAGTGTTGAATGGTAATCAGTGAGCTGCCCAGAGGCTCCTAGTTAGAGAGAACACAGCAGAGCCTGGAGCTTGAAGTGCCATACATGCTATACTGTGCTCCTCCACAAGGGGGCACACCCTCTCCAGATGACTAGGAACCCCAAGGATAGTTGCCTGGTAGGTTCCAGCTCTTCATTTCAAATGTTACCTACTGGTGGTGGTGGTACGTGGGGAATCCTGCTTCCTTGCGTAATACAAGTATTTCTCTAGGCGCATTCCCAAAGGGTAGATCAAAGCATATACCCACTCCAGATTTTTCTAATTGTTGCCAGATGCCCTCCAAAAACTTATTTGAGCTGACATGTTATCTAATTCCCCATGACAGCTTTTACTCAAGATTAGTTCCAGCCAGGTACATGCCTTTAATCCCAGCACTTGGGAGGCAGAGGCAGGCAGATTTCTGTGATTTCAAGGCCAGCCTGGTCTACCTAGTGAGTTCCAGAACAGCCAGGACGACACAGTGAGATAGTGTGATGATAGTGATCAGATAGTGGTCTGAGATGACATCTCTATTTTGTAGGAAGGGGGAAAAAGCCTAAGAATCAGAGAGATTAAGTCAGTTGTCCAGTGTCCAATCTACCACAGAATCATGACAGGAAGAGTTAGCTGGAAGGAAGAAGGGAGGGAGAGAGAAGATGCTCAGCTCTCAGCTCCTTCTGTCTTCAGAGGTGTCCTGGCTGGTGTCTCGCGGTGCTCTCAGGAGCAAGGCTCTGATCCCCTCCACTCCATGAGATGGTCATAACAACACACCCAGAAAGCTGTTTGGCCAGACCAACGGTCATGCTCTATGTCCTGGTCCCCAAGAGCTGGACAGTATGTGGTGTACCGATGGCCTCTCCCACCTGTAGATACTTATCTCTAGCCTCCCGGGAGTAGTCTCCTCTGCAGACTCCAGACAGCGGAGGTCACAGTGTCCACAGGCTCTCTTCCCTTTCCTGACCCCTCACTGGGCTGGTTTCACAGGTCTAGACTTTCTACACAGCTGCCTCCAGCTCCCTCATGCTAGCCCTGGTCTCCTGAGCACAGCTCCAGAACTAGAAAACAATTTATTATCCCCACTTAACTCTCCCAGCAGCCCTGTCCAACGCAGAACACTTCATTTTTAAGCCCAAAGTGTATCTCCCTCCACCTTGACTTCTCTTTATCCCACACGCCCACAACCAAGTCATCGCCAGCCATGGCCGTTGCTCCTCAAACACATCCAGACCCTGAGTTCTCAGCTCCCACTCTGCCCCACTCTGCCCTACTCTGCCCCTGCCCTGCTGGAATCTGAGCTGCATGGACAACAGCTCAAAGCAGGATGCAGACTCAGGATATGCTGTGGCCGTCCCGCAACAGCAACTCTTTGTAAAGCCTCCAGGGTCTGCCCCACTCTCAGAATTCCCTTCCAATCACTATGGCATCTAGCCTCCGTTAGGTGGGCCAGCCTCAGGCTGCAGACAGCTTACTCCTGGTGCAAAGCCCTTCCCTCAGATGGCTACTCCTCCCTCCCCTCAGCACCCCCCCCCCCGCTATAATGCCTGGACACACCAACCACTCACCCTCACAGCATTTTCCCCCACCTGACCTTGCCCTGCTTGTGTATGTGTGTCCCTGTCCCTTGTCTGTCTTTCTCAATACAGACCGCAGATACTTTGTCCGCCTCTGAACTTCTGTGTGTACGGTGTGCAACCAAGTGAATGCTCAGAAACTTATTTAAGTGAATGAACGAATGAGCTGGTGAATAAATAAAATTAGTGGAGCCAGCTATCAGTGACTTAACTCTCTGAAGGAGAAGTCTCCTGTGGGAAGTAGGAAGGAGTCACAGGGCACCCTCACCAGGGCAGGACCCTGAGCATAGGCTGTTCTGGGGCAGAGGCTGAGCAGTGGGGATGGATAGGCACCAGTGGGGCTTGCAGCATCCCTGGGATGCCGAGCTCAGCAACCTCAACCAAGGGGCACGTGGGGCTTTCACACCTGCCAACCCACCCCACTCAGGAGGGAGCCCTGGGGCAGCCAGCAGCTGAGAGAGGCTGGCAGGGGGCCAGCATGCCTGCCAACAGCTGGCGCTGCTGCCAGGCAGCCGGGTAATCATGTTAGCCAGCGGAAATTGGTCCAGGGAGTTTTTTTCCTTCGCCTCCCATTTTCTTTCTCTTCCCTTCCCCCTCGGAGCTGCAAGACTCATAAGATTGATCTTCGCCTGAAACGGAGGAGATAACTCGATATAATGAACTCCACCGTCCCTCTTGCTGTTTGGAGCTTTTAAAAAATTTAACGGGGCTGGGGACAAAGGGGGAGAAGCTGTTCTCGGGGCTCTCTGGAAGCCCCCGGCCCTGTTCTCAGCCCCTCCCCCAACTTGGCTTCTGCCTCCTTTCCTCTCTGCTCCCCTGGGATGCCTTCCTGGAACAAGGTTAAAAATATCCCCTTTCTCTTGCAGGTCTGAAACATAATTTTGGGAGGTCAGGACTGGGTCCACCAATGGCCCCGCTTCCCACAGCCCCCAGCCTCATTGCTGGCTCCACTCCCCAGAGTCACCAGCCTGCCTTGGGGGTAAGGGGCCTGACAAGTTGGCTCAGTCCATTGCTCTTCAGCAGGCCAACTGCCTACTGAGGCACTGGCAGGTGCGTGGCTTTTGTTCCTGCAAACAGCTCTTTACAGAGCTGCCTAATGACACAAAGGAGCCCAGCTCGATGCACCCGGGCACTGAGCACAACTCACTGGGCAGCCCTCAGTCCCACCTCTTTTTTGCTTGGTAGCCCCTCAGCTGGTGTCCTATCCATATTCACATAGCTGTTTAGTGAGCACCTACTCTGTGCCAAGCACTGGACTGGGAGCTGAGACCACCAAGCCCTAAAAAAACATACAAAGCCTGGTGACAATCATCTGTCAGTGGCCACACAGGTGGAGGACACATTGGAAAGAGCTTTACGGGACAGGCCAGGGAGCCCCCGGGTATGGTAGTAATCAGGGAAGGCCTCCTGAAGGATGTGCCCTTCTAGTGAGAGCCAAAGGACAGTGAGACTACGAGGCTGGGGAAGAGGAGGGATATTATGGGGTGCATGCTACTAAATGGGGCCTCTCATCTGGTGTTCTCGGCCAGCAGAAAGAGACCAGATCCACAATTTACTTAGCACCCAAGGCCTGGCCTCACATACTCTCTGCCTGCTGGACCTCGCTAAACCTGGTGCACCTTTCAGGAGACAGCTCGATGCTTCCTTGGTAGCTCTTAACTGAATGGATATCTCCGGTTTTCAACTCTCTGCTCTTGAACCAGCTCAGTCTCTGGCACCCTCAGATCCAGAATGCAGGAGAGACAAGGGCTGTGGGCCTAGGAAGAGAACCCCAAATCCCCTTCCAAGATGTGCAACCACACAAGCAGGTCTGGCCACCCAGGAAGGTCTGTGGCCTGTGCTCTCCCTAGGGCCTCCTGCTGGCAGGAGGAAGAAACCAGTCTGACCTTGCAGTTCTGAAGGCAAGTAAGGACCTTCTTCCCACCTCAGCTTCCCTGTGCAGCCCCCTGGGGACTACAGACATCAGGGAGACCCAGAGGTACAGGGAGTTCAGTGCAAACCAGCCCTGCTCTGCTTCTGAAAGAAGACACTCTAGCCTCCATGCAGACCTGAAAAACTTACCAAGACCTCAGCAGAAGCAGAAGCCCACAGGGGCTTGAAGGAGCCCTGGGTTCAGAGGAAGGAAGGTGGCTAGTGAGGCAGAGGCAGGGAGAGGCTTGGGCCTCAGAAAGTGCTGTGGTAGAGGGGTAATGGACTGGCCCAAGCAGGTTTGTTCCAGCTAGCCACCTAGCCGAAGCCCCTCGTGCCAGACCGGAGCAGGACCAAGGTGCTGGCAAGCATGAGGGGCCCCTGGACATACTTTTAGAAGCCTCTGAACAGGGAGGAGACCAGGCCTGCCCACAACAGCCTCCTGCTGCCAATATGCAGAGGCAGACAGTAAGCCTCACAGAGTACTTTGGGGGAAGGGGGCACTACCTGCCCTTCCAGAGCCTCTCTGAGATGGACAGCTACATCTCCCTTTAGAGAGGAGTAAACCGAGACTTGAGTCAGAACGACTTCCCAAACATCCATGTTAGCTCATGGTGGGGACAGAGCAGAACCCAGGCCTGTGTGAATGTCAAGCAGCTAACCACAGTAGCCCAGCAAGACAGAGAAGCCAAACAGCTCCTAAGCCTGAAACCCTGTAAATTCCAAAATTGTATTTAGCCCATGAGGTATGACAAGGTCACAGCATAGTCGAGGAAAACGAATTCCAAGGATGACATGCTGTTGAAGGAGACGAGGACTTTGGCAAGAGACTGGAATAAAGTTGGTCACCAAAGAACAAGGAACTGCCTTGGAGCTAAGTGTGGCCAGCCCTGGCAGTGCCCCCTGGAAAGAGACAGTGAGCATTTAAGCTGGCCAGAGGGAGCCCTGTAGAGCCTCCTGCCTCAGCTGCCTACACCAGTGCATCCCCTAACTAGAAGGCTCCTAAGAGTCAGCCGTCCCTTTCTCTCTAAGCTCCTCCCCTTGATCCTTCTGCCCTACATCATCACCAGCTCACCTTTGGCCCATTTGCCCACCTGTACCAGGAACAAGCACCTAGAGTCCCTTGGGGACTTAAGGGAGGGACCGAAGACACTGCCATATCCTGTGTAAAAGCAGGTGTGTAATTCCCACCCCAGGAGATGCAGAAGGACAGGAAGAGGGCCAGACTTGGGAGCAAGGGGAATCAGAGCTCAGCCTTCCCAGACTGTGGCCCCTAATCTGTGTCCTGTGCACCTCTCTAACGGGATGAGTAGGGTCCAAAGAGCTCAGGCCAAGGTTCCTGGAGAGCCTGGTTGCAACAGAATGGGGAACAGCTTTGCTGTTCTCTCCTCCAAGAACCTTTCCACAGGCAAATCACAGTTTGATATAAAAGCAGAGGTAAAGACAAGGAGCCTTTAGGTGGCTGAGGACTCAGTTCCACCTTAACGAGCTGCTGGGAGGACAGCTAAAGGCAGGGGAGAAGCAGAAATCTGCTGCCACTGCAGTGAGAAGCAAACTGCCAGCTCCCCCGGGAGAGGAGCTTCAGTGAGACAGCTGGGTGGACACTGGGGTCTGGAGGGGCTGCCGCTGGGAGCTAGGTCTGGGCTCCTTCCAACTGGGTGTAAGAAGAGGTTTAATAGATTTGTCCCGGGAATGCTAAGAGTCCTAGGAGCAACCAAGTATTCCCATTCACCTACCAAACTATAAGGCCAACAGGAAAGTGTTTCTGAGCTTCTGCCATGTGGTCCCAGGGCTCTGGGTTCCCTTGGACCTACAGATGAGAGAAGATCTTGCCCTCAGCGAACCTCTGAAGAAAGTCATCTAAGCAAAGCCTGGTTCAGCGCCTCCCCAAGGAAGCTATGACACTTGCTGGACACCAGGTGCCTCTAGTAGACACTAGAATCTCCCCAGCAGAGCTTTGGAATCAAGCAAGTGTCAATCTGGACCCTAAGCCTTCCTTACTAGCCAGTCCCCAGCCTCAGGCCACTCCCCTGGCTCACTGAGATTGCCAGTCCTGGCTTGCTTTCTGAGTTACTTCATAGTTAGCATTGATCGAGTGAGTGCTTCACTGGTATGATTTCATTAGCAAGCACAACCACGAAGTCAGTGCTGTGTAGACCCTTTTCATAGGGGGAGTCAAGACAGAGGTTTCATGCCTCGAGCAAGGTCAAGCACACAGAGCTGCTAAATGTTGCAGCCAGGATAAATGTTGCAGCACAGCTGGACAGTGGCTCTAGATCCTACAACCAATGCATCAGAGTTGGGCCGAGCCTCCCTGCCTTCCAAACACCCCACTAATACCCAGTCCCACAGACATGCACCCCACTGAGCTGGTCATCAGTGGAAGACCCCCGGGGTAAGAGAGCCATATATACCAGGACCTGCTATGAGTCAGACTATACACCAGTCATCTCATACACAGGAATCGGGGCCAACTGCAAGGGTCCTGAGGCTCAAAATTTGTCAAGTGGCTTTCCAATGTCACCTCGTTGCCAGACTCAATGTGCATCTAGCAAGGCTTGGGCGTGCTGGTGGTGGGATGGGCACTCGTTTTAAATGGAGGTCAGTATATGGTGGCTGATGGCTCTGGGGCCACCTGGGGAGGGTATAGAGCACCTGAGCCTAAAGGAACAAGAGAGTATAAGAACAGGAGAGAGGGTCAGTCAGTCATCAGGCAGGCAGGCAGTCAATAAACATTGCCTAGAACCCTCTGTAAGCACAAGTGAACCAAGAGTGTCTTCCAGATTGCTGCCTAGAGGCCACCATCTCCCCCAGCCCATAGGTTGCTGTAACCTTTCCTTTCTTCCTATCTGATTCCTGCTCAACTATTCAGTTTAGGTTGAAAGCCAGTATTGCCACCACTTCCAAGAAGCCATCCCTGGTTGTCCTCATACCCCTCAGGGGACTCTGTACCTGTGGTCTGGCTGGGGTGCACCTACGAGACAGACCGACTCCCACACCGCTGAGGTAAAGAGTGGTCAGGTACAGAAACACTCCTGTGGGGGAGGGGAACCTCCCTGGAAAATAACAGGTCCCTGCCCCGCATGAGCTCAGGTGGGAGCTGGCTGTACCTGCTGGCAGCAGCGCTAACATGATGGATGGTACCATTCAGGAAGAAATAAATCCCGAGGCTCCTGTGCCAGGTGAACTAGGGGGTGTATCCATCTTAGAGATGCTTAATGAATGTGCTGGCTGCAGCAGACAACAGCAAATACATCTGCCTCCCACCCCCTTAAGCCTCAGGCCCCAGGGTATACCCCAGGCTTACTTCCTTCTCCAGGTTTTCATAGAATCAGGGATGGCAGGTGCTGAAGGGGCCCAGTGATTGGCTGGTACAGACCAAAGCCCACATCACATAGATGGTAGAACTGAAGCCAGAGGGGGTGCAGATGTACCCAAAGACACACAGGGAAGCAGAAACCAAAGCAGGGCACCAGCCTCGACCTCATGGCTCTGCCCTCAGAATGCTCTACACAAGTGATTCTCAACCTGTGGGTTATGACCCCTTTGGAGATCAAATGACCCTTTCACAGGGGTCACCTAAGACCATTGGAAAGCACAGATAGTTACATTATAATTAATAATAATAATAATAATAATAATAATAACAAAATCACAGTTATGAAGTAGCAATAATAACACAATTTTATGGTTGGGGGTCACCACAACATGAGAAACTGTATTAAAGGGTTGCAGTGTTAGGAAGTTTTGAGAACCACTGCTCTAAACCTTCCCTTGCCCAAACTTCCTGATGTTCTAAGAAAAAACCCTGACTACCCTGTCTCCTGGCCCAGGATTGATTTTCCACAGCACCAATCCCAGGTCCCCCTATCCCCTGATCCCTCACCGGGTCCAGTATGGCCCATATGTCTTGTTCAGCAGACACCAGGGATTAGCATAGCCTGAGACTCACGTCCAGGTGTCCCCACCCTGAGTCTATCACTCTCCTGCCTTGTCCAGTGAGCCTGTCCTGTTGGGAAGTGGGGCTCAGTGGCTGACCTTGCCTGCTTGCCAACTCCCAGGACCTCAGAGCAAATCCCTCAATGAAGGAGAGAGAACCTGTGAGCAGGCCCTAGGGGGTCTAAAGGAGGAAGTGGGAAAGGCCCAAACCTGAGAAACTACCAGACATCAAGCCAGAATCCCTGCCCCTTCCAACCCACCCAAAAACTCCATGCACTATCACCAGGCCTATAATGTCACCATTAAAAGGAAACATGGTTCTACTCAGGGTTCAGAGGCATTAAAGTCTCTTAACAAAGTGTGGCTATTCCAGAGAGAAATGTGCCCTCAGTCATGGCCACTGCCGTACATCAGCAGAGGAAGAAGGAGAAAGTGATGTTTGCATTCTCTGTCAGACTCCAGCAACAAGTGTCTAGCCGTTGGCTAGACCAGTGAGAGGCAGAAGCGGGATTTAACTCAGGTTCCCCTTCCTCCGGTGTGACTCCAGACAGTGGTGTCTGGTGCCGTCCAGAGCAGTGAGATGAACCACTAGCCACACCCATGAGGGCTGCCAGACCTTGGGTGGGTTTTGTTGTTCCCTGAGGTGTAAAATCCTCCTGAGTCCAGGCTCTGAGAGCTCTTCCTAAGGAGGTCATGTTCTTCACACCACATCACCCTCTGAAGAAGCCACACCCCCCACCCTTCTTCCATAGGCTGCCAGAGTTTTCCAGGGAGCAAAGAAACTGTCTTTAGCATCAGGTGATAACCCAAATTCGTGTCCATGAGCCTCTCTGAGACTCAGTTCCCTCCCTGTATCATGAGAGAGAAATCCACTTTGCAGCATCACAGCGGAGGAGGAAGAGGCAGTATGAATCCGTCTGCTTGTGGATATGGCCAACTGAAGCCCTGAAGCCCTCAGAGAAGCCCTGAAACAGGAAGTGTTCGCCACTAAGGGCAAGTTCTGCACAGGGAGCAGGAGCCAGGGAGCACGAGGAGAAGCTGGAGAAGAGCTACTCTATGCTACTCCAGGGATCCTCACACCTCCCACCCCGCCTCACTCCGGGAAAGGAGTCTAAGCCCCATCTCAGCTGCTGGCCCCAACCAGGCTGCTCTAAGGCCTTTGTAGCACTATGGCCCCAGGGACCAACCAGAGCCCACAGCCCTGTCCTATGTTACATCTCACCAGACCCTGTTCCTGACTCTCTGAGCAATCTCCCACACCTAGCCTCATGCTTCCTTTGAGAATACGGAGAGACCCAGGCTGGGTTGTCAGCTTGCCCAGGGTCTCTGCAGCTCAGGAGGGCCTGGAGCAGAGGACTCTAACACCTGATCTTGTCTCCCCCAAGATACATTTAGGAAGCACCTATGTGGGCCAGGCCCATGGTCCCTTCCCAAGAGCACGCTTCTTTCTCTACTCCCACAGTGCAGAGTAAATCTCACTGTTGCCTAGGATGCTGCTTCCTCCTCCTCCTCCTCCTCCTCCTCCTCCTCCTCCTCTTCCTCCTCCTCCTCCTCCTCCTCCTCCTCCTCCTCCTCCTCTCTTCTTCTTCTTCTTCTTCTTCTTCTTCTTCTTCTTCTTCTTCTTCTTCTTCTTCTTCTTCTTCTTCTTCTTCTTCATTTATTATATACACTGTAGCTGTCTTCAGACACACCAGAAGAGGACATCAGATCCCATTACAGATGGTTGTGAGCCACCATGTGGTTGCTGGGGTTTGAATTCAGGACCTTCAGAAGAGCTGAGCCATCTCTCCAGCCCGGGACGCTGCTTCTGAAGCACCTTGAGGACCTGCCATTGACCATAAAATAACCCAGACTCTCAGTCAAGTCCTGAAAAGCAGACTTCTGGCCATTGATTGGATTGGCCGTCTTGGTGGACAGTCATCTTTTCTTGACCAATGAACAGTGGGTTGGTTGGGAGCCTCAGAGCTGTGAAAGCCCACACTATGGCCAGCTTTGGAATGGATAAGAGTAGCATGAGTTCAGGAATAAGCATTTTTACAGCATTCTCTCAGAGCAGGACCACCATTTCCATGCAGTCTTCCCAACAGCCCTGGGGAGGATGGAATTGTGCCCACTCTACAGAGGGAAGGAGCCTCCTTGGTCCAGGCACATTCCTACATTGTGTCTGAACCAATATGTCTAACTTTGATCTTCTTCTCTGCCCTCCTTATCTCTATTGCTGGGAAACACAACCAGTGCTGCCCTGGAGAGGGAGGGAGAGAGGGAGAGAAAGAGAGGGGGAGAAAGAGAGGAGAAAGAGGAGAGGAGAGAGTAGGGGTAGAGGGAGGAGAGGGGGAGAGAGAGAGGAGAAAGAGGAAAGGAGAGAGTAGGGGTAGAGGGAGGAGAGAGCGGAGAGAGGAGAGGGAGGGGAGAGAGAAAGAGAGAGAGAGACAGAGAGACAGAAAGAGAGAGAGGGAGGAGGGAGAGAGAGAGAGACAGAGAGAGACAGAGAGAGAGAACCATCCCAGTGCCCCAGATGCCTTCTGAAATAACCTTGTCGACTCAGTCTGATCCCAGGGTGGGGCTGCCTTCCTCTGGGGCTGCCTCCCTCTCCCTATCTCTCCCACTCACACTAGCAAATGAGTAAGAAGAATAGAATTACAGTTTGGCTTCACAAGACACAGAATTAGCAGGATTAAATATAAATAGCTATTAAAAGTGCCTTATAATTAAATTCATTTTCGAGTTATTTGTTTTACACACACACACACACCCACACGTGTGCACACACACACACACACATACACACGAGCTTGCGTCCCCAGCTCTACGCAGAGCGGGTGTCAAGGCCCCCCGGATGATAACCAGCCTCCTCCCACTGCTGCCTCTCTATAGAGCTCGCATGTCTGTGCTCCCTCTCTCTCCCCTCCCTGGCCCTCTTCGGATCCCCCCCCCCAAACTTTCCCAGAAGAACGAGCGCCAGCAATTACTGCTACAGCTATTCCCATGTGCTGACTAGACACTTGACACCATCACCCCCTTTTATTCTGCCCAAAGATGTTTTGTCACTCGATAAATACTTGGTTGTGGGCCAAGTGCTTAATATTATTTAATCCCCACAATGCCACTCACCCCTCCATTAAGCAAGTACTAGTTGAACATCTACTCATGCCAAGGTTTGGTAAATGCTAGAAATACTTGGCCTTCGAGATTCCCCTCCTCTTCCCTTAAGAATCCACCATACAGAAAAACACCAATCAGATATGGGACCATTCAAGAGCCAAGTGGGAAGAGGCCAGACAGGCCAGGGAAATCCCAGAAGTTAGATGCTGAGGTGAAGTCCTAAGGACTGTGAGTACTTGGCCTGGTCATGTCCCTTCTCTCTTTATGTTTAGGGCAGGGACTGGAGTGGGCATGTCATCAGGGATGCTAGATTGACCTGTCCTGAGCCAGATACACTCTGTGCATGACCTACTATGCCTCTGAGTGGCCCTGGAGGGTCTGCCCCTGTCTAGTTGATATTACAGAGTTAGCACTCGAAAAGCACTCTGCACTAGTACAAAACTCAAGATCAGTGGCCTCCTTCACCATCACCAGTTAGGACCTCTGCAGAGTAGCATCAGACGTGAGAGGACATGGGTGCTGTGAAGCCACACACAAGAAAAGAGGACAAGGCCTGTGATGATGTGGGTCCCCTCGAAGGGCGACAAAAAGCCTTGGAGATGGAATGGGAGGGCGTCCAGTCATCAGCACCCCAAGCCTCTCCATCAGCTTCTTGTGCTCTGATGACTTTGGAGTGATCTGCAGACCCTCCCTGTGGGCTGCAGGAAGACTAAACCCAAAGCCTGGGAAGGGTCACTTCCAACACATTATTTGAATATAGCCATTCAACCTGCCACACGGCCTCCTGGGCCCTGGCAGAGGCGTGGGAAGGAAATCACCCTCCTAGTGGTTGGGGGAATAGAGACACAAGACAGAGCCAAGATAAAGGCGTGGCCTTCAGAAGCAACCATCAAACTACCAGCACGCTCTGAGTCCCAGTGTGTGCCGAGGACCCAGCTCTGTCATGTCGCCCAGAGAGGTCAACTATTCCTTGACCAAGGTCACAAAGCCTACAAGTAGGAGGTCTGGGGATAAAACACATGTCTTTGTGTCTTCAAACCCCTCTGCTGGGGACGAAGGCCAAGGAGCCAGTGCCCTGGGAAATCGCTGGCCCTGGCTGTCTCAGCTTCCGTCTTTCTCCTGTTCCTCCCACAGCAGGCTGCCCACCCTGCTGACTTCCCACCACTCTGACAGCTCCAGAAGTCCAACATGAAGATTTTTGTCCTAAAGGAGGTGGCTGAGCTAATAGCAGGGGCTCCAGCCCTTCTCCAGTGAGGCCATTATTTCATTATCCAAAGGCAAACACAGCCCCATGGTGTCCAGCAAAGCAACTCAGGAGGCTGGCGAAAGCAACACAAATCGATGGGCAGCAAGAGGCCTTCTCTGGCCCAGCCTTCCCACAGGGCACTGGGGCTCTGTTCCATCTCTCTGACAAACTCTGAGGGAGAGAAAGGAGCCTGTGCTGGATGAACAATTACAGGCAGGGTGATAAGGCACAAAGGCCCTGTCAGATGACCATGGCCTATTGTCACTTCCAGATGAAATCAGCTAACCCCAGGTAAGGAGGGGGTGGCATCGGGCCAGACTACCCTTGAAATTGAATGAAACAGCCCATGGTGCCCATGTCCTGGTGGGCTGTGTGGCCTCAGGACCTTCAGTAGCCCCTTTGCAAGAACTCTACCTACCTTCCAGCTCACAGTTGCTATCTGCCCTCTGCCCACCAAGGGCTTCTCACCACCACCCACACAGTTTCTCTCTCCTTTCTGCAGTCCTAGAGGTGTCACCTCCTCCTGGGGGCTGTCCCGAACCACTCCACCCTGTAAGACCCTGTTCAGCCTCATAGGTATTGAAGAATCAAACCCCAAGTTGATGATCTGTACCCAGCACCCAGAACTAGAAGTGGTGGGTGAGACATTAACTTGTGGGTCTCGTGTGCAGGAGAGAACAGAAATCTGATGTCTCCACCCTTGAGCTTGCCATGGAGATGGAAACACAGTAGGTGTTATGCTCTCTGTGTCTGCTGACATTTAAACGTCCCTTTAAAGCACCCCCCATTACAGTAGGGATTCAAAAGCCAAAATATATGAAGTTCAGGCCTAAAGCTGAGTTTCTGTGGGTGCTCAGATGTCTCTGGCACTCTCCTAGCTCTGGTGTGTCCCCATCTGTGCAAGCAGAGCCAGGGTCAAATTGACCTCTGAGGCTGTGTTCAGCTGGAAGGGTGAGAGACAGCAGGTGGGTCGGGCGCTGTCCGTGGTGCTGAACATGTCCCTCTCTGGAGGATGGGCACCAAGGATAGAAGCAGAGGAATGGGGGCTGAGGGAAAACGACCACGGAAAGCAATGATCTGACTGGATTGTTGTTTGTGGGTACCATAAGGGACTGTTGGCGTGCGGGGGGGGCACTCACTCAGACTGCTGGGAAAACTTCTGCCTCAATCAACAATCCAGTCAAAGACCCCAAGCTGTACTGAGAACACTGCCTGATGTGGGGAGGGGCTGGAAACACACACACACACACACACACACACACACACACACACACACACCATGTGTGCATACACAAACACACACGCACAATGTTTATGTAAACATCATATGGCCAAGGCTTGCAACATCAAGCTTGCCAACCCAGAGAGGGGCATTGCCACACTTATGTCTCATACCCAAAAAGGCACAGAGCATGCCTCAAAGATCCACTTACTTAACAGAGGGGAAATTGAATCCCCACTCCCGCATTCTTTTCCTCTCCATCATTCAAAGGGCTACTGTCCAATCTTTCCTTCTAGTGGTGCCAGGTGCCCGTCTCTATGAGAGACAAAGAAGGCATGTGTGGTGGGAAAAGTGGGCAACAGGCCCAGAGCTGGGAGAGGCAGTGGGAGAGGGAGGGGTGGGAGGAGAGCAGGGAGGGAAAGAAGGAAGGGGAAAGAGGGAACTAGGAGAGGGAATAGGGAAGAGATGGGAGGGGTGAGTGCTGGGAGCGAGGGGTCAAGGGAGGGGAGGAGGAAGAAAGGAAGGAAGGGAAAAAGGAAGGAAAAACTGAAGAAAGAGAGGAAGGAAGGACGAAAAGAAGAAGCGATTTGATTGGTTGGTTGCTTGTTTCCTGCACCACTGCAGAACAGATCTTGGCAGGCCCTCTGCTGGCCCAGACACGGTCCTCTTCTGAATAATTTCTCCAGCAGAAACTCCATAATTATGGGTAATAACAATCATTCTGATGCGCATGTATTGAGCACCTTTCAGCCTGGGATCTCCAAGTACTTCACCAACATTAATTAATTCATTAGGCATGCCCGCCTCTCTGGGACACAGAGACAGGCTGCTCCACCCAGAGCAGCACAGCTGGCGGTGGGGTAGAAAGCAGGTGGCAGTCCCAGCAGGGGCTTGTGTTCAGAGACCTTAGAGAGAGGCTGTGCTGAGTCTGGAGTGTACTTTCTGCCCCAGATTCCCCATACCCTGCCTTTGGCTGTTTCCTCAGAAGTCAGACCACCCTCTCTGTGCCCTTTCCAGGACTTTCCGAGATTAGTCAGGAGGGCATTATTCTGTCTACCCTAGCCTACCCTACCTCAGGCCCACTTGGGAGAGTCATATACTTCTATGAAACTCAACTTCACCTGTAAAATGGGACCTCCACTCCTCCAGCCCAGACATAGTTGTGCCACTTGAGTAGTGGGTCCTTTAAACCTGCCATGGTTGTGCACAGGAAGATACAGCTTTTCCCTCTGCCATTTGGGCCAGTAAAGGACCAGACCACAAACATAGTTACAAACTCTCCCTAGAGGCAGGTATTTTGCTTCTAGGAACAAATAGACTACCCTGCCCCCTCCAGGAGCCTGGAGCTGCTTCTCACAGGCAACAGCTCTCAGTCCTACCCCTAAAGCCCAATTCTGGCCAGACCCCACACTGGCCTTGTGGAAGAGGAAAGAAAAAAGACTCAGGGGTCTGATGAGGAGGCTCCTTCCAAAGGCCAGACTTAGAATCTCATGCCTAAAGGGGAATTCTAAGGTTTAAAGAAGACCCCCAAACTCACAGAGAGCAACCAAATCCAAGATCATCCCTTCGAGACCTTCATGGTGCCAATAGGGAGACTGAGGCATGGAGAGGAAGAACCACAGACTTTGAAGTCCACCCTGGGATCCGGTCCCAGCAGGATGCTTTGTGTTGTCACCTTGAGCAGAGGGCTACCCCTGAGCCTCTGCTTCTCTCTCCACAGGTGAAATAACTTCAGTCATGTCCGAGCAGCAGGCGCAGAGATGCTCACACTGCTAGGACTGAGCTGGTGGAGTCCTAGCATCGGAACATTCCCTAACTGGGCTCATTCCACCAGTATCTCCTGAGCATCTGTGGTGTGCTGATTGCTCTACAGTCAACCCTTTTAACCTTTCTCTGCTCAAGGACCTTATGGGCCACCCCAGTCCCTCCCTCAAGATGCCAAGTGTCTGCCTTGCTGGCCCTCCACCTAGATTTCCTTCCTTCCTCTCTGCAAAGTTTGAGTCCCTGCCATCTTCCATGGCTCGATCAGCCCCTCCTTCAGAAAATGTCTCTGGGATCCCTGGTGTGGTTTATCATTTATCCACGTCGATGTCCTCCCTCACTTCCGAGGCCTTGCTGAGGTTTGAGTCTCTCCACCAGTGTTTCCACAGAGTCTCTTCCCCATCCTATAGCAATGATGTGGCTAAGCAAAGGCTCACTGGGAGGATCTGGGCCTGGCATTGGTAATAAGGAATATGAGAAATAGCCAGAAGAGACCCTGCCCCAGTCAACCAAGTTACCTCCAAATAACTCTACATGGGTGGACGATGCCTCACAGATTTAGAGCATAGGTTCTCCTGAGCCCACAGAACTCAGACAATGCAACAGCCGAACTTGCAGTCATGGCCACAGACCACAGGGAGTAAGCCCACGATGACCCAGTCAACATAAAATCTCACACACTTATTTGCAACAGAATATATAGGGACTCACTCATGGTCACACTTATCAGCCAGCTTCAAGAACCACAAGCACATCTCTGAACACAAGGTAGCCACCATTCTCATACCATGCACCAAAGAAGGCCAAGCTGGTGCTGGACCTAGTCAGTGCCCCTGACTGGTAAGGTGAGTGGCTGGTCATTTCCCTCCTTTGGAGCACTAGTATGGCTTTTGGTGACTTCTGCATATTGGTCTCTTATAAGAACCACATATGAACATGTTAACTTGAAAGACAACCAGAAAGGCACCACCTAATGGGGACAGAGTGCTCTAAGAGATAGTCCCCTCTACTGCCTCCCTGGAGGGCGCTGCAGGTTCCCCTATTCATACAGACTCCCAACTCCGCAATCAGTGAGAAATGAGAAGGAACGATAGGA
This sequence comes from Rattus norvegicus, assembly GCF_021556685.1. Classification (NCBI taxonomy): domain Eukaryota; kingdom Metazoa; phylum Chordata; class Mammalia; order Rodentia; family Muridae; genus Rattus; species Rattus norvegicus. The sequence continues at coordinate 64,872,707 of NC_141541.1, forward strand.
AAGAAAAGTCCCACCACCCTTAAACAGGGGGAGATCCTGAAGTCCCTCTCCTCTCACCTCTCGCCCAGGTCACCTTACTCCTGATTCAGAGGTCGTACTTTCCAGAAGGCCTTCTGGTCCCTCGGGAATTATTGTGACTTGATGTTTGTGACTGTGTCTCAGAGAAAAATTCATTAGGCAGTCTTCCTAAAGGCTCCTGGCTCTGGTCTGACTAGAACACCCAAGACCCCAGAACAAGAACAGCTGGGATCAGGTTCATCTGGCATTGACTAGGCACCATGATCAGTGACCCTAAAACACAGTGCCTAGGGCTGGGTGGACCCTGTCAGCCATAGCAGAACGTGATGACAGACGGGAACAGTGCATGGGCAGAGGCCGTGTCCCTGCAGTCCACTTGGAGATGGTGCTTCTTCCTCAGGCTTTCATTCCCTTACTGCTCAGTGGGTATTGTGAAGACCTGGTCAGATGTCTTTGACGTCCCAATGCCAGGTGAGAGGTATAAAGGTCTCATGACCCATTGGTTTTTTGTCTATGTGTTTTTTTAATACAAAGTTCTATCCTCTCTATGGACCCTGAATTGTGTTTCCTCAGGTCTCAGAGGATTGCAATAAGTTGTGGAGACAGGTAAAAAGAGCCTGCCACAGGCAGAGGCTGCTCTGAGGTGGGGAGCAGAATGGAGAGGAGCAGCCCAGGTCATATTGACCAATCCAGGCCAATACAGAGATAGCTCCCTGATTGTGGAGTGCAGCCTCTCACCATACCATGCACCCCAGGTCCCAGGCCTGGTGAGGAGCCCAATCTGCAACTCGTTAGCCCCAGATCTGCTCATTAATCACTGCAGGCTGCCTCTCCTGGCCTTGGCTGTGTCAGCCATAATAATATATGAAGAAGATTCATTTATTCACCAACTTCCCACTCAGGAAGAGATAGATGACGCTGTGGGAAAGGATTTATCCTGACACCCAGCTTTCAGCAAAGTGAGGCTAATTTAAACATTTAAGTCAATGGCTTGCCCCACCCCGCCCCTCCTAAGTTTTCCTTCTTTCTTTTTTTTTTTTTTCCTTTAATGACACATGGAGGGAGGTTGGAAATGTACCAGTCCACGTGGCTTGAGGTTGGAGGCAAAGGAGAGGGAAAGGGTGGTTAGTAGGGTTCCCTCTGGCCTTTTGTCAAGCATCCTCCAGCCCTGTCTCTACAACCAAATCCAGGAAAGAAGTAGGTGGGCTTGGATCAAAGCACTGACTGGGTGACCAGTCACCACTGACCATGCACCACAGAGCAGGCCGCTCCCCAGCTCCTGACCTCTGCTTGCTAATCTGTGAGGATTCTACCAAACTGGTGGGGCCCCACATCTCAGCCACTTCCGTACTGGCTCTTTTGCTCTTCCCTAGGTGCTTGGCTTGCTATGAGGAGAATGGCCAGGAGGCAGGATGCAGACTTGTGCAGCAGGGTGTGGCTGGGGCAGTAGCCAGGCCTTCAGGAACTCCACCTCTGGGCTCTCGTCCTTGCTTTTCCCAGTTAGTCTGGGACCCTGGCAATCGACTTACCCTTTCGTTGCCTCAGTGTCCTTGACAGAGAAACAACCAAGATGTGCATTCCTATTTCTCCAGAATCTTGAAAGAGCCACTACCCCAAAACAAACAACAAAAACGTCAAAAAACCCTTGGCTTCTCTTTGCATAAAAGAACTAAGGCAATGTAAAAGTTGCAATCAATGGGGAGGGGGCAGAGAACATTCTGGCTGGAAGTCATCCTGACCCAAACCTCAGTGCTCATCCTCTCTTCAGGCAGGACCTGTCAGACGTGTGTCACTCAGCCTGCAAGGAACTACTTCAAGCTTCCTGAAGAAGGCAGAGAACTTCTCTATATTCAAGACTACTGTCTGCCGCCATCCAGGAAGAAAAGGTAGTTTCATGCGGAGATCTGCATGGTCCCTGAGGGCAAGCCAGATGAGGAAAGGAAGGGTCAGGTACAGAGGGTTGGCAGCCTGTGGCCTGAGTGAACACAAGACCAATATGCCGCCAAGCACATACACACACACACACACACACACACACACACACACACACACACACACCACCTTCTGTTGGCCTTCCTCTTTCTTCAGTGGTCTCTGGCCTGAAGTTAGACCTCCTTTGAGACAGAAGGTGAGTGTCACAGAGAGGTTCCTACCAGAAGCAAAGGCTGGTTAAGAGAGTAGGGACGTGTAAAGTCTTGTGAGAGCCAACTCCACCCAGGTAGACCTGCCCCCAGTTACTTTCTAAGATTCTGTTTCCTTACCTGAACAACCAGAGCCCAATACACCAACCTCCACAAGTGTAAAGAACAAGTGAGCTCAAGTGCGCAAGTGCTGTGGTAAGCATGGTGCCTAGCAACGCGTAGCAGGCCCTCAGAAATGTCCCCCTTTGCCTTAAAGCCTGTTCCTAGTTCCAAAAGTGCAGAGAGAGCCAAAAGGGGCACCAGTCTCATGCCATCGAGGAGGAGACCATGCTAGACAGGATAGACTGGAGTGGTCACAGAGAAAAGTGTTGATTTCTGAGGGGACGTCTTGCAAGTCTATAATTCTTGCTCAAACTGAGTGTCCTATTAAAGCACGTCGATGGACGACACAGTTGTTTTAATAAAAAGATTACCGTGTTATTTTTGAAGCCATAACTAAACACGCTGAGCCATCTGCCCTAGCCAACACTGTGGGGTTCCAGGACCCCACTATTCACCTAGCGCCAGCCAGTACCTATCCCAGAGGGGGACATGCCTCAGAAAGAAACTGCCTGGCCTCAGAGGGCACCCTCCCTGAGGGGGCCTAGATGACAATTCAAAAGAGGCAGCTTCTTTTTCCTCCTTAAAAGGGAGCACGGTGATGACTCACGCCTGTTTTCCTGAAGCAGCCTGTTTCTGCTTGTCACTCAAGCACACCCAATGGCTTCCTCCTCTGTGGGGATGGAAGTGAAGCCTCGGCAGCCAGAGTGCTGTGAAGGATCACAGAGCCTGCAATGGTGACCAAAGCAAAACTGGAAACACTGGAGTCCCCACAGCCTCTACCCAATCCTGGAGTTCGAGTCTCAAAGCTCTGGCTAGAGCTTCCAAGGGAAACCTTCAGTTCTACATATGCACCAAGACCCCTGCCCTGCTGAGGCTGGAGGACCTGCGACACAGGACGAACAGTAAGTGGGTAGCTCCAGAGAACAGGGTTTGGGTTACAGGACTCATATCAAGAGCCAGATTGTGACTGCTACCAGAAACATACAGTCACAAATACTTTATAAAAGTTTATTTTGTTACTGTAAAAAGGTACTGGTTCTCAACCCAGGCTGCCCTATTAAACCAGACCCCACAACGGTGCATTGGTTGAGCCAGTGTAAGAACTAGCTACAGTCTGAGGGTCAAGGCCATGGCAGCCCAGGCCCCAGGTACAGGGCCATGTCAATCGCAAGGCACAGGAGTTAAGATGGACGTTCTCCACTTTCATACTCACTGGCATAGTAATGGCTCTAAAGGGCTGAGGTGTAATCGTGCACAATACAGGTAATGGGCTAAAAGCCTTCCCTTCATCACTGAGCTCTTGAGTTAAGATGTCTAGACTCCAGCAAGGTCACTCATCTGCTCCCGGTCAACAACGGCACATTCCAAGTAAATCATCTCGTACTGTAATGAAGTGCTTGAAGAAAAGCCCCAACATTCTCAAACAGAAGGGTACCAAGGCCCAGGCACCCAGCTACTTCCTGACCTCGAGGCACGGAGGGGAGTCCCTTTACTCATTGCTTATAGTCCTCTGTTCCAAGATGTCCTCCAAGGGTGGAGGGGCAGAGAAGAAAACCCCCCAAGGAAGCTGCCAGAGCACTGGGACACATTGTGGCTAGAACTTCCATCCAGGACCTTTGACCTTTGGCATGGTTTTTTTCCATCTGTGAAGCAGGCAGGGGTGCTAGGACAAAGCCTGACTTAGCCTAGTGTCCAGTGCTCTTATACCCTTGAGAAACAGCCTGCCAGCCACTAAGGACCCGGTCCTAGGATGCTAAGCTTATGCCTGGCTGTCTCCCATCTTTAATAATGAATGGGCTGTATGCTCTTCTGGGTCTCTAGAGTCCTAGACCTTGATACACGGAGCCTGAGTTCATCCAGGCAGGTTTAGCTGTGGCCATAGGACCTTGAAGCCACTTAGCGCCTGAAGAAAAAGATGGGTAGCAGAAGGGTGCAGCCCACTGTCAGCCCCCAACGGATATAGGCAGAGTGGGAGGGAGGGATTAGGGTCAAGGGCGTGAGGCCTTTCTTACAGTATGTCTCAGTGGTCAAGCATAGATCCAACTGGGCCATGGCATACCCCGCACATATCCTGTGCTCCAAGATCCAGGTGCAAGGAAACTGGTCCTTACCTCAGATTAGAAATCGGGGGATACAAAACCAGAAAGGGACAGCACCTCATTAAAGCTACACAGGGGACAAATTTCAACTTTACCAAGCTTTCCCCAAGGCTTGACCCTCCTCTGACACACCACCCCAAATATGAACTACTGCTCCTCCAGTTCTCCCTCCTCCAACAAGTAACCCCTCACCAGTCTATTTCTGCCCCCTAGGGACCTAGACTCCTCCAAATCAGCCTTACACAGGGCTGGGTGCTTCCTGAGGGAGTGGGCCAGGCCCAAGACAGCACTCACCACACAGTAGGCACTTCACAGATGTCAGAGAACTGAATGAAGGACTTGAGTAAGATCCCTGGGAGAACCACCCAGAAAGGGAGGCCCCTGCCCCGCCCTCGCCAAGCTGGTGAAAGCTGCAGAATTAAGCACAAGTTATAATTAAGATGGGATGTTTGAAGAGAAACATAATCCCAGTTTCCGTGGGATCCGCGGGCACAACAGTAATTAACGTCTCATTAACATTCGCCTAATTAAGCAGTTTATGAAAGTGTATGGATTTGCATACTGCCATGCCAGGCTTGCTCAGACACATCAAAATTAACTCTTTCAGCCCAAGAAGGCCCAAGGGAAAAAACAACAGCTTGGCCTGGGGTAAGTGGAAGGGGATAGATGCCCAGTCAAAGAGGCTGGGGACAGTATGACTGCAGCAACTTGGGACCTAACACACACACCCCAGCCCCACCATGCAGTCCCTCTCTCTCCCTACTCACTAAACCAAGGTCAGTCTCTCAGAGAGGACCATCCATGAGGCAATAAGGGTCACTGATCCACCACCACCTCTGGCTTTTCCCACCTCTGTGAAGGCCCTGCTCCTGTCTCAATCCTGAGGGCCTGCCCTTCCCCATAGCTCTTGTAGGACAGACTTCATCTGAGAGCCTTTTGAGCTGCAAGAACTCTGACCTGTATACCTCATGCCGTCCCACAGCTCTCTGCAAGCTACCTCAGCATCATCCCATCCTACCAGGAGAGGCTCAGAGAGGTTCTAAGCCTGCCCAAGGTCACAGAGTTCACAGGGTGAAAGAGAATCAAAGCTCCAGACCCCGGGGCCCCTCCCACTTCCCCAGGAAGGCTGATTTTAGGTGTGCACACTCCAATGCCAGCAACAACAGCACACAGGCTCCCAGCATCCCACTTGGGAAAGGCCCTCTGTGGCTTCTCTCCTTCCCTGGACACTAATTAGCCACCCTCCCTAGAGCCTCTACAGCTCCCAGCCAGTCACTGCTGCTACAACTGAGCTTGAATCAAAGTCACCTGTGACCACCCTGTGGAGAAGCCTCAGTTCTCCAAAGGAGAGGAAGACAGGGGCCTTTTCGGATTGTGTCAGGGATCAAGGGAAGCTTTCTCCTCTAAAGCACTTGGAAGCCCTGCGCACGTCAAGCGCTTTAGCTGCTTATTAATGCTTGTGCTCCTCGACACCCACCTCTGCTGCACTCCTTCACGCCACGCACGCCTATTCCAAAGGCACATTAAGGCAAACTTGCCCCGTGATAAGTTAGCAATACACATCAAGAGGCTTCAAAACATTCCCAACAATCTATTAAAAGCCTGAGCCAACAGGTGAGAAATTTGACTTTGTTGCAATTTAAATCATCAGTGTAACAAAAGCCATCACAAAGGGGCATAGACAGGCCAGAAGACACTGCAGCACCCAGAGCTTTGAAAGAAAAAATGTTTCCGGGCTATATAAAGAACTCAGCAAATCAATAACAAAAGAAAAAGACAAATCACCTTCATGTTTTAAAAGGCAATTGTCAGGTGAGGAGACTTGAGGCCAAAACACACCTGACAAGGCTCAGACACTCAGCAATTCAGCTGAGGCCTGGGAAATGCCAAGGGAAACCAAAGGCAGACCCCTGCACCCGTGCCGTTGAAGTCAGAAGATGTCAAATGTTGTCAGGCAGACAACAGAACCGTTGACGTGTGACTGGGGAATAAAAAGTCACCCCAGCAATTTGAGGAAACCATCAGCATCTTGTAAACCCAAAAGAGCATATGCCTCCCAACAAGCAGTTCCAAACCAAGATGGCCTCCACATGGGTGTGGACGGGTTAGGGGGCTCAAGCAGCCTGCTCCTGAGAATGGGAAGAGGAGAGGTTCTACACGTCCACTAGCAGAAGAGCAGATCAGCTATGGCTAAGCTAAGCCTCTGCGGGTTGAGGACGCGTTCTGTTTGCCTCTACTCTTTTACAAAACTCTGTTACAAGAAAGGATTTCTCTTCTGCACATAAATCCACAAGGACTCAGACTGGAAGGAAAAGCGGCAACATAATGTTGGAGTTGGAGAGCAGATGGATGAATGGTAATTGATTTGGCACCGCTGACAGGGTTGCATCCTAAGGCCGTCTCCTATCACCTGGCAGAGCACAGGCTTGGGAACTAACTGCCCTGGGCACCCTTGGAATCCCTGGACACAGGAATAGAGGGCTGTGTAGGAAGCAGGCAAAGCCCATGAGAAGCTCACTGGTTCGTTCTCTCTCTCTCTCTCTCTCTCTCTCTCTCTCTCTCTCTCCCGCCCCGCCCCCCCCCCCCCCAGCTTCATCACTGATTCTTCTGGGGAGGCATCCAGCTGAGTGTCTCTGGGCTTGAATAAGTGAGAGGTCTGTACTGAAAAGAAGTGAAAAATCGGTGCATGAAATTCCAGCCAGGCCTTCCCGCCCAATTCAGCCCCCAGGAGACTAAAAATCCTCTCAGGAGATAGTGTTGCTGGGGCTTCTGGTGAGCCAGCCCAGGCAAGCAGACTAGCCACAGGGTAGCTCCAGGTAACAAGCTCAGCTATGCATCAGGGACACCAGCCCTTCCTTTACAATTACCCACAGTATCTATCAGCAGGCCTGGGTGTCCTCCCCAGCAGCTCAGCAATTTCTGATCTGTTTTGTTCGAGGCTAGAGAAGGGGGCTGGCTACCAAGAGAAGTGCTCACCAAATGCTGCAAAGTGACTTGGTGGGGAGAATCTTTATTATGCGGCACAGAGTTCCAAAGAGAGAAGCAAAGAGAAAAAGGGAGCACCTTAAAGAGAAGAGGAGACACAGAGGGAAGCTTTAAAAAAAAAAAAAGCTATTATAATTTCCCCCAGAGAAACAAATATAGTAGTCCCCAACAAGAACTGCATGGAGAGGAGGCAGTCAGTGAAGCCTGCTTCAAAGCATGAGGACTGCGGTCAGAACCCCAGCACCTATGTAAAAGCAGGGTGCAGCGACCTGCATCTATAACCCTTGGAGTCAGAAAGAGACCTGGGGCTTGCTGGCCAGCTCACTAGTTCTATATATTCAGTCAAGAGAACTGTCTCAAACAGTAAGGTAGAGTGCAACAGAAGCAAATGCCCAAAGTCGTCTACTACTACTACTACTACTACTACTACTACTACTACTACTACTACTACTTCTTCTTCTTCTTCTACTACTACTACTCCACACACACACACTAAATACTTTCAGAAGAACTGGATTGAATAAGGGATTGGGTAGAGGAATGAAGAGATGTTTCGGTGTTTAAGAGAACTAGCTGCCCTTCCAGAGGACCCGAGTTTGATTCTCGGCACCCACATGGTGACTCACAACCATCTGTAACTCCTGTTCCAGGGGATCCAACAGTTTCTTCAGGCCTCTGCAGGTACTGGACACACATGGTACACAGACATACATATAGGCACAACGCCCATAACATAAAAAAAAGTAATAAAATAAGGGCTAGAGAGATGGCTCAGTGGTTAAGAGCAATGAGTGCTCTTCCAGAGGACCTGAGTTCAGTTCCCAGCAACCATATGGTGGCTCACAACCATCTGTCATGGGATCTGATGCCCTCTTCTGGTGTGTCTGAAGACAGCAACAGTGTACTCATGTGCATAAAATAAATAATTCTTTTTTTTTCTCTCTTTTTTTTTTTTTTTCGGAGCTGGGGACCGAACCCAGGGAAAATAAATAATTCTTTTAAAAACTAAAAAAAAAAAAAAAAAAAATAGGAAAAATGTAAGAGATGGTGAGCAGTGCTGCCTATAATCCTCTGAAGTGGAAACTTCTGGTTTCTTTGGAAAGTCAGTTATGTCAAATGATGGTTCGCTGGGGCACACAGGTGAGAGGATGTCTTGCTAAAGAGACAGGTGGAAGAATGTCTTCTTGAAGCAGACACAAGTCAAAGGATGTTTGGATACAGCAAACATGTGAAAGGACCAGTGATGAAGGAGTATAAATGTGACCCCACAGGGAGAGGAGCACTGAGCATTGGTTGGTTTGCTCAGCCTCACTATTTTTTGCTAATGACACACATGCATTGGGTCACTTTACATAGTGTCGTTGAGCTCAACTTGTGGCCATACCACCATTGAGAGAAACTCATCCTGCTAGTGAGGTTCCTTCGGCAGCTTGCTGCCTCCACAGCCTTACCTCAGGCCAGTTGTCGGGCCTTGAGGCTTCTTCAGGATTGAACTACAGCTGCCAGTTCGTGCCTGGGGTCTGCCTGCCTAGAGGACTGATTTGCAGCTGCTGAGTCCTATGTGGTGTTTGCTACAGGGCTGAACTGCTGAGAAAGAAGATCAAGCTCACCCCCAAGGAACTATTGCTGAACAAGTCCACTTCCTCCTTATTCTAATAACGTTTCTCTTCCACTGCCTCTGCTGGCTAGAGGAGAGGTTGAACCCTTTTTAAAAGTAGATTGCAAAAAAATTTATGCCTACAATCCTAGCACCCAGGAAGCCAAAAACAAGTGCATCACAAATTTGAAGCTAGTCTGGGCTGCCCAGAAAGACTCTATCTCAAAAAAAATTTTTTAATTGAAATATAATGAGGCAGGAAAATATTTAAAACTCTATTGGAAAGGCAAATTGATATAATGAAGGAGGTCTAGAAAAAGAAACAGAAGAAGATATGACATAAGAGAAGGGCATCGGGGTCCTTGACACAGGGTTTGTTGGCATTTGAAAGAGAAAGGACAAAGAAAGTGGAGGTTAAGAAATCATTAAATGGGGTTGGGGATTTAGCTCAGTGGTAGAGCGCTTGCCTAGGAAGCGCAAGGCCCTGGGTTCGGTCCCCAGCTCCGAAAAAAAAGAACCAAAAAAAAAAAAAAAAAAAAGAAAAGAAATCATTAAATGAGTAATGCAAAAACTTTTCGGAGCCATCTAGAGTTCCCAGTTTGGAACAGCAGACCTTCACCAAGGCTTGTAATGGACTGCCAGAACATGGAAGGAAGAGTTCTATATGCTCCCAGAAACTCCAGGCATCAAGCGTAGTACACACCAGCTAGGCAAGCAGTAGAAATTAAGAGAGGGGCCCTTTGAAATACTAAAGGCAAGAGAATCCTGGAGTTTTATACCCAGCCAGACTATCAGCCAATATGTGAGACACAACAAAGACTTCTAAGTAACATGTCTCCTATGCAACACCTTTGGGAACTATTAAGAAGACATTCAATCCAGGAAGCAGGAAATCCAAGAAGAGAGCTGATATCTAAATCCAAACTGGAGCAAGTTACAAGGCACGTTCTCAAGAAGATAAAAACCAGCCACACCCAGTGGCTTATGCTGGTCATCCCAGTACTCGGGAGGCTGAGGCAGGAGGATTTCAAATTCAAAGACAGCCTAGGTTACACAGTGAGACCCTGGCCTGAAGTGGAAAATAAAAAAAGGGGCAGGGGTGTGGCATTGATAAAGTCCTTTGTGTGTCTAGTTACACTGAGAGCAGGCTCACCATTAGGTAAATTGGGAAGAGCAATTACAGTGTTTAAAGCTAGCCTCTGTCCTATAAGAAAGCCAGTGTTAACTACACATCAGACAGAGTTTCAAGGGAAGAAAAAGCCACCAGAGTGACTCTGCATGAGGCTCGGCCAACCGCAAGCTGGGCAAGTAGGTCTAAATCCCCAAGGAGAACAGTCACAGTTCATAGTTAATCCTGGACTGGAAGCCCAGGAACAGAAACAGAATCCCCTTACTCAGAAACAGGGAAGTGCATACGGGAGTCACCAAAGAGAGTCTGCAGAGGCTGTCCCAGGAGAGTAGGAAAGTAGTGTAAAGAGAGGACTCAGGGACTTGTGGCAGAAAAACTTGTGACCCAGCTTACTTTCAGTGGGGCCACCTTTGACTCTTAAATTGCCCCTCCCCTTCCCTGATGAGTGAGTGGGCTCACTGACCCATGCACACCAACCACCACCATCTCTGGGCAACTCCTGCCTCCACCACAGCCCCCTAGGTTCTATGGGATACCAGGGCTCCTGAGCAGAGAGGGGAACCTTTGGCTTCCTCCGCCTTTTCCTGGGGGAAGGGATCTGCCCAAGCCTGAAGCCTACTGACTGTTCCTATCCTTCATGTAACAAATATTTATCGAGCACCTCCTCTGTACCGGGCACTAGGGACAAGGCTGTGAACAAGGCAGCCGCAGCCTCTGGCCTCACATTAAGCAAATAAAGCAATAAATACAGAGTGTGTGCAAAGCCATGAAGGGAAAGAAACAGGTCTTCACAGACAGCCCTGCTTTCTCCACGGGGATGTGGAGGGGCAGGCTGTGATGGAAACACAGACCCAAACGCTGGGGCTTAGAGGAGAGGGGAAGGGACAGCTATGGGGGCATCACATGGGTCTCTACTCTCCCCTCCCCACCCATCACTCAGGACAGGTCCAGGACCCGGCCTGTCAGAGGACAGCAGAGAGAGAAATTCACAGTCTTGCTTCTTAATGGAAATCGATGCTCACTCGCCAGGGTGATCTACACCAGCGATTCATCCCTCACTCGGGTCACTTCAGGACTGGCAAAGAGCAGTGGGGAGCTAACCCCTCTTCCAGGATTTCTCTGGACCTGCCGCAGCCACCCCGTCACTGTTGCTATTCAGAGCTTCCCTGCTCAAGAGCCTTCTGTGACTACCAATGCTCTCAGGGACAATTTATGGCCCCGGTACACAGGCTGTCCCCAAGACTCTGGCCTAACTAACCCAAACCCAAGCTGTAGGCACAGCTAGGTCAGACTCAAAGCCGCAGAGCTAAACTGAGGCTGAAGGTCTCTCAGCAGCCTCCTCCCTGGAAGAGACTACCCCTAGCAGAGTGGAAAGTTCCATCTGCCACAGGCCAACAAAGGACTCCAGCGATGCTTATCTCTGAAACATCGAAATTCACCAAGGACCTAAGGAAGAAAGCAGCCCAACCTGGTCCAGTCCCACCCCCAGGCCTTTGTGCTTCCTGGGTTTCTTGCCTTAGGGCTTTCCCTTGTCCTGCACAGGCTAGTCTTTGTCTAGCTCCACCGGGGTCCCCCCTCTCTTCAACCTTCCATACTTCTGCTTCTCCTCAAGCTCCCTCCCCTTCCCCCCGGGGGGTGGGGGTGGGGGGATCTGGTGGCCAAATGAATAGGCAAGGTCACCCCAAGGTAAGGAAATTGTACTCTGGTGAGACAAGAGATTGAAGCGTGGCTCCTTCAGCAATTCCATAGGCCAGGTTGGAGTCACCAAGACCAAAGCCAACTGAAAAGAAGGATGGAGGCCAGGAATTTCTATGGAGACAGGAAGAAGAGCCAAAAACAGAAGCCTCCCACCCCAGCACTGGCAGTGGCTAGCGCCTGCCAGCACTGCACAGCTGGGTGCACAGCCTTGCCCTGACCCTGCACCTCCAGCAGAGATGACCCTGGGAAGGGAGGCCTGCAAGGGCAGTCATCAGTGGGCACTGCCCATCAGATACCACTGCCAATTTCCACATGCTCACTCTGCTACACGCGGCCACTCTGACCCTCTGGGCACAAACTGGAGTTCAAAGAGGCTTAGTGACTTCCCTAGAGTCACACGATAGTAAGTTGTGAGGCTCAGGGAAGGAGTGTGCCTCTCGCCAAGGCTGCATAAGATGGGGTCCCATGGAAGGAAGTGTCATCAGGGTCTAACCCCCTAAAAACAGAATTCAGTGTTCTCAGCTGGAGCTGAGGTTGGCTCACAGAGAGGATCAACGCAGAGAAGCAGGCTCTGGGAAAGGCTTTGCCCATGCGACCACTCCCCACAAGGACAAAGCAATACTATCTCTAAACATGGGGACATGGGCTGGGGGGATGGGGCAGGACTCTGTGAGGTCAGACAGGTCACAGTGGAAGGAGTGTTTAGGCCACAGAAACATTTCGGTGATAATGACTGGGATCAGACTCTGCTGACTGCCGATGCTGGGTGCTGAGCCCACGGCCTCTGTCCTCAATCCTCAGTCCCAGGTAGGGGAAGTGAGGGCTATACTTGATACTTTCCATCTAGAAATCCAAGGGTTTGAATTCCATGAAATCTCAGACCTAGGCTCTTTGCCGTGAGTTCTCAGACCACAGGAAGGTATCCGGTTTTGGTGGCCGCTGCCCCTCCTTATGCTCCACAGACAGGAACACCCAGTGTTCCGTGTGGGCAGAGGTCTCTGGCCTGTCTCACAGATGTAGCAACCCAGGATATCTAACTCCACATACATCTGCTAATGATCTTTTCTGGTCCAAGCAGTCTCAGAGGCAGCCTGCCCCCTCTAGATTTGCTAGGATAAATGCCTTCTTCCCAACCAGGTTCCTAAGTCTGGCAGACTTCACAGAAGGACATGTGCCCACCAATTTAAACACTCCAGGAGAGATGGAAAGCCCACTTGTGCTATGCAAGCACACGCCCATAGCAAGCACCCCTCAGATTGTCCCTTCATCTCCTCTTGGTCAGGGGTGGCTGGAAATGTGAGCTCCTTTGTCCTGTCCCTGGAAGAGGACATTTTCCTTCCCCTGGATCCAGCAGTGCCGTGAGAGAAGGGGTCAGTGTTACAGACCAAGGTTATCATTCACCAACCTTCACACCTCCAGTGACTCAGGTAAATCCTGAAACCTCAGTTTACTCATCTCTATGTGAAGCTACCTCAGTCCTACCCAGAATACCTTGAGTGGAAACAGAAGGCCATGTGAGCTGAAGCCCAGGACTGAAGTGGAAACCCAGGCTCCCTGAGCCCCTCCCCACTAGTCTCATACCTAGTCCTCCACTTCCGCTATCCCAAATCCACCTGGTGGGGGCTGTATTTAAAATCAAGGGGAAATTGCTTCTCATTAAACTGAAGTTGGTTAGCTCTCTTATAACCTGTCCTTCTCAGCTGCAGAAGAGGCCCATTAACACATTTTTTTCCTTCTCCAAATGAGGCAAGAGTGGGTAGGCCTGAAAATCCCCATGGACAGTGAAAAACCTAGAGAAGTCCTCCCCCTCCAGCTGCCCCCCAGCAGCCAAAACCTCATTGTAATTATCTGTCTGGGAGCAGGCTCAGGAGTGCTCACAGGAGCACGGTTCGTTAAGGCGCTAATTAGCAGGAACCTGCTTCCTCTCTGGGAACTAGGGGCTGTGGTGGGGGTGGGCTTTGGTCTCCCCCTTCCCTCCCATACCCCACTGTCTGATCTACTCAGAGTCACCAGTATTGCAAGCTTTTGCTCTCAAGTGACACCTGGTCAGGGATAAGAGGGTGCCCCTGTGGGTACCCGGGTTGATGAAGGAAGAGAAGGCAGCTGTGGAGAGACAAGGACAAGGGCTGTCCCAACACGGCTCAGAGCCCAGGTCCTGGTGACAACCCTATGCCTTCTGACCTCACTCTCCAAATCTGAGCAAAGGCAGGCCAGACCACAAGGGCCAAAGACTGACAAATGGGAGGCTTTGACATAGAAGTGACAGCACAGAGCAGCAGGATGGGGGCGAAGGGACTGCTTAGAGCCACGAAGACCTGCAAATGCAACAGTCAGACAATGAGAGTGGTGTTTAATGAGCATCTACTGTGCTCCAAATGGGCTTTCTTAACCTTAATAGAGCAGCCCCACAATTTACAGCCAGATAAAGAGGCAGGTGGCAGCCTAGTAAGTGAGATGTGAATAGAAGCAGGCCAAACTGAGTTTTGTCCTGCCCACCTTGGATCCCATCCACTCCTTATGCCCACCCCAACCTTGGTCCTGAACACACACAGGAAGCTACATGCGGCTCTCCAGTGGCACCTTTTGGCATCCCAAACAAGGATTGTGCCCACTGCACAGAGAGGTGAGAGGTACAGACCCTTATGGGTGCCACACCTGAGGAAGTGAGGACTTCAAGTGCAAGGCCCAGCCAACCCACGGCAGCCTTGTCCCGAGCCAAGCTGCTTCCCCACACATTCAGCCCAGAAACCTTCCCAAGGAATATCCTGCCTACACCAGGTCTCTGCCTACCTTGACTGCTAAGAAGACGCCTCCTGCAAGCCCTCACAAACACCTTCTCAGTACCCTACTAAACTCCCCTCCAGAGAGGACCTGAGTCAAGAATTCTCAGAAGGGAGCAGAGGTCACGAGGGCCATTGGCTCTGCTGTATGGCTCCTAAGGAGGGATTCTGGGGGACCAAAGGCCCGCCATGATGGAACTGTCTAGGGAGAAGCAAGAGGGTGGTTGTGGGGTGCTTCTGTTCCCAGGAAAGTCTCCCGGCCTGCAAGTGAGTGGGAGAGGGTTGTTCCCTCAGGTAGCAGTTCCCACTGGGCAGACACAAGCCTCACCTAGCTGCCAGATGCCCAGATGGACTCTGCTTCAACCCTCTAGCCCCTTGCCCTCATAACCTAGACCTGTTAGCCCATACACACCTTCTGCTTAGATTCTACCTCAAAATGGAAGCATATCCTGCCAACGCAATTCCTTTGGTCCCTGAGGCTATAGGATATAGGCACACTATCCTTCAGGCTCCATCCCATGCAAGCTGGATCAGGACAGCTACACACACACACACACACACACACACACACACACACACACACACACACTCCTCGTGCCTGAGTCTGAGCAGAGTACACGAACCTCAGGTAGCCCACAGGGTTAGTCATATCCATCACACTTGTAGTAGTAATAGCAGAAGCGAGCTCACAAGTCCACTCAGCAGAGTGAGGAAGATCGTTTTCCAATCTCACATAAGCCCTGGGCCTTCTCAGGGAAGGCATGCATAGGTGCTCTTGGATGTGGAGAACCCTGAGCTGGGCCCATCCATCTTCAGAAGAAAGCACCACCTCAGAGCTGTCAGCAGTCAGTGTCAATATCCAATATCCTTCCACAACAGCTCCTTGCCCTCACAGAACTCAGTGCTGTGATTATTTTTCACCAGAGATGTCAAGGACATCACTGAACTCACACAGCAAGGGAGGGTAAGCTGGGTCTAGCACTCGGCTCTTGGGGAGCTCAGGTGCAATAAATGATTCAAGGAGAACAAAGTCATAGGCCCATTGCTCACGCCATGGTTTCATGAGCAGGCCCTTGACCTACCCTCTCTCCGCTAGAAACTTTCCCTCTACTCTCCTGGACTGGTCTTCAAGCTGGTCTGCATAGTTCCAGGATGCCCATATGTGGCTCTGAGATGACTCCCCTAGACCTGACTCTCCAAGGGCAGCAGACACACAATGCAGGCCTAAGATGTGGGGAGATTTCTAGACAGCAGTACAATCCCTGAGCCTGCTATTCTCCAGATGGCAAATCCTGGTCCCTCCTGCCTCTCCCTTCTGCTGGTATCTCTGTGGACCTAGGGAAGGCCAGGGGCGGGCAGCAACTGGCTGGTGGCCAAAGATCCGCTCTTAAATTCAGACGTAAGTTAATCTCTGGCCCCAGTGGCCTCCACAGTGTGGACTCATCACACCCAGCTCTGTACAGAGCCTATGTACCAGGCATGGCTGAGCCTCCCCACTCAGTCCTCCTTGTAATGCAGCCCCTGTACCTGAGAAAAGGTTTGCTATCTGGCCCATCTCTGAGGTTGGCCTCAAGCCGTGGGACAAGGCTGGAGGGTATCCCCTAGCCTCCCGTGGCAGCAGGCATCTCTGTCCCCTCAGACGCCTGTTTCTAGGCCTTTGTCCTTCTATAAGCTTCCCCCGCATCCCCTCATTAGTGGAGTTGGCTGTCTCTGAGCCTCCCCCAACCCTGGCATGTCGAGTTACAGCCCATCCATCCCTCTGAATGTCCTCAACACCGCCTCCGTGGGCCCATATTACAGCATACACATCTGTCAGCCTGTGGCTGCCACTGCCACTGCTGTTTCCAGGGAGACAGACTCCGTTTATGACATTATCAAAAAGTCCGGCCCCTTCCTCCCCCTCCCAGGCCTTCCCCTCTTTGCCTCCCTTTATAGAGACAGAGATTTAGGCTGTAAATATCGCCACATGGCTTCCCAGCAGCTTCTAACGGGCCGTGAAAATACTGCTGTTCCAGAGGTCACTGCAACCACAAGTCACAGCCTCGCCTGATTGTCCAAATATCTTCTCTGCCATACCCAGGATGGGGGGAGGCTGGGCATGGGGGCGGGGCTCAGCCCACCTGCCGCTCATGTTCCCTCCTGCCTTACAAGCTTCGTGGCAATCTGCTCATAGAAGGGGTGGCTTGTAGGGGTGAGTCATCTGTCTAGGGATTCGCAGGAGTAAGGAAGGGAACTGACCCCGGCAGAGCCCCAGTGTTGGGGTCCCCAAACATGACAGGCCTTTTCACGTCAGACAGCACATTCTCCCAATAGCTGCAAGAGAACCTGGTAGTCTGCACAGAACATCGAGCCTCAATTGCCCTGTTCACAGCCCAGGCCTGGAGGCAGGGATT
This sequence comes from Rattus norvegicus, assembly GCF_021556685.1. Lineage (NCBI taxonomy): Eukaryota > Metazoa > Chordata > Mammalia > Rodentia > Muridae > Rattus > Rattus norvegicus. Next base: position 64,889,649 of record NC_141541.1, read on the forward strand.
GGGGGAGCTAATATGTAGTGACTATTTCATATGTCCGTGAATGCAAACCTCACAGTGTCTCTATAAGATCAGCATTGCTGCTGTACCCATTTTACAGCCAGGACCACCCAGCTAGCATATGGCAGAACCAGTATTCAAACCCCAGGTAGATCAGCCCCAGCACTCAGTTCTGACAGCTCTGCTTGGCCATCTCTTTCCTAGAACTGGTCCTGTAGATGACCCTTGCCATTGCTGAGAGGGATCTGTGACCAGAAAGGCACACACAAGGGCTCACCCCATCCCAGACCCTGCCACATCTGAGACAAGGATAAACTGCGCAAGACTTCATCCACCACCTGGGGGCAGGTGGTAGCATCTCAGTGATGCCTGGGACAGGGGGCTGATCCCATTGTTGTAGATGGTTTAACTGCGCACACCACAGGGCACCAATTGTAGGACGCTAAGCACCCCATTCCCTCTCCAGGCCCATGTTTCCATACCAATGTTCTTTAACTGTTTTGCCAACAACTTAGTGGCTCAAAAGCAATACAAATAACTCTCTCGCTATCCTGCAGACAAGCAATATGAACAACTGCTTGGGCCACAAGCAAGGCACAAGGAAGATAGGTTTCCTTCTCAGGCTTCTGGACACATCCATTCTCCTGCTCTGGACTTCGGGTGGCTCTGTCATACCTTGACTCCAGGTGACATGTCTTGCCCCCTGAGTTGTGCCACCTGCTCCTTTCCTGTAGTCAGAGCCCCAGTCTCCTCCTGGCCCACCCAGGCTCAAGGCTCAGCTTAACCACGTGTGCAAAGTTGCTTTCCATCCGAAGTAACTTACAGGCATCAGGGGTGAGGGTCTGGTGTGCTTGGGAGTCATTATCTGGACATCCAGTCACCTCTCTAGACACACAGGACACCAAACTCCACAGGGTCACAGCTGAGTATCTCCATCTACTTGGCCTCAGCAACTGACTCCCCAGGAGACCCCATCATCCCAGCTGCCAGGTTCAAGCCCCGGAGTCAACCCTTTCATCTGTTCTTGCCTTGCCCACAATGAGCTTCACTCCATCCAAAATCTAATCTTTTCCACTCCACAGCTTTGCCTGGTCCAGGTACTCTTTCTCTCTCCTGAATCATTATGCACCCTCTCGGGTCACCTGCTGTGCTCCCCCCCTTACCCTTCTCTCTCCTCCTCTCAACACAGAAGCCAGAGGGAAATTTGAAGTCCATTCATAGTATGTCATTCTTGTCATTCTGATTAAGTCCTGAAGCCTCTGGATGCCAGGGACCTTCTTACAGGCCAAGCATGCTCACAGAGAGGTGGGGCTCACACAGAGGAGGAGCTCCTATGGATGAGGAGGCTCCCACGGAGGAGGGACTCCCACAGAGGAGGGACTCCCACGGAGGTGGGGCTTCCATGGAGGAGGAGCTCCCCTGGAGGAGGGGCTCACACTTAAGTGGAGGCTCACAGGGAAGGGGGATTCCTTCCCTCCCGAGCCCTCTCTATGAATCCGTTGTGTCTTTCAGGTACTAAGAATAACTTGCTCTCTCCCCAACCCTGCTGACTCTGTTCCTGTCTTCTCTTTCCTTATCACTACTACCCTACAGATTTGACTGTTCATCATGTCTGTCTGCCTCCCTGACCAGAATGGAAGCTCCTTGGTGAGCTCAAACCTATATAGCCCCGAGGTAACCCTGGGCCACAGGCATTTGGTCAGTGCTCACCCACTTGTCTGCTTGACCACCACTACAGATAGGTGGGACAGCCCCTGGACAAGGTCCTCCAGGGCACTTAGTTCAGCACACAGGGAGTGCCAGGGGTGACTGTGTTGAGAGTTCCCTGCTGGTAAAGAGGCAGCTCCATACCAGGCAGAAGAAGCTAAGAAGCTGCAGGTACAAAAGCTGGGAAGGAAAGGGTGTGTATGGTCGGGTGGAGTGGGGGCTGGGTAGGAAGGAAGGAGGCTATAAGGTTGAATAGGCCTAGTTCTGAAGGGCCTTGGAAAGAGCCCCTTCGCAGGAGGCAACCAGATGTATAAGTCATGACACTCATTTGTCTACGAGGGCCACTACACAGCCTAGATGCAGTGAGAAGTTGGGGTGCTGGGACTACCCATCACCCACCCAGGTAAGAGTGAAAGTTCTCCAGCTGTGGGTCATCCAGGAAACAGCTCAAGCCCCAGTTACTGTGGAGCCCTGGGGTGTTTAATTTCTCCCAGGTCCCTTCCAAGGCCTATGCTGGGATGGACTCTGGGAGCAATTAAACACCACAGTTTGCAACAAAGTCTAGAGTATGCAGCTTTTATATGGGACAGCAACACAGAGGTGCTGCTACAAACAGAATTGTCTCTCTAACCCAGATGCACACACTGAAGCTCTAACCCCCAGAAACCAAGTGTGGAAAAAGGGAAGGTGAATGAGGTCATGAGGACAGAAGCCTAACTGAATAGATTAGTGTCCTTACAAGGAGAAACTGACGACTGACTGTGTGTGTGTGTGTGTGTGTGTGTGTGTGTGTGTGTGTGTGTGTGTGTTTCTAGGCCTTTGCCTCTATCTGTTCTGTCTCTGTCTCTGTCTGTCTGTCTCTCTCTCACACACATACACACACACACACACACACACACACACACACACACACGTATGCCCTCTTGTCTTTTGTCTGCTCACATGCTCAGACACTGGCACACACAGAAAAAGGGAGAGAAGCCTTCACTAGAACACCAAAACTAAACCATGCAGGCACCATGGTCTCAGTTTCCAGCCTTGCTGTGGAAAAATAAATGTATTGTTTGTACTCTCAGCTCTGTGGTACATTGTTGGGATTGCTTACATGGCATAAAGTAGATGGAAGAGCCAAGACCCCTGGCCAATGACCCTCCTGCCCCTACAGCAAGCCCTTACAGCGAGCCCTTAGGCCAGCCCTGACTACAGCAGTGTCTTCAGGGTTAGTTGCTCTGTTGAGCAGCACAGAGGAAGTCCCTGGGCTGATGGAACTCTGCATCTTCCCTGAATACAGGCAGATTCCTTGGGGCTGTGAAAAGAAGCAGGAATGTTCTAGATCCTGAGTAGAGTGGAACTTCCCCTGTGGCCTTTATCAAGGTAACAGCCTAGTCAAAGCCACCAGAATCAATATGCAGACTCCCCACAACCTAGCTTCCACTCCAACTGAGGCTACTGGGAGATAAGGAAATAGCATGACAGAAAGATCTATAAGTGAGCAGACTTTCTGTAAAAAAAGGCTTTAACTAAGTGGAGTTCATTTGTTTTAAGAAAATTCGAAGTGCCCTGAAGTATTTCAGAAGAGGGTAAGGGTCCCTGAATCCAGAGACTCCCAAGCAGGGCCTGTGGCTGGGGTGGGGCATCCTCTGAGGGAGACTACTCTCATCCAGACCCAAACGTCACACCAGCAGGCATGTTCATGCAGGCACAGCAGGCATGATCAGCCCTATTTTGACAGGAAGGGAAACGACTGACTCAGTGCCACACAGCAAGCCTGTTGCAATCCCACTGGGTGCCACTGCTTCACTCTGCCAGCCCTGGCCAATCCAGTCACCAAACTGGCTCACTGCACCAAAAGCCCCTTGACATCTCGGTGGCCCAGCCCAAGCTGCTGCCCCACCCCAGCTGGGCTTCCTCGGTATGTATAGGCCTCTCACTATGACAACCTGGCTCCTTCGAGGCCTGGCATGGGCAAGGCAGAGGGAAGCAGCCTGGGGATCGGGGACAGGAGCCAGCAAGGGAAAGAACCCGAAACCAACAAGCGTTCCAGAATTTTAAGCAGTTTTTGGAGGAAAATGAGGAACAGGTTCAGCTGTTGCGATTTGCTCCAGGGGAAAATTATGTTCCCGTGCTCTATTATACAGAACAGAAGGAACATTTGGTGGGTTGAATACTTGTTAATTTATTTCTCTGTTTGTTAATGGGCTCGCCACATGCGCATGCTCAGGAACACCACACACACACACACACACACACACACACACACACACACACATGAGGGAAGCACCAGCAGGAGGTGGCACAGGCTCCCTGTGTCTCCCTGCCATCTTCCTGTCAAGTAGCACTGGGTTCTTGGTCTCTCTTCTCAGCATAAAGGGTCTAGAAGGATGCCGTGGGTATCTGGAAGCTGGTTTGGCCATGAGGTGAGCCGAGAGGTTAGGGCAACACCTCTAACCTTGGAGAAGTGGGCGCACTGAGAAGTCTTGCCGTGAGGACTGCAGAGAGCAGAGTCTTGGTAAGGTCTCTGTTGCTGTGACAAACACCATGACCAAAAGCAACTTGAGGAGGAAAGGCTGTGTCTCGGCTGATACTCTCAGTTCACAGTCAATTCCTGAGAAAAGGCAGGGCAGGAACTCAAGGCTGGAACCTGAGAAAGGAGTTGATGTAGAAGCCATGGAGGGGTGCTGCTTACTGCCTTGTCGTCCCCCCCGCCCCGTGACTTACTCAGCCTGCTTTCTCATAGAACCCAGGACCACCAGTTCAGTGCTGGCACTGCCAATGTGGGTTGGGCCCTCTCACACCAATCAGTTAAGAAATGCTCTACGGGGGGGTTGGGGATTTAGCTCAGTGGTAGAGCGCTTGCCTAGCAACCGCAAGGCCCTGGGTTCGGTCCCCAGCTCCGAAAAAAAGAAAAAAGAAAAAAAAAATGCTCTACAGTCTTGCTTACAGCACAACCTTTTTTTCCCTCCCTAGAGGCCAATCTTATAGAGGTGTTTTCTCAACTAAGGGTCCCTCTTCCCAGATATGTCTAAGTTTATGAGAAGTTGGCAGAAGCTGACCAGCAGAGGCAGCAAGTCAGTCACCAACACTGGCCCGACAGCTGATGCTTACACTTGGGCCTCTGCGTTTGCTGCAAACAGAGCAGACCCAGCATAAGGTTCTCCGGGGTTTCCACTGCCCCAGAGCTCCCAACTCAGTAAACAGTTACCACCTCTAACCAGGTTCCTTCCCTAATCCTGACAAAACTGACTTCATCCAATCCAGGCTCTCAGCTACCCACCACCCAACCACCCAAGCACTGGCCTCTTCCCAACACTCAGGCCACCCCGGGCTATGATCCACCCCACCCCTCCTGGAGATGTGTATACTGGCCACACTTTGAGACTACGGCTCCCCACTCCCACCCTCCACACTGGGTACATTCTCTCCCACAGAGGGAGGTACAAATCTGATCTCCCTCTCTCCTGCTTAGCATTCCCTAGGACTCTGCTCCCAACGTACACACGCAATCCTCCATGCACAGCAGCGTCAGGTGTCCCTCTGAGCCACCTCTCCCTCTCTGCTCATTCTAATCCAGTCACCCTGGCTTCTCCAGGTCTCAAGATACTTCCAGCCCCCACACCCACCACCACCACCACCACCACCACCTCCACCACTACCACCATCACCACCACCACCAACAACAACAACACCACCATCACTATCACCACAACCACCACCACCACCACCACCACCTCCGGGCCCTCATCTTGTCTCCTCTATTCAATGTCCCCAATGTAGAAAGGCATCTGGGCTCCCTCAGAGCCTCTTACTCACCTCTTACTTACAGCCCTTTAAATTTTCTTTCCAAGTTTACCATAAACTGAGGTTACCTGAATTCTTTGTCATTTGGCTGGATTTTTCCAACAGGACCATAAACTGTGTGAGGGCAGGGGTGCCAGGAGAACCCAGAACAGCAACCACACTGAGTAGCTAGTACATCAGTGTCAAATTAGTATGTGAAGCAATGAACGGAAGAACAGGTCAGCCGCAAGCAAGAGAGCCTGTGAAAATGGTCCCCAGGTCCTTCAAAGCCTTGGCCACAGCCTCCAAGGCTTGTGTAGAAAGCAGGACATAGAAAACCTTTCTCTGTGAGTTGAGCTTCCCTGTGCTCATCTGTGCTTCTGGGCAGGGCTGATACCTCCCTTTCTATTCATGTCTGCACACAGACATGTAAGGACCTAAACTGGTGGGCTACAGAGCTGCGTTTGAAGAGAGTACCTGCACTTAAATAACTAAACTGGGGCAAAGAGACCCTGCGAGGCTCTAAGGTTCCTTCCTTGGAATAATACACAGGCCTGGACATTAGGAGGCCGGATGAGGAAGGAATCAAGCATCCCAGGGAGCGGCAGCAGAAGGCAGATTCAGAGTCGGTCCACCCAAGGGAGGACGGTGAGACTGTCACTGATGGTCTGCAGCCTGGAGGTAAGGCTGCCCTAGCAGAGACCCTGCCTGCCCAGCTGATGAAGGATGGTGCTGCCCAAGGCCAAGGTGCCCTCCCCCTCTTACAGTTCACATTAGGAGTTATTTCTCTCTGGAGCGAACGATTTGTTACAATATCCACCATGTGCCTTTCCCGGCTGGGTGCCCTCCCATATATCCTGGATTAATCCCGGAAGTCACTCCATTCATTTAGGCCGTGCCTAAGTATTGCCTCCTCTTTTATTAGGCAAATTTTTCATTGTTTTGAGGAGCTCATAGGTTTTAATCTGGGGCAGAGATTTTACAGCCTCCCTGGTGACTCTTACATGTAGGCTTGTGCCTAAAAAGACCTCCTGGGTCCGCAGAGCCAGGCAGGGGGCCATCAGACTTCAGGGAGGAGGTTACTGTCATAGTCCCTCCCTCCAGAGAGCAGGAACTCAGCTTTCGTGTGACGTCAGGTCAAACGTTAACTTCCCTGATAGGTGAAGTCAAGGAAGACTGCTTTATTTGGGTGCTAATGCACTGAGCTTGTCCAGGGAAGCCTAGGGGGTCACCACCAAGGACCAGTGTAAAAGCTGGTGATTCAAGTTCAGACAGAAAGGCATGGTGCTGGGCAGGGAAGACATTGGCCACCCAGAGCCTAGTTGCAAACTCTTTAGAATACGCCTGAGAGCCCGGCACTGTCCAGACTGCTGTGCAAATCCAACAGGCCAATTGCAGAGGTCTGCCCAGGGCCTGGCTGTCATGCAGAGGTGCTCAGGAAGGTGAGAGTCTGGGGTCCCTAGCCTACCATAGACTCTCCCCAACTCACTCTCTCATAACCCTCAAACAGCCTAGCTTTGGGTTCTTTTGCTCCAGATGATGGCTGCCCCTCAGGCTAACCCCAACTAGCAAAACTTGCCAATCTGTAAAGCTGACATGACTCTCCTTACAGCCCTTGCATGAGACCTCCCTACCCCTTACCTGAAGCCTTGAAGCCTGTCTATTCACTAACACTACATGAACCCTTGACCCTCCCCTCAGGCTGGATCTGGGTCCAGGCTATGTGCCTGCTCCCTGTCCTATGTGAAGAGATATCCCCAGTTCTTATGTCTCCATCCCACAAACAGGATCTGTCTGTCTCCCCACCCCACCCACTTCTCCCTACCATTGCTGCCTTGGGCAACTCAGACAGTGCCCCAGGCTTACTCGTGCAGCCAGATCTTTGCTCACACTGCTCCCTAACAGGCAGGGTCTCTGCCATCCCTCATCCTCCCCAGCTTCCCACAGTCCTCTTGAATCCCAAGGACCAGGCTCTACCGTGGAGCACTCCCTGACTTCCCAAGCTCTATCTGCTCCTCTCCGTTGAGGTTCAAAGCATTTCTCCAACCTTCCACCTCAGACCATGGCTAAGTTCATCCATAACTTTGAGGAGAAGGCACCGTCGACAGTGGCCACTGCCGAGACTTACTCGAAGCCTCGATTGGCCTCAGCCAAGGTTGAGCTGGTTCCCCCAACCCCTGGTGAAATCCCTACAGCTATTCAGAGCATGAAAAAAATAATTCACAGGGCTAAAGCTGGTGGCTTCAAACACCTTACAGTGAAGGAAGCTGTGCTGAATGGGTTGATGGCCACTGAGGTGTGGATGTGGTTTTATATCGGAGAGATCATAGACAAACGTGGCATTGTTGGCTATGATGCTTGAAGACCAATCTTTAACTTCTGATGTGAGTTCTTATCTTGGACCATGTGTGATGAATGAGACTGCTATCTGAATAAAATGCTAGCCGTGGGGAAAAAAAAAAAGCATTTCTCCTTGATCGGTCCTATGAACTTTAGGTTGTTCAGAGGTGGGAACTTGTTAAAACCGAAAGTTAAGATGAGAAAGACCGAGTCCATGGTTGTCTTATTAAAGCAAGCTATATTTAATGTCGGCCAGGATGATGGACACTGGTCAGGTCCATACCCAGGATTCCAATGTAGCTGAATTAGGTTAGTCAGGTGCTCCTAAAGGTAAAACTCTCAAGGCCTTGTACTTCCTACCTTCATCCAATGGGGGCAAGCATGCATCCTCATGTACTTCCTGCCGGAGTAACTGGGGCCTATGTGTGATCAAGTGCAGGTGGGGCAACCAAGCTTGTTTACAGAAGTGAAACCAAGCTTGTTTAGAGAAGTGAGCACGTGTGGCTCATTATGAACAGCAGCCCCCAGGGTTCCAGGAAGGTTTACTGTACTTGGGCAAGTGGTGCTCACAGGTTAGAGGCATTATTTGTTTTTCAAATATCAAAAGCATAACTTTAGCCCTTGAAGACTGTCCCCCATGCAGTCTGTGATAGCTGGACCCAGGCAAAGCCCACTGGGTACTCAAGAAAAAGTTCATTAAATGACTCAGTGGAACATATAGAGGACTCCCACTGAGGGGCTATAATACTTGACTAAAGGAGGTGTTGTTGTGCCCATTCTGCAAATGGGAAAACTGAGGACACTGAATCTCTTGCCTTAGGAACAGAGCTGGGGACAGAACAAATTCCACCAAATCAGAGCTCTTAGGGTGTTGTCCATGTGTCTCTGTTCTACAAACAAGTACTCAACCAGCCCTGTGGGATCCACCCTGTGAATAGAGGTCCACAGAGGCTGGGTCACTCACTCAAAGCCACATGGTAAGTAGCCAGGCTGGAATTTGAATGCAAATTCCCTCAGCTTCCAACAGCTGATCAGGACTTCCCCAACCCACTTGAGGGTCTGTAGGACCTGCTTTTCCTGAGGCTCCAGGCTTCCCCTCCCCCAGGACTCCCAGGAGTGCCTCATGGTTGGTTGACCTTTTGGAGGGCCAGGCTTTCACAGTTCTGAGTGTTTACACAGTCGATCTGGCTGTGACAGCTCAAGAAAGTAGGGCACACAGAGGAGGGAGGGGTGTGGCAAGTGTGGGCTGCAAAGGCTTCCTCTAGCTTCCTTCCATAGCTGGACAGAGAAGCCACCATGGCAGAGGATTTCTCGAGTGACCTTGGCACAGCACCCTTGGTCTTGGGGTAAAGGCCTAGATTGCTCACTGACAAGAGGGGACATAGCCAATCTTTCTACAGCCCCTCACTGCTTAAGGACTTGGAGGACCCCAGGAGACATGTAATGAGAGGAGTCTTCCAGCAAGAACCCCCTTGAGCTCAGAGTCACAAGTCCTCTGAGTTTCTGTTTCCCTGTCTACAAATGGGGTGCTCATCATGGCCCCTCCCACCAAACATCAGGGAGGCAGAAGGAGCCCAGTGGGACCCAGCAGACATGAGGTTGTGCCTGTTCTGGGGCACACAAGAAATAGTCAGATTCAAGCCGGACAGATCCTAGAATCTCCCAGAGAGCCAGCTGGGTAACACCCAACAAAACCACACCCACAAGTCACCAGGAAAGCTAGGGTAAGCAGGTGTGTCTTGGTACCAGGGGCCATGAGTCCCCAGGAGCCAAGAAGATGATCCAGGCCTTCTCCTAACTCCATCATGCCCTAAGGGAGACTCCCAGGAGTGACTACAGGCTCTGTAGGTTTCCCCAAACTTAGCCAGAGCTCAGGAGGTGGTCAGGACACAGGGACTCTAGGCATTCATGATGGGAACTGAAGAAGCAAAGACAAGAAAAAGCAGCACAGGGGAATGCCCTGGGCTGGCCCAGCATAGGGTTGGCCGTAAGGGACAGGACCCTAGTGGAGTAGGGGTCCCCCAGCCCATCACACAGTCTGCCCTGGGCCTTGGCAAGGCTCCCTCTTCAGCTCTCCTCTTAGCAGCCCTGAGGCACTCCAAGCCCAGGCGGCCTTTCACCACACAGAAGAGCCTCTTGACTGAAAGGCCTCTGAGGCGCCTCACTGCTGTGTGTCCCTTAATTGGGAAATTGTTAACTTCTCCAAGAGGAATTTTAATTCAACTCAGCTGAAGGCTGGCCAAACCCAAGTACCAGCACCACACACAAATGCCCTCCCTCAACCTCGCTCTACCCGGGGAAGCTTGAGGGCAGGCAGCATGCTACCCAGGCTACCTGCATAATGCCAGGTCCTATTGACTTCCAGGCTTTCTGCTGCCCGCTTCTGGTGCAGCATGCCCCTCCTATGTCTCAAAGACAGTTATGTCCTGTCCTCCTTTGACCCACCAGGGCTGCTGGGCCTCTCACAGGAGTAGCCTACAGCCCTTCATGTTCTCTACCACACTCCCCTGGAGCAGAGCGCCTCTAGGTAGATTTGTGGGATATTTACCATATGCCAGCCCTTTCTATGCATCAGACCAGTTCATCTGCACCAGGGAGATTACATTATTGGTTCCAATTTGCTGGTAACAAGACTGAGGTCCACCCAACTAAAGTAAATTGCCTGAGTTCACACCATCGGGAGTCGCAGAGCTGAAAAGAGAGAGCAAATTCAACTCTTAACTGCCACCTATGACCCACCTCCCTCACCCATAGCTATGACTTTCACCCTTGGGGACCACAGTCACTTCATCTCGGTGCCCCTAGGTATAGCCCATCTTAGGCCACAGTCATGTTTCATGAATGTTTGCAGAGTGAATAATAGAAAGATGAACAAAACCAGGCTGGAGAGATGGCTCAGTGGTTAAGAGTACTGGCTGCCCCTCCAGAGGTCCTGAGTTCAATTCCCAGCAACCCCATGGTGGCTCACAACCATCTGTAATGGGATCTGGTGCCCTCTTCTGGTGTGGCTGAAGAGTGTACTCACATAAAAATAAAAATAAAAAAATTAAAGGAAAAAAAAAAGGATGAACAAAACCAAACACTTTGCTACTCCCTTCCTTCATCAGATCTTAACCTTGTCTATGACAAAAACAGACAGGCAGTTGGGGCTGGAGAAATGGCTCGGCAGTTAAAAGCACTTGGTTCTCTTGCAGGAGATTGAGATCCAGAGCCCACATGGCAGCTTACAACCATCTGTAACTCCAGTTCCAGATCTGATGCCTTCCTTCCTCAGCCACCAAGCATGCATATGATATACTTACATACATGTAAGCAAGACACTCACACACATAAAATAAATACATTAAAAAAAAAAAACAGACGAGCTCACAGACTGAACTTAATGGTAAATGCAGCTGCCTCAGGACACCGAGCTTCAGGGTAGAGCCCTGAGGAGTTGGACCTAGCTGTGCCTAGCTGCCCTTCACCCTGACAGTACAAGGCTGCTCTACGAACAGCGTGTAAGAAATCCTGAGCACAGTTCTGCTCCCGGGCTGAAAGAGGCCTCTGAGCAGGTGGGAACCTACCTTTCCTGGCAGCTTGGGGACTTGCACGCCACAAGACAAGGTGTTCATCACAACATGGCTGCCTGCTCCCCCTTGGGACTGTTCGCTGCTCTGTAAGTCATGTTGTCAGCCAAGCACTGTGGTACACACAGGGACATAGACAGGAAGATCTGGATTTTGGAGGCAGCCTTGACTACATATCAAGACCCTGTCATGAGAGCTGGGGAAACGGGGCAGGAGTTGGTCAACCTAGCATGCACAAAGCATTGGTTTCCATTGCCAACACAAAAAACACATACATGCTCAAACGGTCACCCCTAAATAATGTCAAAATGTGAATATGCCCTTAATTGGAAAGAGAGATGCTGTAATGCAATTAGCTAATTAGACTGAGGTCACACAAGAATAGGATGATGGCCCTTAATTCAATATAGTTGTTTGACAAAATTATATATATATATATATATATATATATATATGTGTGTGTGTGTGTGTGTGTGCGAGCTAGTAAGAAGTCTCAATGGGTAAAGGTATCTGCTACTAAGCCTGATGAACTGTTTGATCTCTGGAGAGAAGGAGGAGACGTTGTCCCCTGACCTCCACATACGTTCTGTGGCACACGAAGTAAATAAAGCACAATCTAGTTTTTTTTGTTTTTTTTTCCCCGGGACTGGGGACCGAACCCAGGACCTTGCGCTTCCTAGGTAAGCGCTCTACCACTGAGCCAAATCCCCAACCCCCACAATCTAGTTTTTAAATACAATTGATTCACATACATTTTGTAAAATATGAAGATCCAATCTAAGTCAGACGTAGCACCCAGGGAGGCACCAGGTGAAGAGACATGGAGAAGCCAGGCTTCCCTCACAGGCCGCTGGTCTCCAGGGCGGTGAGACATCACTGCATGATGAGCCAGGTAGGTGTGGAGTTCGGCTGTGCAGCCTACTACTCTGCCTCACTCTAGGGTCCAGGGGCCGACTCGACCCCACATGGGTCGTGTGGCTCTGACAGGTTACTGCCTTCTCTAACCCCAAGATTGCTCACGCCATTCCTAGATCACTGCACACAGAAGGTTCTCCATAATGCCGGGGGAATAGGCCAACCGAATTCCTCATCTCTGGGCCTGTGATTCAGATGTAGTGAGTTGGGGAATGGGCTGTGCTCTGGAGACACCAGCTGTGACACTGAATCCTCAAACAGCCGTAGAGACGCATGTCTCCGGTACCCTGGACAGCTCCCTGGCTCTAAGTGGGCAGAGGTTCAGGGAGGGAGTATTTTTTTTTCACCAAACCCAAGACACTGCTGAGACCCCTTCAGGTCTCCCACTGGGATGAGAGTGATGGTCGCCCACTGGTTCTGATGTGTGAGAGGAGATGTCCAGGGTACCAAGTGCATCCTCTGTCCCACAGAGCCTGGGAGGCAGCTTCAGCTCTGGGAGGAAAGAGTCTCAGCAGAGCTCTTCCAGGACCTGAACAGAGTGATGTCATCAGCCGTGCAGCTGTGTAAGGAAAGGTCAGATGGACACCTGTACTCCCCTGGGAACAATCATCAAGAGGCAACTGGGGTAGCTAAGGAAATAGCTCCCTCGGTAAAGCGTTTCACACGTAAAGACCTGAGTTCAACCTCAGGACCAAAATTTTTTTGTAATTAAAAACTAAAGTGGTGGTTTGTGCTTTGTAATACAAGTTCTATGGAGGCAGACAACCCCTAGAGTCTGCTGTCCAGCCTGCTTAGCCTACTCTACAAGCTCCAGGATAATAAGGAAACTTAAAAAACCAAGGTGGGTGGCCTGAATAATAACACCCAAGGTTGACCTCTGCCCACACACACACACACACACACACACACACACACACACACACACGGTGACTGGCCTCCCTTGTCATCTACATACATTCTTAGAGCTCCCTAGCAAACCCAGATCAGGAGGCCTGGATGGACTTCAGAGGTCCCTGTCTCTAATAACTTCCCTGGGTGACTGGTGGTGTGAAGTATTCCTGTAATCTTAGGCATTTGGATATTTGGTCCCCAGTAGATGGAGCTGTTTGGGAAGGCTTAGGAGGTGTGGCCTTGTTGGGGGAAGTGTGTCGCTGGAGGCCAGTTTTGAGAGTTAAAAGACTTGGGTCATTTTGAGTTCAATCTGTCTGCTTCCTGTTTATGGTTCCAAAATATGCTCTCAGCCCCTGCTCCCACACCACGTCACCACTCAGCCATTATGGATTCCCCTCCCTCTGGAACCATAAGCCCCATAAATTCTTCCTCCTGTAAGTTGCCTTGGCCATGGCGTTTTATCACAGCAATAGGAAAGAGACTCGCCCAGTGTCCTAGTGCCCAGCACAGCTTGGGCACCCCAGTCCCCAGAGCCCTGTGGCTTGGGAAGAGCGTTGACAGTGATGCATGAGGTGAGAACAGTACACAGACCAGAGATAAGAGGAACAAGAGAACGAGGACAGCAAGATGGAAACAAGTTGAAGATGGTGATGGCGTTGATGAGCTGACATGATACAACAGGTTAGGTCAGCTCACCGTAAGCCATCAGGTCTGGGGAGGACCAGCATGAAGTGCCAACCAGCTGAAAGGAACCATGAGGTGGTGGTGTCAAAGAAAGCATCTTAGAGAGGTGAGCCTTAGCTAGTTGTGAGAAAAAACATTCCAGAAGGAAATGAGGGAAGTGAGACTGAGCTCAGGCGGACAAGTCATCTATAGAAAAGAAGAGGGGCTTAGCCAGATCATGACAATTTACAAGACAGGGACTCCAGACTTCATCCTCAGGCAAACAGGGAAATACTGCAGGTTCCTGAGGAAGGGTGACCACAAGAAAGGGGGTGGCGCTCAGTGGGACCTGAGCTGCTACAGTGTCTCTCTGTCTGTCTCTGCCTCTCTCTCTTTCTCTCTCTCTCTCTCTCTCTCTCTCTCTCTCTCTCTCTCTCTCTCTCTCTCTGTCTCAGGAAGTAATAGAATTGACGGTAATAGAATTGAGCCCAGTACAATCAGCACACCTCCCTGCCCTGACAAACATCACAGAAAGTCCCAAGCATTAGGTCCTGGGGAAGAATGGCTGGAAGAGTGGGCCGGCAGGGATTTCTCCAGACTGAAACCCCTCCTCCACAGAGCTGCAGTAAAAGGGCAGGCTGCCACCAGGGAGCCCGAAAGGCTGGGCTCCTGCTGGGCAGTGCACCCCATCCCTCTGTAATGCTCTATCCTAGGTGCTGAGGCTTTCCCAGCCACCTTGCTCTTGACAATAGTCACATGTCTACATGTGCAGCCTTGGCCCTTTCCAGCTGCCGTTCACAGGTCCACCCTGTGTGCCCATCCTTAGAACACCTCCCATTTCTGTCTTCTCCTCCCAGCCTACCCAAGTCCTGAGTAAGCTGTGCCCATCACTCACATTCCCAGAGTCTGCATCTCCCTGTGGATGCCCCTTCAAACCCCCCCCCCGGTTAATCCTGCTATCACTAATCCAAAATGAGATTGGGGTCTTTAGACTTGCCTTCCAGCTTCTCTGGCCCACCCACCTTGTCTCTACCAGGGATCCAGAGCCTGAGAACTGAGTCCCCTCCATAGTGACTTCTGGGTCTGCTTTGCTCAGAACCTCAAGCCTCTACTCTTCCTCCTGGTCTTTGCTCAGAGGACCCTCTGCCAGGAGTCTCGTCCCAGCCATCCAGCACTGGAGGAACCCTATCTCATGTTATCTCTCTGGCTTTCTTTGTCTCTAGAACACATATCACTCCCTGGCCTGACTACTGAACTGCTCTAAATGTCCCTGTCTGTCCTGTTTGAAGGGCAGATCTACAAGGATAGGGTTTGTCTGACATGTCCCTGATAGGGGCACATGGTTCTCCAGGTGTGAGGATGGGCACAAAGGGCTGCACCTACTGTGCAGCTGGTGTTGAGTCAGTCAGGAGAATGAGACAGGAATGAACCGCTGAGCCAACAGTGACACCAGGGACCATGCATGGAGACGTAGTACACACCATGTAAGGATAAATGTGTGACTCAGGAGACAGTCTGCCCTGAGAATCCCCACAAACACATACCCATGTGTCGTCCCAGCCTCTGGGGGAACAGTGCAAGGAAGAGAACTGGACAAGGCTCCCCCCAGCTACACGAGGGCCCCATGGAAATACCACAGATGCCCACCCCACCCCGTGCCAAGAGGTGTAAGACAGTAACCTAGCCTTGCCTGCATTTCCTCCAGCCTGCTACCCTGTTCCTTCCCAAACACAGGAGCACTTTGAGAAGTACCAGCCAGAGAGGCAGGGGAGAGAAAGGAAAACCATGGGCTTCTTCAGGATTTCAGGGGGGTCACTAAGCCAAGCCTGCCCCTCGGCACAGCCGGCAACAGCCCCCTTCCCAGCTCCCTGAGCCAAAACACCATACAAGTGTCCAACCTCCACCATACAGCCTATGTTGCCCTCTCTACCTCAGCCCTTTCCTGCCAGGATCTCCCTATGCGCTTTATTATAGTGACAAAACACTGGAAACCATCAAAATACACAATAGAGAACTAGTTAAATGGGACACGGCAACACAGGCTGGAACATTATGCTGCCATTAAAAATCACATTATAGAAGAGTATTTAATGGTGGGGAAATGATCCTGGTGTAGTATTAAGTGCAAAACGCAGGTTAGAAAACAGTAAGTACAGCTTGATCCCAATTATGTCATAAATACATATTTTGTAAAAGACTGACGGGCAAAACACCCAAGCACTTGCATTTTTCTATTGAGAACACACATTACATTTTATAACCAAAAAAATAGATGGCTTTTAAAGGACCCTACAGGCTTCCAGCCTTGGCCTGGAGTCATCTCCTTCAGCCAGCCTTGCCAGCCCCCAGCTCAGACAGGCTCCCCCTGCCCTGCACTTCCTGGAGTGATCCCATCTTGTACCTGTCAGTGCTGCCGCCCGCAGGACAGAGACGGAACTGCAGCAGCCTCCTGACCAGGGTGAGGCAGAACACAGCACACTGTGCCCCACCATCTAGGCTTCCTGCCCAACACCTGGTAACCACCACAGGCAACCAATCCTTCCAGAACCAATCAATTATTAGGACTGTTTTGGTGGGGTATGTGGACTTCAGAGTGACACCTAGCATCTGGAAAAGAAAAACTGGGTGTGCTGTTTGCACAACTTTCTCCCCGAGCCACACAGCTGTCCCCCAGGCCCAGAAACGGATCTTCTGAGCCCGCACCGCCACTGAGCCTAGAACAGAGGGCAGCATGGTCTAGCTTTCATTACGGTAACAAAGTACCACTGTAGCCTTAAACTGGCTCAGACACAGGTGTAAGGTGACTAATCTGTCACAAATCAATCCACAGTCAAGCCAAGTAGCACCCTAGGTCCCTTTCCTGTCCTGTCTGCTCCCCTCCCATCTCCTCTGTTAGAGCATAGCTTCCATACATCCCCTCACTTGGGACATGGAATGGGAGAGCCTGTCCCCTCCCTCCCACACTATGGTTGCCTTGTTCCTTGCGGCACAGACCAAGAGGCAATCTGCTATTTTCACACAAAGCTAAGGTCATCTGGCTGACAATGCTCATCACAAATACACCTAGGGTCTGAGCCTTGTCCTGCCCTGAAGGTGTCTGGACCCAAATGTCAACTGCAGAGCCCCATTAACTCCACACATGAGAGCCAAGGCTGCCTCTTGACAGTTTCTTGGACATTGACTATCTCCGTCCACACATTCCCACTCCCTCCTGACCTGGAGTCAAGCACACATTTGGTCAACAATGTGACAGGACTAAGGGCAGAATGCTTCAGCTTGCCTTTGGAGAACCCCACTCCCCATACCAAATGGGAACCTATTAGCCAGCGCTGTCTGTGAAACCATGTGGCTGGGACAAGTGCCTTAGGCTTCTGAACTGGCTACGGACCAGGACTGGCCACAGCAAGGGCTACTGGGGTTTGATTGCAGAGGAGAGGGACAGATGGAATCATATAGAAAGAGGGCCTTGAGACAGCCCTCCCTGGAAGCCCCACTAACCCACAAATGTTCTCTTACCTGTGACTGGGTAGTGTTAGGCGCAGCTGGGCTGGGATGAGCTGGGGTCTGGCTCAGTTGACCTTTTTGCTCATAGGTGCCAGAACCTCAGGACCTGTGGATACAAGAGGCTGTGGGAAGAAAGAGAAGGCGGTAGCTGTCAGGAAGGATGAACAGGATAGTATGAGGGGTGAGGGGTAAACATGCAAATGGGCCTGAGTGCACCCAGCTGGGCAATTAACACTGCACACACACACACACACACACACACACACACACACACACACACACACACCCTACTCAATGGCACACGTGCACTTGCACATTCATGCCACCAGCTGGATCATCGAAACTCTGGGAACATGGTTATCTGGCAACAGGGTGGAGGATCTGGCTGCTTGTCCTCACAACTGGACCTGTGATCTTGGACCAGTCAACCTCTAAGCCTCACTTCCCTCATTCATGAAATAAGGGTTTCTTCCTTCTGCCAAGACAGCAATAGACTAGCAGAGGTGGTCTATTGGACAGTAGGTGTCCATCAACACCTCCGTTTGCTCCTCCTCCTCCTCAGCCACTAGATGCTAAGGCAGGTTCCAGGCTAACCCCAGAGAATGCGGTTGACAGAGCCCAGGATGCAGCTTCGAACCTGAACCCCTACCTGTCCCCAAAGATCTTTGCAGCTCCTACTTATCCTCTCCACTGTCTTATTCCCTCTTCAAGTATCCTCCAAAGGTTCCCCAGACAGAAGCAGGAAAGATGCTAAGGTGTCCAGCCTGGGGTCTCTGACGTGACATTACCATAAGGCCAGAAACAAGGCAGGTACCCCCCAACTCTCCAGCTTTAGGATCCTGTGGCCCTAAGCAAAGCTTTTTTCTCTTCTTCAGTTTCTTTAACCTCTCAAAGTCCTGAATCCCTGTCTGAGTTATCACCGAGGGGTCCCAGATCTGTGTCTCTCAGAGTGGAGACACCAGCTCTGGGCTGCATGGGAAGGGGGAAAGGATTTAAGTGGGATGCAAACATTTTTACTCTCATTGGTTTGCGACTATTTTTCTGTGTGTTAGGGGAAAACATGACAGGTACATCGCAGGCGAGATTTCACGGGTGTGTGACTCAGGGAGCACCGTGGTAATCCTCCCTCAAATAGTAGTCCATGAAATGCAAAGATTACAGAGGGAAGTACAAGAGGGGAAGTGCCTAGGAAACCCAGTTCACTTGCCACAGCCTTCACCCGTCTTTCCTGGGAGCCGCCCCCTGAGCTCTCTGGTGTTTCCATGTGGGACTATACAGCACAGGCCTGATTCCCAGAGCCTCTCAGAGACCTTTAAGATCTGATAGATGGAGGAGTGGACTCCAAGACGATGAACGCAATGCGGGCAGAAAATGGCAAAGGCCCAGAGTCCCTCCAAGAATTCATGTTCTAGCAAGCCAAGGATGTAAGTGAGTGCAACTTTCACCAATGCGGCAAGTGAGGTCTAGAAGGTGAGGTCTTCCTGCCTCCCAAGCTGCAGATTCCCCTCCTAGAAGGAGGCAGAGAATTAGGTGCTAAGCAGGATCTTGGCTATGCCAGGAAAAGGACCAGACAAAGGACCACTAGCTAAACAGCCCTCCGGCCTTAAATTGTGCCCCAATACAGATGGCCCTAAAGATGTCTCTCAATGACTGAAAATCCTGGAGATAAAGACAGGACATGGCGGTGCCAGCTTGGCCCAGGTGAGTAGCCAGAGCCTGAACAATTCTTCAGACCTGGGTCTCCCAAGCCAGGTCCAGCCAGGCAGGAGTGCCCTCAATGCCTGCCCAAGCTGGCTCCCGGTAGACTGGCATGAGCCAGCCAGGCCCAGGCCAACAAGGACAGCCATGTCCCTGGCATACCTCCAGACCACCTGGCTGGCAGCCCTGAGCCCAGTTCCACCTGAGCTGGCAGACCAAGCCATCCCCATGAGTGCTTCTCAAGCCCCCACTGCCATGCTCCCAGACAATGACTGGGTCTCCAGCTCCCTTCCCCCAACCCTTTTTGAAGCTCCTGCTCTCCTCAGAGGCATCACAAGAAGTTGCTATGGAAATGGGACCACAGGCAGAGCATGACAATGATTTGGGGCAGGGAGGAGCTGCAGTAGGAGCCAGGGCTCTCCTGGACACGAGGCCTGTCCATGTGCTTAGTCCCAGGAAAGATATGAAGCTCAGCTGAGGAGGACCAAGGGACCAGAGCAGGGGCAAGGCTTCCTTCCAATCTGCCCTGCTGGATCCTTGCCCCTCAGCAGAACATATAGAGCCCTGAAAATCCAGGGCCTGTCCCTCAGCAACTGCAGGGGAGAGAACACTACCAAGAAACAGCCTGTCATAGAAATTATATTCTTGTTCTGGAAGGCACCACACGGGAGTGGAGTCTGAGAGGTTTCCCATCATACAGACTGGAGACAGAGCTGCAAGGGCTGGCATCTCCTGCAAGTCAGCCCACAGCCAACCCAGAACACCCTCCCGTCTCCTCTCCCCCCAACCGGATCCCTCTGACAGCACACTGCCTCCATTCACTCAGCCTCCCACCCCTTTACACACTTCCTGTTAAGAAGCCACTCTGAGCCTGGTGACTGGGAGGGATGCCCGGTGCAGGGAAGATACACGGACAGACATGACCCATCATGATTGGAGGGAAGACACCGAGACAGAAAAGCAGCGCCCATGAGTCAGGGATGGCGGCCTTGGGTTTTAGGTTATGCACTTGGGTGATGTTTTACAGACCTCCCAGTTCCCCTGACTCCCCTCCAAAGCTCTCACTCTGTCCTCTACAGCCCACTGAGGCCTCGTTTCCAGAAGGCTGTGGGGAGTATTTCCACTAGCATCTTGCTATAGTTTAGAGCTTGAGTGTCTCCCACAGGCTCATGTATTAAAGGCATAGACTCCAGGGAAGCACTATGGAAGGAAACTGAACTCTGGAGGGCTGGGGCCTAGTGGGAGGTCCTTAGGTCGATCAGACTGTGCTTTCATTGGACATTGAGGCCCCACTTTCTTCAGCAGTAAGGGCTTTGCTGCACAATTTTTCTACCACAATGTGCTACTGTATTATAGGCCTGAAGTAACAGAGCTAACCAGTCATGGACTAGGATCTCCAAAACCGTCAGCTCCTTTGTGGTCAAATGACCCTTTCACAGAGGTCGCGTATCAGATGCCCTGAATATCAGATATTTACATTATGATTCATCACAATAGCAAAATGACAATTCTGAAGTAGCAATGACATAATTGTATGGTTGGGGGTCAGCACACCATGAGGAACTGTATTAAAGGGTCACAGCATAAAGGTTAAGAACCACTGCTCTGTAAGATGCTTGTTTTGGGTATTTTGTTATGGTCGTGGTAAGCTAGGCTTTGCAAAGTGTTCCCTTTTGTACCCTGAGTACAGTGTCTATCTAAAGCTGGGGGGTGGGGAGAATTTGCATGCTGCTGAGAAAGAAGTGGAGACCTGGGTTCTGTCTGTAGACAGCCAGTTAGACGCTGCTCTCTTCAGACCTCAGGCCCAATACGGTATCTGGCAAGTTCAAGGTACCCAGGTGGGTGAGGAATAAAGTGGACTCTGTAGGAACATGATCTTGGCAGGGGTGACAGGGGCTAGGCGCGTGTTTTGAGCTCCTCATGATTTCTAGCTGGCCGACCTGCCAGTTCCGGGTGTCCTGCATGGGCTCTAACAGTTGAAAGCATAGCCTTCCCGGGCCTGTGTTACACCCGTGGAAACCAAGACCTGAGATGTAGCAGCTGGTCTAGAAGGAGCCCTCCCTGCACTGAGATGGTAAGAACAGGAGAGAGCACCAGGGAGAGAAGGGTAGGGCCTGGTCCAAGACTACGGAAAAGAGGAAAGAGATCCTGAGGGCTTCGTGGTGGAGGCAGGACTAGGGCTGGCTCACAGCTGCCCTCCGGAAAGAACACTGTTTCAGAAAACAGGGACACAGCCTATTTGTCAGTCCGCATGACTTGAAGCTAGACTGGCAGACACAAGGAGAGGGGAGCACATTCCCTGACAGCTGCCACCCTGTCCCCACACCACCAAGGCGGGCCTAGTCACTCCTGCCTAATGAGAAAATAGCTGGGGCGGATCCCAGGAGAGACGGAAGAGGGGCGGGGCAGAACATCCAAGAGATGGAGGTGCAAAGACAGAGCTGCAGTTATCTCAGACCTAGATGGACAAAGGGAAGGACAGAGCTGAAGGGTGGACAGATGGGGCCACCGCACCCCATTCCCGCCAGAGACGGTTCTGCAGCTGCTGAGGGGAACAGACAGCTGGAAAGGAGCCTGCAAACACAGCTTTGAGAAGATTTTTCAGCAATAAAACTCATATTTGAAATGAGACTTTGTGCAGTGGGGAAGCCTTCCTATGGCAAACATTAAATCCAGACACTGTAAAGTGAAAATTTGACAAACCCAACTGCATAAACATGTACAACATCTGTACAGCAGAAGACACCATAAACAATGTTAAAATGCAAGTAAGGCGCGACAAGAAAATGCCACTAATATGCAAAGAGCCCCTACAAATCAATAAGAAAAAAGACAAAAGAGAAAAAATTGGGAGTGAATTAGAAATCCGCAGAGGAAGAAGTAAATTGGCCAATAAACGTATGAAAAGATGTTCCCTCTCACTAGCAATCAGGCAAATGCAAATGAAAACGACACGATACCATTTTTTGCCCATCAGATTGGGAAAAATTAAAATGATTTATAACAAGCAATGCTGGCAAGGATGATGGGAAATGAACACTCATAGACCATTGAAGGGAGAGAAGTTGGCTCAACCACTGCAAGGGTAATTTGGCAGTATTGATTAACATTTTAAACCCACACACCCTACAACCTAGTAATCCCATTTCTACCGTCTACGGGGGCTGGGGTGGGGGGGAGACAGTGCAAGTACGCACATAAAAATACTCAAGGATGCTCATAGCAGCGTTGCCAGTAAGAGTACAAAAGAAATTGGAAATGGTCTAAGTGTTTATCAATAAGGAAATATTCAAGTAAAACATAGCCCATGCACGCTGTGGAACATCCTGCAGCCATCCGACAGCGTGAGGCACAGCTGCATGACAACGGGAGGGAATCAAGATGCTCCTTCAGAATAACTGTGTTTACAAACAACAGCCTATCTATCCACGGATGGAGAACATACGCCAGGCCTCCAGGTGATCACCTTTGAGGGGCAGGGCAAGGGGGCTTCTGTGGCTTCTGCATTCCACAAATGTAGTGTTGGATTTTCTTTTGTAATCAGAAAAACAAAATCAATAGGGAGCTAATGGATTTTTTTTTTAATCTTGCCCAGACCCTAATATAAAATGCAGATCTAAGCAGCACTTCTCTCGCTGAAAGGCAGGAGTCCACGCTCCCACCGGGCCCCAGGCGCCGACCCCCTAGGCCCCTACTGGAACTCTGGGACCTATTTGAGACCTTGGCTGGAGAACATGGGGCCAAAATGACAAGAGTAGAAGGTCACCCCAAGTGCACAGGCTGGCTGGGGCCCAAACTCAGGACTCAAGCCTATAAGTGCTGGATAAGGGGTAGGGAAATTCTCCAGATGAAAAAGAAAAGTCACTGCCCTGGGGAACTCTGGTCTGGGCTCAGAGTGAGGGAGAACACAAAGGGCCCCTTTGCAGAAAGCCCCGGGGAAGAGGGAGATGAGTGTGTTTTTCTTTACACTGAAGAGAAGGTTGAAGAGCTGAGTAGGTGGGCAGAGACTACTGTATAATGTAGGGTGAGCCTTGAGGGTGTGTGTACCCCAGTAGCATGTCTGTCTGTGTAGTCAGACAGTGTGGGTCTGTTGTTATTCCCTGAGTGACAGCAAAGAGGGTGTGTGTGTATGTGTGTGTGTGTGTGTGTGTGTGTAAGGAAAGAAACCCACAAGACCTTCTGTGTGTCTCTGAGAGTTCCCATCAGTGAGGAGACTCTGTATGAACATGCTTTCTCCCCCCACCCCCACCACCACCGACCCTGTGTGTACGATGGTGCTTATCCCCAGGGCTCCTACCTACAGGGACACTGGATATGAGAACATGTATGTTAGGATGTTTGAGTACCAGCAGGTCTGCTGAAACCAGAAGCAGATGATGAACCCCAACACCCACACTGTAGGCCTCCCCAAGAGTCCAGGCCATAGTTCTCTCACTGTGAACCTATCAACAAAAGCAGGGGAAACCACCTTGGAAGACCTAGACCTGTGCAACTCTAGGTTCCTCTCCCTTAAACGTTTACTTACAGAACTGATGTCCCACTGACTCCCAACATACCCTCACGGAGACAACTAGAGTTATGTGAGACAAGGTCAGGAAGGACCTGCAAATTTTTCCTCAGGCTGAATGACACCCACCACCCTAGTCTGCCCCACCCACTTCAAAAAGAGTTTTCTAAAGACATATTCTCTCTCTCTCCCTCTCTCCCTCATTTTCTCCCTCCCTCTCCCTCTCCTTCTCCCTCCCCCTCCCCCCTCTGTGTCTGTGTCTGTGTGTTTGTGTCTGTGTATGTGCCCATGAGTACAAGTGCCAGTGGAAACCCAAAGAGGGCACTGGAACTAGAGTTCTAGGTGTTTATGAGCTGCTCAACGTGGGAGCTGGGAACTGAACTAAAATAGTCTATAGGAGCAGTGCACACTCCTGAGTCCTGAACCATCTCTCCAGCCCCTTCTGAGGGTCTTGTATCTCCTCTGCAGGGGCCAAGGGCTGCATTCCTCAGTAAGGATCCAACCACCTGAAGGGCCTGCTCTACACTCTCTGGATGGGGACATGGCTTTCACTCAGGCCCCTTGGTACCCATTCCCAGCTGACCCCAGCCTCAAGCCAGGTCCTAGCGCCTCCTAGCTCTCCCTCACTCAGTATGGGAGTCCTGTCCTCAACAGAGTCAGGCTTCTCAGACCTGCACCTGCTGTGCCCTCCGCCAGGAACACCCTCCCCGACCCTGTCACTTCCCAATACCCTTCAAGAAGCTTCTATGGACTCAGGGGGCCACGTCCTGGTGTCCCTGCCTTTGCCAAGCCCTGCCCTCCTCTTGCTGAGGCTGGTGACAATTCTGGTTTCCCCAGGGCAGGGGTGGGGCTTGTTCTCTACATTCCCGGGCCCAGCCCAGGCCTGATACAGAGAAGACACCAGGAATAGATGATTGTGGGATAAAGTAATGGGTTATCTGACCTAGGCACACCATGAGCCTTCATAAGGTGGCAGGGTGGGACAGAAATGACATGGCCAGGGCACGGATGCCCACCTTCCTGTCCTGTGTCAGTACAGTAAGTGGCAGACATTAAGTATTGCACCTGGGCAGTAAGAAAAGAGGAGTTCCTCACGAGGAACCCCAGGAACCTGTGAGCACTGAAACAACATAGCCCTGGGTATGAATATACGCTGGAATGGGGACTTTTGCACACACACGTCAGGACCTTTCAGATAGAGGGTGTCCATACCACAAAGTGATTGAGAACTGACTGTCAGGGAGCAAGCTGAGTAAGGCTGGTCCCACTAAAGAGGAGGCTGGAGCACATATCAGGCACCAGTTACAGACAAGGTGGTGTAGGGGGTCACGGGGAGAGCATGCAGCACGGGACTTGGAAAGGAGCTGTCTAGGATAGGAGGAGGAGCCTTTTGGTGTGGAGTGAGCCTCACTGGCCTTTTGGTGTGGAGTGAGACAGCACTGGCTGCGTGAGGCAGAGATTGGGGGGATGGAAACCTCACTTGAATTCTCTGGGCCTCGGTTTCCCCACTAAAGTCCCCGGTCACATTTGGTGGTCCCTGGGAGTCCTGAGAGTGTGGGTGGGTGTGGCCGCCCCCACAGCAGGTTGCAGGCCTAATCCATACAGTCCACTTGGCAGTGGCCAGCGTCTCTCATTGCTTAGCTTCCTGTTGCCCTCACTGGGGTAAGAGTGGATACCCTAGAGTGTTAAATGGTCTTGCTGAGCCCCAGGTCTCTCCTAAAGACTGCAGCCACCACCTCCCTCATTAAAAGGACAAAGGGAATAAGAAATGTTGTGACTGGGGTCAGGTAATAGGAGCCCAGGACCAGGCAGGACTGCTGAGCAAGCAGGTCAAGGTCACATGGCCCATTGTCCCTTCCTCAGTGTCCTCCGACTCCTTCCTCAGGGGGCTTTCCTCAGCTGGGTCACACTGGGTTCGGGTGACAGATCTGGACCAGCATCTCCCTGCCTTGGCTGTTTCACTTCTGATACAAAGCGGCCCTGCTCCTCAGTCCCTCTGTGTAGTCTCAGGGCCTCCTGATCCCTCCAGAAGCAGCAGCTGCCCTGAGCTCCAGCAAACTGAGTCAAACCTAGGTCTGCAAAAGCCCCCATTCCAGCCGCCCTGGGCCTTGGTTTCCGCCCCCCAAAACTAGGACACAAAACTACCCTCCATCCAGATGTGGAGATTGATAAGGGCCTAGTGGTACATTTTGCTTCACGCAGAGCGAGGGACCTCTCTGTCTTTCATCTTTAGGCTTCAGTTTCTCCGTATCGAAGCATAAGGGTTGTCGTGAATGATGCTTTACGGAGCCTGCCAGGCGTCAACCCCAAACTCTGAAGACCCAGACGAGCACAGTCCATCCAGCAAAGGCAGTGTAGCCATGCGGAAGAATCACAGCAAGGCTCAAAGCTGGAGCTGTCTGAGCCTCTATAACACCACAGTCTCCACTACTCCCTGTCACATCCCCTTCTAGAACCTCTCCTTACCTACATGGTCCCTTTAAGCGCCAAAGATCACAAGCAGCCTGAAAATGGAAGCCCCAGTAAGAGAGCAACAGTGATGAGGGAGATGGGCGGGACAGCCAAGCTCACACAGGGGGAACTGAATACCCAGATGAGAATCCCAGCCTCTTAGGAGCCACTGTGGTTCCATATGTGCCTGACCCTACCTGCACACATATGTGCAGATCTGTGACATGTGCACAAGGATTTGGGGGAAGAGCTGATCCAGGCTCCTGCCACCTCTCCTCTATAGCCATAAACACTACACAACTTGGTCCCAAGAAACCAGTCCTTACTAGTGATGGCCAGTGGCTGCACAGACCTCATTGCAAACAACTTTGCCAGGTGAGTACCGTCTGGCCAGGCAGGGCTCGCTGGCAGATTAAGGCCAATGCCAGCCCCAGACTCATTCATATTCTGGTCTGGCTGCCCGCTTCAATATGGCTGAGAGAAGCAAGGGCAGAGGCAGCCCTCCGAGAATGCCCAGCAATGATTCCTCTCCAATTCCAATTTACTCTCTATCATTAATGCTTTTGAAAAGCCCCACACACTCTGCAAACAGGGAAGGAACACTGTCTGGAGAAGGGGGTGGGGGAGGAGAGAGCTGGAGACTGGAGGAGAGAGACTCAACGGAGGTAATGCTGGGAGCCCTGAAGCCTGGAGTTGAAGCCCAGTGGGGGCCTATGTCTGTCCCTGATCGTCCATCTCTGCTATCTCAAGGGATTGGTGCAGGTCAGTTTAGAGTCAGAGGGAGCTAGGCTTTACAACTGTAAAGGGCTATGTCTTGAAGAACACAAGGAAATGAACCATGACCTAGATGCCCCACCAAACCAGGAAACCCATGCCAGGGTCCAGGGTAAAACCTAAGCCCCTCTCACCACAGTATAGACAGTAGATGATCAGTAGAATGTGAGCCCCTATTTTAAACACAGCTATCAACTAACCTATCCCCCAGACTCACCTCAGTAGAGCCAAGCTAGCATCCCTACCCCACCAGCCCCACTGCATCCTGTCAGAACTTACCCCCTTCTCCAAACCTTTCTAAGTCTCTCCACTCTCCCATGGGCTACTGCAAAGCCTTCTCCAGAAGCTCAGACCCTCTGAGGTCCAGCCACACCTAAAACCCTTCCCCTTGCAATGCCATTTCGGCTGTAAAAGTTCTTCCTCCTTGGCTCCAGCTCGCCTGTCAGACCCCTAGCCCTCTCCAGGATGCAACCTGTGTTTCTCATCTACGTAACTCTCTCTGACTCCCCTGGCACATCCTGCCCTGAACTCTAACACATGTGCTTCCTCTGTAACCAGTGGGATCTCAGCATGGGAGGTTTGCCCAGCTCAGCCTGTACACTCCCATGTGAGGCAAAGTACCTGACTCATAGTAGGCCTATTCCTCCAGGCAGTCAGACTTAACTGAGCACATACTGTGTGTCACATTCTGCTGGGGATGCAGCAGCTGATGACCAAGGTGTACTTGTCTATTGGAGGCTAAGGACACACGATCACTTTGAAATGGGGGAAGCTAAGGCCCAGAGAGGTAAAATCTCATCTGAAGATGTTCCTGCTTCAAGCTCTCTTCTCTGCTATTCTTCCTGTAGCAGCAGTGAGGGGCAACTCAAATTGAAACATTAGAGTCAAAAAGGGAAGGAAAGATGGCCGCTCTTCCACCCTTTCTCCATAATGTAAAGAAAATTGCGTTCTGCCAACTATCGCAGCTTAAAAGCAATTAGAGTTTTTTGGAGGGGACTCTGGGCACGAGCAGACGTGACAAAGCGAGCGCCTGACACAGAACGGTTCCAGCATTCGTTCAAATCAAGTAAGGGGTGGGGGAGGTGTTAACGCAGCAGATAGTGAAGATACAATATTTACAGCCTCAGAGGGAAGGTCCTGAAGGGGCCAAGGATCCCCCGCTTCCCTCTCACACCCTACATTGAGGGAGGCGAAGGGTCTGATGCTGTGAAGGGAAGAACCACCCTTCTGCCTGCTTCCAAGAGAGAGACGCCCTAGGGGTTCCCACTCTTACCCGCTGCCCACTGCCATGCCCACAGCCACAGGCGCCATCTCTGAAAACCTCAGACCTTCCAATCCTGAGGAAAACCAGCAACTCCAAGTGTGCTCGACTGTGACTAACCGTATGGCCTTCATGGGTGTGCGACCCTCAGGTCTTAGGATGGCCTACGTATGTGTCCAAATCTCTCTGGACCTCTGTATTTGGCCACACCTCCCTCTCCTGCACCTTCACAGGACCGTTGACATCCTCTTTCCAAACCCAGAGCGGCTGCCTCTTCCTGTGACCTGACCTCTGTCTGCCTAGCTCTACATTGAGCTCCTGCCCAGGATAGAACACAGCCTCCCAGAGGAGCAAGTTCCTTCACTCCTCTCCCTGCGTGATCTGCAACACCCTCCATCTCTCTGAGCCAACTTTCCTCAACTACTAAATAGGGAGAGCAGCCCAACAGCCCGTGGGCCTTAGAAATGAGTAAAGTAATCCAAACTGGTCGCCACTGTGACTAATGGGTGTTCAGTAAAATTCTGCTTTCGTCCATGTTTGACTCTCAGGCATGACTCTCTCAGGCCACCACGGAGAGTCACCCAACAAGTGCTCACTGGGAAGACCTGTGACAACTGTTAGCAATGGGTATAAAAGCTGTGGAAAGCTCTGTGCACATGGAGACCAAGTGAGTGAGTTTGGGGCTTAAGAAAGACATCCTTGGGACCACGGAGACCTGCATTCTGAGCCCTCGGAAGCCTCTAGCACAGGAAAAGGAAGAGAAGAGATGATCTGGGTAGCTTACAGCTTAACCCTTAATACCTCCCCTCCTCGAGGCCCATGGGACCCAGTCAGGAACCAACACCAAGAGAGCAGCAAGTGGAGATAAAGCAAAGAGCAGAAGCCAGGCTCATGATCCAACAGACAGCTCTAGGCTCAAATCCCCACTCCACACTGACCAGGTAGATGGCTCTGTGCCACAGTGTGAGAGAGCAGGATCCTCTCGGGACCCTCCTGGGGTCCTTCAGAAAGAGCATAGACAGTACAGAGATATACATGGACTGCAGGTGTGGTGCTCTCTGCCAACCCCTACACACTGGGACAACAGAAGGCCTGGTGAGGTAGGGGACAAGGACTCAAACTCTCCTCAGCTCACTGCATTCAGCAGGCCTGGAGGACCAGTAGGCAGTCAGGCACAGCCTCACCCTCCCACCTCACTCAGAGAAGAGACCCATCCCACTCAGTTCTTCACTCAGTATAACTGGGTGACAGGCCTCACTGGGCCGCTGTCCCAGGTATGGTGCCGTCCTTTCCTTCCCTGACTGCAGCGGACACCCAGGCTTGGTGAGGAGTCTGTCAGCCTGCAGGGAGTTGGACGAGGGAGGAAAAAAGAAAGTGTTTTGCTGTCTCTGTCCTTTGCTCCCCCTCTGGTCACCTCTCTCCCAGGGGTTTTCCAACCCCTACCCCAGTGCCCCCAAAACAGCCCTGATACCAATCAGTGCTCTCTCTTTGGAGTCAGAAGAAGAAATATGATTCCAAACTCAAAACATCCCACCGAGGACTCTTCCTTTGCCTGCACCTTATTCCCTTGCTGCTAAAGAACTACACTGTCATATCCAGAAAGGTATTCTCTCTCTCTCTCTGTCTCTGTCTCTGTCTCTTCTCTCTGTCTCTGTCTCTCTGTCTCTGTCTCTGACTGTCTCTCTGTCTCTGTCTCTGTGTGTGTCTATCTCTCCCTCTAACTCTCTGTCTCTGTCTCTGTCTCTGACTGCCTCTCTCTGTCTCTCTGTCTCTCTCTGTCTCTGTCTCTCTCTGTCTCTGTCTCTGACTGTCTCTCTGTCTCTGTCTCTGTGTGTGTCTATCTCTCCCTCTAACTCTCTGTCTCTGTCCCTGACTGCCTCTCTCTCTCTGTCTCTGTCTCTGTCTGTCTCTGTCTCTGTCTCTGTCTCTGTCTCTCTCTCTCTCTCTGTGTATGTGTGTGTGTCTGTCTCTCCCTCTGTCTCTCTCTCTGTGTCCCTCTCTGTCTCTCTCTCTGTCTCTTACACCACACACACACACACACACACACACACACACACACACACCACCCACTCCTGGTTTTCCAGATTAGAGTCCTAAACCCTCTATGAGGCCAGCCTCCATTTTCTTCTTCCCCATTGCCCCCTCGAAGCAGCTAGTGTGGATAGATAGGCCGAGCTTCCCTAGAACCCACATGGCCAGAGCCTGATAACATTCTCCTAAATTGAACAGTAAACAAGAAGTTGGTTCAGATTTTTTTTCCCTGACATTGTGGTTCCTTATTAATCTCACAGCAAACAAAGGGAAGGGAGACAATTAATCCAAAAGAGGAAACTTCCTGTCTCCCATGAAACCAACCTCCAATCTGTGCCCAAAGACCCACCCAGAGGTGGTCCCATCCCAGCCACCTGACAGGCTCCAGGGCTCCTCAGACTCTTGGCCCTTCTATGTGCACCAGGCCTGGCCATCACCCAGGGCCACTCCCTAGGTCCCCTTTCTGTTCTCTGTGTGTGACCTTGGACAGGACAGATGACCTCTGGGGCCTTGGCTTGTTCATCTTGTCAACATCTTCATTTCTCAAGGATAAAATGAAGAGAACAGACATGACCCTTTGAGATTAGACAGAAACGTTTCCTCTTGTTTTAAGAGACAAATGTTGAAATATTTAGGGATGAAATGTCACAATGTCTATGATATACTTCAAAATTATTTAGGAAAAAAAAAGATTGTTAAATCCCGTCAGGGGTGTCTGGGAGTTTCCAGTACTGTTCTCTTTGCCTTTCTAAATGTCTGAAAATGTTCTTAACAGAAAGTTAAAAAGCACTGGTCACGTGACCAAGCCCACAAACAATGCCTTGAGCTCCCAGGCATACCTGAAAGGCAACTGGGTCTTGTATGTAGGTTAAACATCCCCCCTGCCATCTCCTCACATCGGTTCCCTAGAAATTGCTTTCTCACGCATTGCGCTGTAGCTAGCTCAGGGTTTAGAAGCCAGACCCAGCCCTTCACTGAGGTAACTAATGCCTATGGCCATTGGTCCTCTGTCCTCCAGTTTCCTGTCCACACTGCAGTGGTCCACAGTCCTGGGTCAATCCATCTCTGATCCTCAAGAAAATATTAGGAAGAGATGAGGGCAAGCTGCCATCATTCAAAGGCAAAGCCCCACCCCACAGAGTGACTGATGTCCCATTTAACAGGCAGGAAAGAGGAGGCCAGAGATAGGAGAGATTGGAAACAGAATAGGGAAAATTAAAACACAGAGGAAAGTGAGCAAAAAATCCCTGTGTGCCCCCCAAAGATGCTCTTCCCCCATCTCAACCCTGGCTCGTAGACTGGAGGAAGGTCCTGAACCTCTGTTCTCTAGCTTCTCTTTGTCCAGCCTCCTGGTCAGGGATGGACGGCTTGATGGAAATCCTCCAGCCTGGCCCGGATGACCTGTACCAGCGCTGGCCAGGCCTGCCCCACTGGTCGATCATGAAGAGTTATCAGTACCCCAAATAATCAATCGCTAATTGCTGAATGCCATGCAATTCATCGGCAAGAGTTATGTGTGGCCAGTGACTGGGCGCCCCCGCACCAGTCTGATGGAGCCTCCCGGGACAGAGCGGGCTGTCTGTGGTAAGCAATGCAGCAGAGAAGCTGCCCATAACTTTAAGTTTCTCAAACAATATAGTGGGCTCAGCCCACATCCTGGGCCCTCGGGCCACCCAGGGAGGAAGTGGCAGGGGCCATGGAGACCCTGAGAGATGAACCACATGCCTCAATTAGTTTATCTGTCCTTCAAGCAGGCCAGTTACCCAAGATGAATAAACCACAGCAGAGGGATGGGGAAATAGCAGGGAGAAGCTAGCAGCTAGTAGCATGGAGTCAGACTATACACAGCGCCGGGGAGCTGGAACACCAGCCTGGAGGGGACAGGGAATCCTGCAGGGAGCTGAGTGACAGTCACCTCTGGACCACATGCTTCAGGCAGTTGGCCTTAGCCATCTCTGTCCTCACAGCACCCAGCACAGCTGGGCTCATAGGAAGCACCCAGCAAGTGAATCACCAAATGCTTGCAGGTCATTAGATTGTAGGGTACAGACTCCTGAGCTCACTGTCATGTGTGTCTTTATGCTCCACCAACTTACAAATACACGTTTGTGCTAGAGCCTCAGAATCAGCCTTGGGACACAGGCTAAGAGATCACTATTTTCAATCAACATAGAAATGGGGCTTGGAGGAACACTGGCTTCCCTAGAGTCACACAGAGGTCATTCGCAGAGTTCAGGACCTTCACTCACCCTCCCACCCACCAAGATTGAGCCCCACTCACTTTGGCACAGCCAGAGCTGTACGAGAGCTACCCTTAGGTCCTCCTAGCTTCTTTCGCTGCCGTGCCGGGAGCTGCCCACACTTAGCGCCTTGACCACTTGGCAAAAATAGGGAGACACGGGCAATGCTTTTGAGCACCCCGGGTACCAGCTGCTGTGACTGGAGCTGGTCACCATTTACTCCAGCTATAATGGAAACAGTGCTGATCAGACCTTTCCAGAGTCCCTAAGCTTGGAGCAGACAGAAGACAAAATCACTCGCGGTTTCTACCCCAGAAGTCTGGGGAATCTAATCCTGGAGCAAAGACACTGGACTAGGAGACCAGAGGTGTGTTCCAACCCAAGTATCACTTCCCCGATGCTTCTGTTCTCTCATCTGTGGAACGAGGTAATGCTCTGCCCACACTGTAGTGCAGCCCTCAGGATTAAACATTAATATAAAAGTGCAGGAGGGGGTTGGGGATTTAGCTCAGTGGTAGAGCGCTTGCCTGGCAAGTGCAAGGCCCTGGGTTCGGTCCTAAGCTCCAAAAAAAAAAAAAAAAAAAAAAAAAAAAGACAACAAAAGTGCAGGAGCCATGGCTCTGCAGTTAAGAGCACTGGCCGCACAGGACCCAGGTTCAGTTCCCAGCTCCCTCTTGGTGGCTGGCAACCATCTCTAAGTCCAGCTGCAGAGAATCCAACAGCTTCTGCTGACCTGTTTAGGAACTGTATGCATCTGTGCACTTAGATAATGCAGGTAAAAACTCATACACCTAAAATTTAAATAATACTTTACAATATATGTAAATATACATATGGATACATATATATGAAGCCAAGTGTACTGACATGTGATCCCAGCACTTTGTAGGTGGAGGCAGAAGGATCAGGAGTTCAAGGTCAGCCTCTGCTGGATAGTGAGTTTAAGGCCAGCCTGAGCCGTAGGAGGTCCTACTACCACTCCCAAAAGTATAAAAATATGAGAAGTCTATAGGTAGTTTTGTTCAAGGAGATAATACCAAGGCACTTCTTTGCTTTAGTCAGGACATTGAAACCAATAGGACTGAACGCTGCTCTCCGTCCACTGCCCCCCAACCCCCTATCCCCCGCAGAAGGCACAAAATGAGCTATCATTACCTGAATAGAATGTTTTCGAAGTGTGGTGATGACATTTCTACTAAGCTAACATCAATCTCTCCATGATACAGGTAAAAAACTAAATTTGGGGGGAGGGAGGGGAGGATGTGATTTATCCAGGCTCACCTGGCTCAGCAGCAGCTGAATAAAAATTAAAACCCAGTTCCATCTGGCATCCACACCCTGGGCCATTTTGATCATACGTGGTTGATTTAAGACGCCTGTCCACACCAAAACTCTCAGAGACAGAATCAGTTCTCAGTGTGAGGAAGTATACAGGCCACCATAAAGACTCCACTGAGACCTGAGACTAGCTCTCCAAGGCTCATGGGCCACAGGTCCATCAGAGCTGGGCGGGGCATATGAGAGCAAGATGGCTGCCCCAGCTGGCCTTAAGCGAACTGGACAAGTCCCAGACACAGGGCTGCCTGTCCAGCTGCCCTAGCAGATGGGTGCTACAAGTGGGCTACCTGCCAAGACCCAACCTCCATGTCCAAACCAACCTGGACATCAAGGTTCCATTTCAGCCTCTGCCTGCCCTGGCTCTGGTGGCTGGAACTGCCCATGTAGACCCAGAAGGCCATGGTGACAGCCGCCATCCCTCTTCCAGCAGTCAGCGCCTCCCCTGATGTGGCCATATGGCCCCATATGCTCCCTGACAGCTGGACTGCAGGAGCAACTGCCTCCTTAGAGCCCCTGAGGCCTCACCACCCCACCCACCTCTGCCCAGCAGGCCCTGGAAATAGCCAGGGAAACCCTAGGCTGGAATGCTGTACCCCCCAACTTCATGCCCTTCACCAGCCACAGCCCCTCTAGAGTCAATCTCTTCATCTGCTGACCTCAACTCCTTTGCTTTGCATCCTACTTCTAAGATTATAAATCACCCAAACTCATCCAGTCATTCAGGGAGACAATCTTGCCCATTTTATAGAGAGGCCCAAGGGCTCAGTGGCTCACTCAGAAGCATCTGTGACTCAGGGCACTTGCTGTGTCTACGTGTCTCATACATAAGACTGGAGGTAGTCTGAGCTCTAGGCCTATGCTTGTGATCCACTCATGTCCCAACTCGGGGGAAAAAATCTCTGTGACACTTGCCCTTCCCATGAAAAGACACCAGGCTTCTGCCCCAGCTGCTGCCCTTGCCCCAAGCCTGGACTTCCCGAAACCTCGGGACCATCTCACTGCCTCTCTGGCCAAAGCTCCCCACCATCAGCAGCAGGCGAGGTTTAAATCACAAATCTAATTTTGTCCCTTGAGAATTTCATCCTGACCCCTGCCTGTATCTGGCATCAGCACACACTCCTTCTCTGGACACTGAGACTCTCTTTATGTCGTCTTGTTTATAGCCTGTCACTCTCCCGAGTGAGCTACTCCATAGCAAACACACTCTACCCACACCGGGTGCTTCCCACACCCCTGCCTTTGCTCCTGCTGGGCCATCTCCTGAAAGCCCTCACCCTCATCCACATTCTCCAGTCATTCATTGATTCAACAAAGATTTATTGAGCATCCACCACGTGCCAGAAACATTTCAGCAGTCCCGAATCCCTCCCGGGCATCAATGCCCTCTGAACTGTCCTCTCACGCCCCCCAATCCGTGCTTGCGTAATTCACTCGGCCTGCTCAGCTCAGACCCAGGATTGTAGGTTCAAGCACGCTCCTCTTCACAGCTCATGCAAGGGGGACTGGCACTATCATCAGTATCCCGTGTGGGCAGCTGGACAGACAGCACCCCAGGTTCCAAACCAGACATCTCAGGAATACAGTGAGCCCTAAGTGCAGGATTCCAAGCAGTGGAGGCAAGGTCCAAGATAAGGTTGGTGGGGGCGGTGGGGGAGGTATTAAGTTCTGGAAATCATGAAAAAGATTACACTGACTAGAGTGACCCCTCTAGCTCTAAAAGTACCCCCAAAATGGTCAGAGACAAATTTTGCCATGGAGTTACCCATGATCCAACCAACCTAGCCACTTTCTTAGGTAATAATTTAAACCCCAGACAAAACGGAGGTGGGTCAGATTCTTAGCTAGGGAACGAAACCAGGGGCCACAGTCCTGAGGTTGGAGTGGAGTGGCTGTCTTCTTAAGGAGGAGTCAGGAGAACTCAGGAGGAGTCTTATCCCAGCAGCACCAAGGCCCAAAGTGGTGACTTGCCCTTTCCCCAGCTTAGAAAGACACAGAGGACTCTTCTGGACAGAACCAGCCAGAGGCGTGGAGCAGGGCCACCTCTAAAACAGAAGACTAAGACAGGAATTCAAAAGGCCTGGATGACAAAAGTTGGGCCATGCCAGACCTTAAGCCACTCTCCAGTCACCTAGGACATTGATCCACAACCAAGAAACAAAATCCCAGGGCTCCATGATAGGGCTCTGCCCAACATGTAAGCCCTCAGTTGGATTTCCAGCACCTCAGAACAAAATGGAAGCCCAGGTTAGGGAGATGAGGAAGGAGAGGGAACATAGCTGAAAGGAAACAGAAAAACCTTGGCTGAGAACATCAAGTTTGCGGGAGAACCAGCTAGAGCCAGCACAGGAGAAAAGAGAGGGGAGGGGCTGCCTGGGAAGGGAAACCAACAGAGGCTGAGGAAGCTGTGGCATCGCCCATCCAGCAGGTACAACCACCACACCCAAGGTGAGGCCTGGTCATTCCTGAGCCACAAACTGCACTTCAAAAGGCCTGAATAGACCTGAGGAGACAGAGAGACCTGCAGGCTTACAGCTCTGGCCTCCTGTGTTTGAGCTGGGCTCCTTGGGGAGGAACTGGACCAGCAGGCATCAAGATTCCTCTCCTCCCCTTAACAGTTGCTTTTAGCTCTCCATGGCAAAATTTACTTGCTAAAGGATGAACTCTTTGGCTCAGGAGGCCCACACAGATGGATAACGCCAAGGCTCACCATAGCTCTGATCCTGAGATAATACTGACAGGCCAGAGCTGGGCCGAGTGTGAGTGTGAATATGAGTGTGAGTGTGAGTATGAGTAGCAGACCAGGCTACAAACCATCACAGAGCACAGACAGGCTCTGGTCCCAAATCCAGGCAGCACGAACTTAGCCAGACTGGCCATAGATCAAGTCAGAGAAATAAAGTGCCTTGGCTGAACAGCTTCAGGCTAAGCAGCTATCCCATCCGGGAAAGATGCTGGTGACTGACAGCAGAGAGCTGTCCTGGGGTGACTCCAGCAACAGGCCTCTAGAGTTCCAGGTCAATGAACAAAATCTAATTACCCGGTCTGTCTCTCCCTGCTTCTCCAGGGCCAGGATCAGAGCATCCCATCAGAGAGGCAAGGGACCATCCTGAGACAGTGTTCTCCTAGCTCAGTTTCTACTTCGGCACCCTCCTGTGGGCAGAAAGCCTCCCTAAGGGTCCTGCCTTCTCCTGAGGTGGCTGACAGACTCCAGGGAGATAATGGAGGTGGAAGGAAGTGTTACCTCTGAAAGCTAGTCACAAGTAGAGGTTGCCTTCCTAGAAAATCCAGCTAGATACTGGCTGGCCCCTCCAAGCAACATCCAAGCTAAGATCAAGGCTTTGAAGCCCAAAGGCTTGTACTTTGGATGCCAGGGAAAAGCGACTATGGGCTCCATCTGTACAGAAGAGAAGTGGAAGGATTCAAGATCAATCAACAGCCAAAAGTTGCTTCCTAGAGGAGGAAGAATGTGTGCCGGAGATAAAGACTTAGCAGGGGAACTCTGGAATGTTTCCTGAAGCAGCCAGTACAGAACCAGCAAAGACTCAGCCGGAAAGGGATACACCCAATAAGACAGGCTTGACACACATTGCCCAAAAGCTGGGATGGGGATGCCCGGCTAGTGGGCCTGGTTATGCCCCTCCCATCTATCCCCAGCCTCTAGAGAGCTGGGCATCTAGTTCCCCCGAGTAGCACAACTCAAACACAATTGTTTCCATTGCCAGGTAGACCCTTTCTTTCAGCAGCCAGTCCACTAAGCAGGAGGCACCGGGGACACACTCAGGGTCACACATCTACACTCTTCCCACTCCCCCACCTTCATGCTACTTGCAAAGACATCTATCTCTTGGCCCTTGTGGAGCTGTCAGTATGCCATCCCGCCTGACCCTGTCAGGGTCACAGGAATCTGGTATGGGAACAACTCCAGGGGCGTTGCTGAGCTTGATAGTCGTCCCAGAGAGCCCATGGTTGACCTGAGGCAACCATCGACCCCTCAGGGGCCCAACAGAGTCCCCACCCAGCTCTCCCTCTTGTTTTCTCCTCCTGAAAGAAAAGCCGAAGTTGTACTATTAAAGCACCTCCACCCCCACCGCCTCCAGGACCACCACGCCCGGTAATGCTCTACAAAGTTGCTCTAAGCTTGGGTGATTTCTGAGCCAGGTGAGGGTTTGGCGGAACTGCGTAGCAGGAGGGGAGCGCGGTCACGCCGAGGGGTGCTGAGCGTGCACGCCTCTCACGGACGCGCACTCCACACCCCACCCCCACGGCTGCCCCCGAGGTTCCAGCCCAATCAGAGGCTGCGCACGCGGCGCTGCCGGCGGGCTGACACCCTACCTCCCCGCCTGCACCCCTGCGGCCCCAGCCCAGCCGCAGCATCCAGACCCAGCCACACTCACCCTCAGAGCCCGCCGTCCGTGCGGGGCTCCGCTCTGGGCCGGCATCACCAGGCTGGGCTCGCCTCCGATCCCAGCTCCAGCTTGGGTTCTCGCTCCACAGGACTCAGCTCCGAGATGGTGGCAGAGGCAACCAGCGAAGAAGGAAGGGCGTGTGTGCGTGTGTGTGTGTGCTTGTGTGTGTGTGAGAGAGAGTGAGAATGTGTGAGAGTGTGTGTATGGGCACAGGAGAGCGCGCACGACGTGTACGCGGCAGAGCCCCCGCGCTCCCCTGCGCGCCCGACTCCTGCCTCCTGCTCTCCACGCTGCGATGCCAGCAGAATCCCTAACGCGCGCTCCCAGCCTCCCGTGCGCTCACACTCGCGCACACCCGGGCGCGCACACACCCCCGCCGCTGCACACCCGACTCTGCACTTTGGGTTCTCGCCCTCCCGGGGAGCTCATCAAGGGCCCCGGCTGCCACAACGACCTAGCTGCTCGACCCTTCCTGGGCCGACCGCACCTCACGTTCCCCGCCGCTCCCAGAGGACACCCCGCGGGCGTTCCCGCTCCACCGGTGTGCCCTGCCCCGCCGTGGCCGCGCTAGCAACCCCTGCGGGGGCCCAGCTGCCCGGCTCCTGCGGCTTCCTCACACCCCCGCCCACAGCCGTGTGCTCTCTATCCTTTTGGTCGCTGCTCTGGTCTTCCACCTGTCCCTGACCAGTCCCCGGCCTCTCCCTCTGCCTCCCCTTCTGCCTTGCCGCCGCCCTTTTCCGCGCCCACCTCCCCACTGCCCTGCGCTGCCTCTCACATTTTCCGCATCACACCGGGCGCCGCCCGCCGCTCGCTGAGCCCCGACTATGGGCGCGCAGTGGGCGGCGAGGGTCCCCGCTGTCCCTCTGTTCTTGGCCTGAGCTGGGCTGATGGCGACGTCCCGCGCTAGCCTCGGCTGCGACTCACAGCGTTCATCTCGCCGGGACTTAAAGGCATAGTGCACACGGCTCTACCCGCCCCACCCGGGGCGCCGAGAAGAGCGGCCTCACAGAGCTGGAGCAAGTCCGGGCTATGGTGCAGCTAGGGCCGTGTCCGCGGAGCTTGAGTCCAGCCCTCCCGGGCTGGAGGTGAGTCAAGGAGAAGGACGATAGAGAACTGCCCAGACCACACCATCCAGGGGGCGCTCAGCGATTGTTGCTCTAAGCCTGAGGACTGATTAGGATCTGGCGGTGGATAGTGCTGACTGGACTTCCTGGACTTCCAGAACTATGGGGCCCTGGAAGGAAGAATTTGGGAGATAGTTGTCCGGACATTAATCCATCCCCGCTGAAGACACCTGTTATGCAGGAAGGATAGGGCTCCTGGTCCAAGGTGGATTCCCCCTTACTAAGTGACCTTGGACAGATGCTTAGACTTCTTTGAGCCTCAGTTTACCTAGGAAAGACATGGGCTTCCATCATCTCTAGCACCCTGCCTATATGTTGGCTGTTGTGAGGGCATCAGGGTCCTGGAGTCCAGCCTCTTCAGGTCCTGGTTTCCCTCTCTCTTGTTCTGACTCTTCTTCCGTCTCATCAGAGGAAGAGGGGAAAGGTAAAGTTGAGCAGAATGGGAATCTACAGCTACGACACTCTCCAAAACAGCATCTCTCTGGACTTTCCGTGTTCGCGGCTCCTGCAGGGCATTGTTGATTCACCCAGCTGTTCACTAGGCATTTATTTATTATTTACTTACCCCCAACTTGTGCTCGGTGAAGGAGTATCGGAAACTTCCATCGGAAATGAGGAAGCAGGTGTTGGGGGCAGGGGAGAAGGGAGGAGAGCCTAGAAAGCTTCCTGGAGGAGGTGATAGTGAATCCGTTAGAGCATGAGCTGTGTGTGGCCAGGCAGGAGGAATAGGAATCCCGTTCAGAAAGAAAACATAGACCAAGACCGGGAAGTGGGAAATAAGGAGTGTGTGTGTGTGTGTGTGTGTGTGTGTGTGTGTGTGTGTGTGTGTGTGTGTGTGTTTGAGAAACCTCGAATTGAGTTTCAACTTGATTCTGGGGCAGCAGCATGACAGTTTGATAGATCTAGGTCGGAGTCCTGTTCTCACCTCCCACCCTAAGCTGTCTTTGCAGGAGGTCTCTTCTCTTGCCTAAGCCCTGTCCAACCTCTGGTCCTGTATTGCAGCCTAATGAAGCACAGCCTCCCCCTGCTGACGGGAGCTGGAAGTGGGAGAAGCCCACACTGGGCTCTGCCTGGATGCCATCTGGAAGCTCTCAAGTTCATTATCAAGAAGTTGCCCCACCCCCACCCCGGCCTAGGCAGTTGTAACACACGCCTTTAATCCCAGCATTCAGGAGGCAGAGTCAGGAGGAACTCTTGAGTTTGAGGCTAGCCTGGTCTATAAATCGAGTTCTGGGACAGCCAAGGCTACACAGAGAAACCCTGTTTCAAAGAGGGGAGAGGGAACCTAAGGGGACTAACACAGAGGAGTAACTCAGACCACAGTGGCATTTGTCCTCTGTCCTTTTCCTTTCCTGTCCCTAAGCCTGGCTCTGTGACCCCTCCTTAAGTCCCTTCCTGGCTCCATTTTCTCCTTCCCTGGCCCCTTTTCCTCTCCATTCCCATCAGACTTCCCAGAGCCTCCAGGGAGATGAGCTCAGGGCTGTTGGCTCCACACACCTCCTGAGGAGTCACCCAGGGCATCCAGGTGGCTCTAGGGAAGCAAACAGAGACAAACAGCCATTTCCCAGAGGCCCTGCAATCAAGCAGAGAAGCAGCTTGTGTCCCATTTGTTTATCCGACTCCTGTCCTGGAAGCCACACGGCAACGTTTCGGTATACGCTTAGGAATCAGTGCTTCCTGCTTTGCAATGCAACCCCCACAGCTAACGCACCTTCTCTAGCTTCCACTTCCACCTGAAATGCTGGAACAAGGGGCCCATCAGGAACGAGGCACCCAAGTCTAGTTCTTTCATTCTTCCTTGGTGTATCCAAGTCTAGCCTGGCCCCTCCCTCCAAGGGTTCTGCAGGTGTCTTGCCAAGGTGCAGTCACTGCTTCCACCCACCTCCTGTAAGACCAGTAAAGGACAATGTGGCTGTGTGTCTGACCCAGTCATCAAGCAAGGGCCAGCCGAGGCTGGCAACACCTACAGGCAATCCCAGGAAGAAGTGGATATTTACCAACTGCTACTTCCCATGAAGATTAGGTCTGGAACCCTGATCACAGGCAGCAAGGGCTTGAAAAAAAGGACAGACCCACGGGTAGATGGACACAGGAAAGTTAAGGACAATGGGGATGAGGGTGCTCTGACGCACACATTACGCCATGAACAGAAGTGTTCACTATGTACAGTGCAGAGCCATGCTCAGCTAGTCGCAGTAGAAGGTCTCTGCAGGTGAGCAGCCTTGGGCTGTAATCACCCAGGACACGGAGCAGCACTTGCTGCTTTTGTATACACTGGGCCCTTGTTCTCACTTGGACCCTCTGAGCCTCACCCAGGGAAGACTTTGCTACTCCCACCAGGCTGAAACATAAGGTCCTTGATGTGGCTAAACCCGTGTCAGCCATACACAGTCACCCAATACTTCACTTACTTAGGGCTGCTTCTGCCTCTACACCCACCCACTTCACAAGCCTCGGTTTCCTGGGTCAAAGTAAATAATGGAGTTCAGAGGGTTCTGAGAAATGTCACAGCAAGCTTGTGTCTTTAAATGCATGGCGTTTCCCCATCTCCGAGTCTTTACCTGCTTACTATCCCCACCGCCTCTTTTTTCTTTTCTCCATCTTTATTAAATTGGGTATTTCTTATTTACATTTCAACTTTTATTCCCTTTTCCGGTTTCCGGGCAAACATCCCCCTAACCCTTCCCTCTCCCCCTTTATATAGGTGTTCCCCTCCCCATCCTTCCCCCATTACCGCCCTCCCCACAACAATTACGTTCACTGGGGGTTCAGTCTTGGCAGGACCAAGGGCTTCCCCTTCCACTGGTGCTCTTACTAGGCTATTCATTGCTACCTATGAGGTCAGAGTCCAGGGTCAGTCCATGTATAGTCTTTAGGTAGTGGCTTAGTCCCTGGAAGCTCTGGTTGGTTGTCATTGTTGTTCATATGGGGTCTTGAGCCCCTTCAAGCTCTTTCAGTCCTTTCTCTGAATCCTTCAACGGGGGTCCCATTCTCAGTTCCGTAGTTTGCTGCTGGCATTCGCCTATGTATTTGCCGTATTCTGGCTGTGTCTCTCACGAGAGATCTCCATCCGGTTCCTGTCAGTCTGTACTTCTTTGCTTCATCCACCTTATCTAGTTTGGTGGCTGTATATGTATGGGCCACATGTGGGGCAAGCTCTGAATGGGCGTTCCTTCAGTCTCTGTTCTAAACTTTGCCTCCCTATCCCCTCCTCTCAATGTCTCTGCTATATGCCCACCTTTCTGTTCCTCAGCAGCCTTCTCTCCATCACTCCCATTCTAATCTGTGCTTAGCACACGACGCACAGGAGCCTCCCAT
Source organism: Rattus norvegicus (assembly GCF_021556685.1). Lineage (NCBI taxonomy): Eukaryota > Metazoa > Chordata > Mammalia > Rodentia > Muridae > Rattus > Rattus norvegicus. The sequence continues at coordinate 64,932,160 of NC_141541.1, forward strand.
CACTTCACATCCTGACTCTAGTCCCCTTTCAGAGAAGAAAAGAACAAGGTTCAGCATGGGCCCCCAAGATTCGAACCGAGAGCCTGTATTCCTTCTGGGAGCATGTATCCAGGATGAATCCAGCAGCCCTAGGGTGGAAAGAAAGGGGTGTAAACCGTCACCCAGGAAAAAAAGACAAGAACTGAAGCTGGCATTATGAAGAGGACTTGAATGGGAGGGCTTGCATGGTTTGCAGAATCAGGAGAGACACCTAGTCTTAGTGTTTGACCTAGAACCAGGGGTGGAAGAGACATCAACTCACAGAAGGTGTGGATCCCATAGAGAGCACTGCATGTGCAAAGGCCCTGTGGTGAGAAGACAAAGAGAGAAGCCATGTGATCGGTGCACAACAAGAAAAAGGAATTGGAGCTGGAGCTGCCTGTAACGCGAGGCCGAGACAATAGGTTCTGGTGGGCTGTGTGGGGAGTTGGATTTTCAGCCTTGAGGCTCTGAACAACCCTGGGTGTTCAAAGCAAGGGATGATGAGCCCGCTTTGTTTCACTACACCACAACTCAGCACCTGCAGCCAGCCATCACTTCTCCTAAGGCCCAGAGCCTAGCACAGGGCAGGGCAGACTCAGAAACGTGGGCGTGGCAGCTGGGCTGACGATTCAAGGGATCGGGAGAGCTTGGCTTCTCCTGAGTGCACCTAGGCAGCACCCTGCCCTCCCTGTCTCACATAAGTAAGCGCCATGTCTGCTCCATCTTGAGCCATAGCTACCACAAGGAAGGAAAAGGAAGACACAAGCAAAATGCCCCATCAGAGTTCCAGGGGTGTCCCAAGCCTGCCATTGGCTTGTACCCCCCAGCCCTCCTCCACTCTCCCCAGATGGGACATTCCTCCCTGGGAGGCCTCTTCCTGTGCTCTCACTGGTTTTTCCTTGTCAGACAGTCTGGGAATGCTTGCTGCCCAGCCTGGGAGCAGTGCAGGAGTACCCGCCACAGTGCCACCTTGCTTTTCCAGAAAGCAGTCGGCTTCTTCTGAGTTGTGCTACCCTGTGCCACTTCACTTGTCACAGCAGCCATGCAGTCCCTGGTCAGAGGGTTCCTGAGGAAGTGGAGATGACCCTGCAGGTGACGGTGAGCTCATGGAGCAAGATGTTGCCGGGAGGGCTCTCTCAGCCCTGGTCCTCCCATGCTAATCACCCCCACCCAGGCCTTCAGGAAGGGCTCTGCTCGGCTCAAAGTCCAGGAAGGCTGGCTGCTGCCCAGGGAAGGAGACGTGTAGTCCAGCACAGGCGTGTGAGACAGGGGCTTAAAAAACTGTGGTACCGTGGCCACGGGACTATAGGGGGGTAGGTGTCAGGAGCTAGGCAGAAAGGGCGCGCTGTCCACAACTGAACAGTAGAGCTGAAATTGCAATTTGGTGGGTCACTGGAGAAGGGGGAGTCTGGGGGCTTGTAGCAGGCGTACCTCAGGGACAGACCTGCCATTCAGTCACTACTTGCTAAGGATGAATTCTCAGGCAGCCCTCGAGGGACTCATGGGCCATGGGCAGAGACACATGGACAGTTATGGCCATGAGGAAGAAGACCATGACCCCAAGTTCTGGAATGGGTCATATGTCAGGAGAGTGTGGAGAACAGGAAGGAACATTCCCCAGGCCTGAGGAGCCTGTCCCTAAGGAAAAAGGAGAAGATGGCTGGGCACTCTCTTGTCAGCCCTAGTTCTAGGTCTAAATCAATGTGAGTCTGGCTCACCAGGAGTGTTTCCCTTGGTGGGATAGGAAATAGCTTGGGAGAAGGAGCACTGTCAGCCAGGACTCCTCTGATCTCTTAGTATCTGCCATCTCAGGCATGGCCTGCTGGGAGGGGTCATAGAACATGCCCTGACCACAGGGAAGCTGCGTTAATTCAAGAATGCAAAGAGGAGGAGGAGGAGGAGGAGGAGGAGGAGGAGGAGGAGGAGGAGGAGGAGGAAGAGGAGGAAGAGAAGGAGGAGGAGGAAGGGGAAGAGGAGGAGGAGGAGGAAAGGGAAGAGGAAGAGGAGGAGGAAGGGGAAGAGGAGGAGGAGGAAGGGGAAGAGGAGGAGGAGGAGGAAGGGGAAGAGGAGGAGGAAGAGGAGGAGGAAGGGGAAGAGGAAGAGGAGGAGGAAGGGGAAGAGGAGGAGGAAGGGGAAGAGGAGGAGGAAGAAGGGGAAGAGAAGGAAGGGGAAGAAGGGGAGGAGGAAGAAGGTAAGGAGGGGGAGGAAGAGGAAGAACAAGAAGAAGGAGGAGGAAGAACAAGAAGCAGCAGAATGGAGGAAGTGAAAGAAGGAAGGGATGGAAGGAAGAAACAAAGAGGGGAGAGGGACTGAGGGAAGGAAATGAAAACAATGGGAAGTAGCCTCAGTGCTGTGCCACTAGCCAGGGACAAACGGTTCCTTCTCTGCACGTCAGGGCGTCAAGGGTCAGGACCCAGTCACTAGGAAGGAATATTTTAATCGTGGGAAGGATGTGGCTAGATCCAAATTTGTGACTATTGTCCATGGCTCCTGGAGGCACATTGTCTACAGCATCCTGAGGGGGTGAAACAGAGAACCCGAAGAAGAGGCCGCTGGGAAGGCCCAGTGAGAGAGAAGGAAACATATGGGATCCAAGACAGAGATCTGTGAGGGCAGAGGGGACAGGGCTCAGAAGTGCCTGCAGGAGTGTCCAGAGGAGAGTCCCAGGACCCTTTCAGCAGGACAACTTTTGTTGACAGCCAGTTGACCCCACTAAGCTTCACGGCCTGTACCAGAGTCCCTTACACCAAGAGTGCAGGGACACCCCAGGGTCCTGCTCAAAAGGTCCCTTTGCTACTGGGAGAGGTGAGGCCGGCCTGCAGATGAGTCCCTTCCCCTGGGCAGAGAAAGCCTCTGGACTTAGAGCCTTGCCCCCGCAGTGGCAGCTGCAGTCAAGGACTGCAGTCAGCAGCTAGAAGCCTGAACTTCATGCCCAACTCCGGACAACTCTTCAATGATACGGCCCCATGGCCTGTGTGGTGACATCACAGCCCCACTTCTCCCTCTGCCCCGGGCTTCCCTCACCCTAGCATGTGTCCCAGTAAACCTTCTACGTGCCACTCTCCAGAGCCAGCATAAAGGAAGACTGCCTGTCACTGGCTGCCTTTACTGTCCCCACTTTCAGCTGCATTTCTAAGTGGCAACTGATGACCTGGAAAAGAAAGAGAAGATTGGGCCTGGGGCTACTGGCTGCCTGTGACTGTGGACAGGGTTGTCCCTGAGAACACCAGCTCAACCCCAGACCTGCACTAGAGGTGGCAGTAACTTCTTCCATCCGCCACTCTACCCATTCTACAGACACAGAAACTGAGGGCAGAGAAGGGTAAGCCTGCCCTGGTTCATAGTGTCTATTAACAATGGCTGAGGTGGGGATTTGGGGGTCCATTGGTCTACCTCCTAGCTAGGCTTTAATGATCTTTTCTAGGACCTCTTCCTTCTGTCTGACATTTGGTCTAGGGGTCGGGTACCTGGTTGAGTTGATTGCTACAAATTCCCCCATCTAAGAGGCCTTTCAGCAAACCAAGCTGCCCAGCCCTGGTGTGGGGACAGGATGCAGTGGACCCGGTGGACAGGCATTTATTGGACTGGCACAGCAGAGCAAACAGACGGGAAGGAAATTAATTTGAATGTTTGATTAATTTTAATTTTTAATTTGCACAGAAAGGAACACACCCCATTTGATACTGCATACTCACTTCGAGCTGCTGGCATTCACCATGGCTGCCACGACCACAGCCTGGTGTGCCCAGGGCTCCCTGCCCTTCTGTCAGGCAAGCTAGTCTCTGTAGCACATTGGCCTATGTAGCACAAAAGGTCCCCTCCAGAGGTCTCTATCCAGTCTACCTAAGGTCCACTGTCTGTAATCTGCCTCTATGAAAGGAGGAGAAGCCACATTAGATTATGTCTGCCCCAAAGTTGGCACATACCAATGGACTCAGAGATGACAATGGACCAATTTGGGGGACAGGGAGAATGTGTCCCAGTTCACAGGCACTACTGTGTTCCAGAAAACCCCCACACCAAGGCTTGTCTGCATTAAGACTGGAACCACCCCTGTAGCTCTGAGACACAGAGCTCTACCAGTTCCTTACTTTCTTTCCTTTTTCATTTGGGGTTCTACCATGAATGTTTGACAAAAGCTGGCCTGAGCTCAGAGAAGCTAATTCTCTCCCTCTCCCCGACGCCAGGCAAGACACTGAAATTAATGTCATGAGACAGAAGCTCTAAAATAAGACAGACTTTGTGAGACTCCTGCCTCTGCCACATCTTAGCTGGGCAACCCTGGGCAAGTCACATGATCTTACTGAACATGGCCTTCAAGAGTTCCAATTAAGTTGTTTCCTGCTCTCTTTCTGGACCCAACTCTCAGTGCCTATAGGATACAGAGTGGCCTCCTCCAGGAAGCCCTCCCTCATGATGCCTTCTCTCCTTTCTACTGGGTGGCCTCAAGTCTAAATTGTCTCTCTTACACACACCCTTGACCCTTAATAGTCCTACTGCAAGCTGCATATGCTACCCGGGTAAGCATCCTTCAGAGCTCACATCCCTGGATCAAATCTTAGTTCACCTCCATGCTAGCTGTAGGCCCATCCCCTGAGACATCTCAAATCCAATGGATCCAAAGCCCGACTCATCATCCTCCTTCCCTTCTCTCCTCATCTCGGTGAACAACTCCCCAACCCTCCAGTCACTCGAGCCAGAGAGCTGAGAGCCACCAAAACTCCTCTCTCTGCCTCATTCCACATCCTGTTCTGCCCTGGGTTTAGGCCCCCAGCTTCAGCTGTGTCTCTCTTATGGGGCCTGCAAACAGATGCAGAACTGCAGAACTGGGCAAGCCCTCTGGAAACAGTCTACCCCTGTGCTAGACAGAGGAGCAGTGCCCTGTGACCACCACAAGGAGGACACGCAGGTGTCCTGAAGTTCTGGCCCTCTTCTTCCTACACCTGTGCCCCAGAGCTGTTACTGGCAAGGAACGACAGCCTGGAATGTGTTCCAAGTCCTGGGCAGAATAAATAAGCAGTAAGAATTCACGAGGCTCAGACATCCCACATCCAGGCAATTCCATAACACACATCCTCTGCGTCTCCATTGGATGTGACCACAGGAGCAGGTGAGGAGGAGCCTTAACCATGACCAGAGGGTGACTGTTCACTGTGCCCATCTACCAACTCTAACGGTGCCTGAAAGTTCACCGCTGCACCTGGCGTGGATACAATCGATGCCAAATGTGATTTAATGCATGCCCTGACCATGGCAGAACTGGCACCAGGCTGGAGGAGCGAGAGACATGAGGAACCGTCTAGGCGAGGCTCTCAGAGGCAACAGAGCAGCAGGAACAAGGCATCTTTATTGAATATCTTCGCATGCTGGGCTCCGTGCTAAGAGCTTCACAAGCCTGAACTTGGTTCTCCCTCCCTGAGGCTCCAAGGGCCTCCCCCCAAGTAGCCCCAAGTATCATCAACCTCTCTGGGTCTCAGTTTCCTCCCCTGTAAAACAAAATTAGTAATAATAACCATTTCTAGGGGCTGTTGGGCAATTAAATGAGAAAAGGTATGTAAAGTGCTTCCTACATTAGCAGACACAAAGTAGATGCTAATCAAATGCTAATTATAGATGAGATAACTCATGTGATAAGGCCTGGAACCCGCTCAGTTTATGCTTGTCAAACCCAAGCTGTTAATAAGGTAAATGCTCTTCTTACTGCTGGGCTGAGGTGGGCGTGGAGAGGGTGGGGTGAGGGTAAGGGACAAAAGACCTGTTTAGAAATTCAGAACAGTGATGCTGAGACAAAGGCAGGGACAGGGAAAGAGGCCACCAGAGGCCAGGCCTATTCCTGTTTGAAAGCTTTTTCAATGAGGTTTAGATATGAATGGGCTAACTACAAAGGCCCCATGTATCCTGGATGCAAGTGAGCCTGGATTTAATGAGAAAGAGCTTCACTCACCAGAGGCAGAGGAGAGCAGTAGAGATGCCACGTAAGGCAGAAACATCTGGAAAACAGCCCTGTGATAGCCAACGTCATCTCAGAGTAGATGGGTCAATGTGTTGTGGTATCAATAAAGAGAGACCAACTTGCCTAAGGACACTGCCTATAAACTGCAGGGCCAAGGTTCAAGTCTGGAACTTTCTTGTTCTGAAGACTACTGGGAACCACAGAGGAGAAAGCTAGGGTCAGGATCCAGCTTCGTTCTGTGTCTCAGATCTATGATCCAGAGTAATTCACCTCCCAGCACCCAAACCTATACTCGCACAAAGAATCTCACCAGTGTTCCAGTGGTTTACAGGCCCAGGGACCGTCCTTAGATCAGTAGGAGCGCCATGAAAATTTTCCCCTTGCATCAGAGCTGGAGCAGAGAGACTTAGCATTGCAAAGTAATAACACTTTGTACACTTTGTATTATTCTGATAATAATCTATGAAAGATGCATTATATCCTCATATCACAGATGAGAAGGTTAAAGCGTAGAAGTTAAGTAATCCCACCCAAGGTTGCATGACCCGGGAGTGACAGGGCTCAGATTTGGTTTCAGGCCATGAGGTTGCAGAAGACACTGCTGGAATAATCACCATCCTGCCTATTCGAGTGGTAAAGCACTGCCGCACACCAAGAGTTTGTGGGGTGGAGAGGGGAACAGGCTGCAGCTGACTGCATTCCTATTTTCTCTGGGGGTTTCTGTTCTCAGACTCAGCCACAGGGACCAGCTGTGCCACCCTTTGCCTGTTCCATAACACGCAGACCAGGTAGTTGGACCACACAGAGGTGGCTCACTGACCCCACCCCAGAAGGACATAGAAAAGCCCAGTTATTCCAGGCACCCCATCCTGGCTTCCATTCACCGGATGACTCTCAAGAGCTACTATATCCTGCAAAGCTGGACACTTCATCCCTCCACGTCCCTGAATGGGGAGGCGCTTTCCAGGGTCCTGAAAACTTCCCAGTGTGGGCAAGGTTTCTGAAGACCACAAGGCTGGCCTGGTACTCTGGACTCTTTAAACCAAATATGTAGAAGAAAAAGAGACGGCTCAGTCGTTAACAGTGGTTGTTGCTCTGGCGGAGGACGGGAGTTTGGTTCTCAATCACCTGTAACTTCAGCTCTAGAAGATCTGATTCCTCTGGCCTCTACCTGAACTCAGTCTCACACAGAGAGAGAAATACACACACACACACACACACACACACACACCATAAATTTAAAACAAAATGAAATTTTTATAAGGCCTAGCAGGTAAGATCACTATTTTGGGCATGTTCTATTACCCTTAACATACGAACACCGAGCTTTTAGATTCTCCCATAAATAGAACCCTTTTGAGGAGTCGTGAATGAACGCATCTCTCCTTCCTGCCTGGGAGTGGCTGTGTCCCCTCTTGAGAGCCTCTGGAGGATGGACCTCATTGAGATGGGCTTGCCTGTAGTTCCCAAACTGGAGTACATACAGTAAGAAGTATACGGCCCTGTGGTTCAGTGACTGTCACCAACATCTGATGGGGCTGACCTACAGGTGACCCACAGGTAAACTGTTTGTAATGCTATACTTTCCCTCTATACCCTGAGCCCCAAATTCTTCATCCCGGGGAGAAAGCAGGCAGCTAGAACCTAGCTATTGAGGAAGACAGGGTTTCTCTGCAGTGAAGGAAATGGCCATAGAAAGAGCTATGCTCTCATGGTTCTGAGGACAAAGAAAGGACCTCCCTTTGCCATCCCACTCTCTCCCACTTAGACCAGCTTGGATCGGGGAAAGCCCACAGAAGACTTGCCATGCTTTTTACTCATCACATCTGTGCCCCACCAGCCGAAGCACGATCTTGATATTAAGACTCCATTGCAGAGTAACTTTTCTGGCCCCAACAATGAGCCTGGAACTCCCTGCCTCCTCCTTTCAGCAAACACGCATGTCAATCATGTGTCTGACCTGTGCTTGGGTCCTCTTCTCACTGACAGTACCAGCTGATTTCCATGACAACTCAATGAGAGAGCATTTGCTGATGAGGGAAGTGGAGCCCAGAGAAGTTATTGTCCCAATGTCGTCCAGCTGAGGAGAGGACTTGGAAACCACACTATCCTTTTACACTAGGATAAGGGCAGTTCTCCCAGCCCTGTTCGAAATGCTTCACTCCACAGAATTTACTGGGACAAGAACCATTGCCTGAAAAAGAAAACAATTGAGGAACCTCACTGAGGGCTAAGGGCCAGGAGGGCCCAGCACCAGATCATCATCTGAGGAAAACTAAACCTCTCTGAGGGACAAGGGACAGGAGTACCCAGTCCAGCTCTTACACCTGATCTGGGAAAACCTGCCCTCAACTGGCTCCCTGGGCCTTCAAAGAACATGCCATTGTGGGCAATGGTCCAGGCCTTAGATTTTTCTTGGAGAGGAAACAGGACATCCAAGACAGAGTGCTGCTAGCTGAGGTGGGGGCACACTGAGCAGGTGTACTAAGGAAGCCAGGAGAAATCTATCATCTTCCCCTCCCACATTGTGTGGTTGTAATGGTCTCCTTTTAACAGAGGAAGAAATTGCAGCTCAAGAAGCAGGTTCTCCACAGCTAGGTCCTGACCAAGTCCCTTCCTGCTGCCTAAGATCATTGAGCTGACCCCTCTTGGGGGCCAGGGGAATCATGAAGTAGACCCTGGGGTGGGGGAGGGTGATCCTGGCCTCCACCCAATAAAATGAGCCTGAACACAGCTGAAGCCCCAGGATTCCCTGGGGCCATGGGATATATTTTGTCTTTGACTTAGCATTCTGTCCTGGGAGGAGCCCAGACTCTGGAAAATGTCAAACCCATGGGTAGGTGGCCTCTCTTGGCTTGGTGCTAGAAACCAGTGGTGGACTAGGTTGGTTATTCTATTTGGAGGTGATATGGCTCAGCTACAGGGCAAAGTCATTCATATTTCCTATCCAGACATTGCTACATGAGGGCTAGAGAGATGGCTCAGGAAGCAAGGGAAGCTTGACAACCTGAGTCTGATCCCTGGGACCCACATTGCAGTAGGAGAGAACCGACTCCAGCAAGTTGTCCTCTGACCTCCACACGTGCACTGTGCCATGCTTACCCCCCTCCTCCTGCCACACAAAATAAATAGATGCAATAAAAAATTTTAATCAAAAAAGTTGAGGGATGGAAAGATGGCTTAGTGGTTAGGGGAACGTATTGCTCTCTTGCAGAAGACCCAGATTCAGTTCCAAGCACCCACATTAGGACATTCACAACCACCAACAACTCCAGTTTCAGGGGATCTGGTACCCTCTTCTGGTCTCCGTGGATTCCAGGCAAACACTTGTGCACACACACAACATAAAATGTATCTGAAGGAAGAGGAGGAGGAGAAAGAAGAGGAAGGGGAGGGGAGAAGGAGGGAGGAGGAGAAGGTATCTGGGGGACCCAGACCCAGGAGTACTGTAAATACCTAACACTCTGCCCTGAGTGAGTGCTGGATCAGTGTGGGAAGGGGTCTTATAGCAGGAGCAAGTAAAGGAATGGCAGAGGCAGAGTGACAGAGAGATGAGGAGCCATTCAGTGGCTTCCCTAATGAGAATGATGAGGCTGTGTAATGAAGTGTCTCTATGGGATGGACATAAAGTCCAGGCAGGACCCAAAGACCTTTCTTTGCTATTCTTTCCTGGAAGTCCTCCAGGATTCCTCAGGCTTCTGTCTTTCTCTCCCCCCTGAACACACACACACACACACACACAGACACACACACACACACACACCCCACACCAGTTGGCAGAAGCTAGAATTATCCCACTCAGAACATCGTTTCCTGAAGCCCCCAACTCCCCCATCAGCTCCAGATCCAGGATTGGACTTTTGAAATGTTAGGCAAGCGCCGTGGAGACGCAGCTTCCAGCACCTAGCAACAGAGAAAACAGACCAAATATGATTGGTCACTTCTAGCGAGGTCATGAGCTGATTGGCTGGCATGCTTATAAACTGGAGAAACAAGTCCTGCAAAAAGAGATCCTGAGGTTTGGCTGTCCTCGGGAGCTACTAAAGTTAGAAAGGAGACAGTTCACAATCGAAAACTCCTCTCGGACAGAGGACGCCAGAGGAGAGGACTCCCACAAGAGATACCCAGTTCCGGCTGCATTTCCAAGAAGTCAGGCCTGCATTCTCAGTTCTGGCACTTGGAGTCCCACATTGGGATTAACCAGAACAATCAAATGAGCAGTCCAGGGCGTCTCAGCACTTCCATGCCCAGGGGAGCACCAGAGGTCAGGATATCGCGTCTGAGCGTATCTGAGAAAAATCAAAAGCTTCCACATTAGAAGGATTAGGGGAAGGAGGCCACCCAGTTGCTATTACACGAATGAAGATACGGAAGCCCAGAAGGCAGCGATCTGTTTTTCATCTTTCAGTTATTCAGATACAGAGCTGGGGCCCAGGTCTACGACCTCTGGGGGTACCCAGCATGCTTTCCTCTGTGACTCCACCCTCATTTTATGTTCCCAGGTCACCTTTCCCCTCATCTCTCCTTGGCAAACTCTGCTTTCTTCCTCAGGGGGTTCCTCATGTAAGATGCCCTCTTGATGACCTCCCTGGCCCTCTCTGCTCCCTGCCCCAGCCCCCTACACATCCTCTACTGCAGCTCATCATTCTAGATACTTACTGTCTACTGGCTAACCCTCGGGAACAGGGACAATCTTCTCCATCATCGCCTGCCCACCACGTTCGTGGGAGAGCCCAAGGTGCAGCTGAAGGTTGCTAAGTGTGTCTTCAAGAGAGAATTGGAAGCGCTTGGCTCACTAATCTCCCAGTTTGCCTCCAGTATCAGTATGCCCAGCCTTATGCCTGCCAGGAGAGTCAGGGAAGGACAGTGGTCCAGCCTAACCTGGCGCCCAGGACAGAGGCAGGACAGAAGGTATGTTGGGTAGGAGTTTGGCCACAGCATGCTTGGAGGCATCGCTCGCTCCTCTGAGCTCCGGGCGGGGTGGCATGACACTAATCAGGGCAAGGATGGTCTCGTGTACTTGCCTCAAGACCATGTAGCTGACAGGTCATTGGGAGAGGACTGTCCACTTCTCCAGGTCTCCCTAACCTTACTTGAGTTGTGACACGCTACCCCACAAGAGCTCTCAGCCTCAGTCGCACGACTTCAGGAGCATTAGTCACATTTACTGGTTTCTGTATCTAAGTACCTGGCCCCATTCCCTGGAGCCCTACTGTATAGACCACCACATAAATGGAGTCCCCTATAACTGGATGGTGTGGAAGCCCTTGGAGGCTCAAGGCAGCCAAATAGACACCCTTCACCCTACCCATTTCTGCTGTCACTAGTCATGCAATGGGGACTGCTTACAGGCTGCCAGATGAGATATACCCCTTTCCAGAAATGTCCCTTCACCCCCTTCTGCAGCCCCTGTCCCTTGTCTTTCACTCAGCCATCACCCACAGTAAGCTGGAGACAGCCAGAGGTCACCTCGCTAGACAGACTGGGTGATCTCAGGTGGTAGCCAGGTGGTGGTTTTCCACGGGATGCCCTTTGCTACGAGGAAGTGTTTAGATTTCCACTGTCTGACAAAGAAGTGGCTACGTATCAAAAATGTCACTCCTTATCATAATGGTATCACTGTCACAGTGTGTCACTGTCAGGGTGCTACATGCCATGTGTCACTTCTAATCATCACAGAAGTCCTGGCAAAGAGGAACGGGCCCATTTTTCACAAAAGAAAAAGGTGTAAGTATGTATTCAACCTCTGTGATCATTGCTGAGTTGGGACTGGGGGTATCCTGCATGACACCAGAGCTTCCTATTTTCCCCTGCTGCCCACAACAGCTCTGTCCTCAGAGGGCATGAAGGCAGCAATGGATCCTATGTAAACAGGCTGCAGCCTGTATGAGAAGAAGCCTGTATAGTCAGAACCACAGCCCTCCTTTCCTGCTGTAGACAGGAGCCATTCTCTGGGGTATACATATGTAGTTGTTTACATATGTGCCACACGAACTATCATGTGCCCTGACTAGTGAGTGAGTTTCCCTCATCCACACAGGAGCTAAGAGGCCATGCCCTGACATTTAATCACGTGTTTGACCTTGGACAAGTAACTTCATCTATCTGTGCCTCTGGTCTGCATCTGTCCATGAGGACAACGGCAGCTTCTGGGTCTCGGGAGAAAACCTATGGAGCAGCCAAGATATTTGCGGAAACTCTTCCGGGGTCTGGGCAATAGGAAGTGTTGGCTCCTCACAGAGTTAAATGAGCTAATACGTACGTAGGGCCGGGTAGGTGCCCAGTGTCAGCAGATGTAGATTTTAGCAAAGACTCACTGAGAGCCTGCTTTGTGCTGGGAGCATAAGAGAAGCTGAGTCGGGGTGCTGGTTGAGTTAGGCACAATTCTCACTCTCACAGAGTCCCTTATTTATGAAGGCTCTCCACCCTTCATCCACAAAGGCACACTGACAGAGAACAGGGTTAACTGAGCCAGTGTGCTTGGGAGGATGGAGAAGGGGAGCACGGTGCCAGGATCCCCTTAGTGGGTTCTCTCCGGCCTTTGTGCTGCCCCTTCTGAAGCTGCCCTAGGCGACCCCCATGATATGGAGCTCTCAGGACCTGATCGTTTCCTCCATCCCTTCTGCTCACTCCCCAGCCTACTCACTCTCTCCCATCTCCACAGAGATGGTATCCACACGTCAGCCCAGCACACCCAGCTGCTGCTCAGTATCTCCATCCAGGGACTGAGCAGATCCAGATGTCAGGTCTCCCTCCCTCCCATGGCTGTATTACATTGGATGCCCAACTTAGAACCTGCAACTCCCAGCCACCTCTCACCTCCTCACCTGGCCACCCACAAAGCCCTCTCTACTCTGTCTCCCACACCATGCTCTCTCCCTCTCTCCCTCCCCTCTCCCCGCCTCTCTCTCTCTCTCTCTCTCCCTCTCTCTCTCTCTCTCTCTCTCTGTCTCTGTGTGTGTGTGTGTGTGTGTGTGTGTGTGCGCGCACACACACGAGCGTGTGTGCATGTGCATTCGTGTTAGTTCTACATTATTCTTTATCTCTCCATTTTTCCCCAGCTCACTAGGCTCACCCTCTCCTCAACCTGCGTAAGGTACTAGTGGTGCTCTGCATAAACCCTTTGCCAGGCCAAAGACCTAATTGTCGAGGATGTTTGCTGCTAATGACTAGCACCTCTGCCCCAAACTACAAAGATAGATTTCAAGCAGAGATACCTAAGGATCCCACTTCTCCCAGAACAGCCTACAGCCATTCACTGACAGATCTAAGAACAAGAGGCTATTCCCAGCTTCCTAAGGGTTCACAGGGCTCCTGGTGTAGAGCTCCCCAGAGGATTTGGACACAGAGCAGACATTAGCACTCTCGCTGTCCCACCTGGCTACCGCCCTACAGGCTCTGCTTCTCAGGAGCCCAACTTCAGACACTGTCTCCCTGTTGGGCTCATCATGGTGATAGAAGACAGTCTGGAGAGGCAAGGGCCAAGAAAAGAATGGGAAGTCAAGGGGCTGAGCTGGGATTCTTCAACCTACTTTGCCTGGGGTCCAGGAAGCACCTGTGACTAAGTTCTATGCCAAGTGGAGAATGTTAGAACCCCAGGCTCCCCTTTCTCCTTTCAAAGCCTGAATTAATCAGACAAAACCCCTCACCAGTTACACCAACAATCTTTCTAAGATTCAGTCTCCCCAGAACATCTCATGATTCATCCAAACCGAGACGTGAAAGAAAGGGGGGAAGGAGAGAGGAGGAAAGATGTTTTTAACTAAAAAATTAATTTTCTAGCACGCACTGTCTGCTACTGGGCTGTGGTGCTTCCTACCCAGGAGGTGAACCCACAAGCAACCTTTCCTCATCCTACCTGGGAGTGGGGATGAGGCTGAGGAAAGCAGCCCCTCCTTGGAAAAGATGCTCTCTTCCTGGACTCTCTGCTCCCTCTTCACCGCCTACAACGTAATTCATAATGGGTTCCCTGAAAGGAACACAGGCTTTGGAATGAGACAGGATGTGTGACTTGAGTGATGGCTTGTACCATTAGCTCAGGTTAACACCTCGGCCAGCAGCCACATCACCAGGGACCTGTTAGGAATGCCCTCTTGTACCCACCGCACACGACCAGACTGAGTCTCCACCTCCACAAGCTTGCTAGTCAGTCGCTTACGGTTTTCCCTTTAAGAAGCACTGCCTACTGCCAAGTCCTGAGCCTCAACCTAGTCCTCTGTGAAATGGGGACAGAAATATCTGCTTTGCACTTGAGTTTGCAAGGACTGTGATACTGAAACAGCCTGATAAGTTACAAAGCAAGAGACTCAAAAGAATGTTCACGCGTTATTACCCTGCGCCATGTCTCTGGTATCGAACCCCATGCCGAGTAGCATGTGAGGACCTTAACCTGGTAAGTCAGAGACCAGACTCTTAGAAGTACTTTAGCGGGGTTGGGGATTTAGCTCAGTGGTAGAGCGCTTGCCTAGGAAGCGCAAGGCCCTGGGTTCGGTCCCCAGCTCCGGGAAAAAAAAAAAAAGTACTTTAGTATCTGGGGTCCAGCCAGGAAATTCCTGAAGAAAGCAAAAGTTTTTTTAAAATTCTGGGGGCTAGAGAGATGGTTCAGTGGTTAAGAGCACCGACTGCTTTTTCAAAGGTTCTGAGTTCAATTCCCAGCAATCACATGGTGGCTCACAACCATCTGTAATGGGATCCAATACCCTCTTCTGTTGTGTCTAAAGACAGTGACAGTGTACTTATATAAATAAAAATAAATAAATAATTTTTAAAAAGTTACAAGAGATTGGTCCTTTTTGGACACTGAATCTGCTAGGACCATACCTTTGAACTTTCCAGCCTCCAGAACCCATGAGGAACTAATGTCTATTTTTTAAGCCATCCAGTCTGTGGTATTTTATTATAGAATCCCATAGTAAAACAGTGGCATAGTGTCCTACTTAGGGTTTTAATGCTGTGAAGAGATACCATGACCAAGGGAACTCTTATAAGGACCACATTTAATTGGGGCTGGCTTACAGGTTCAGAGATTTAGTCTGTCATCATTAAGGTGGGAGCAGGGTAGCATCTAGGCATCTAGGCAGGCATGGTTCAGGTAGATCTTGAGGCAAGACCTTGGAACAGAAATCACAGAGGAATTCTGATTACAAGCCTGCTTCCTCTGGCTTGCTCAGGTGCCCATTTTATCCAAACTAGACCCACCTGCCCAGAGATGGCATTATCCACAGTGGGCTAGGCCCTCCTACCTCAAGTAGCAATTCCAGAGGCCAGTCTGATAGAGGAGACTTCCCAAAGGCCAGTCTGATGGAGGAGGCTTTCTGAGTATCTTCTTGAGTTAACAACTGAAGGTAATTATGAAAGGTTATTTCCTGTAATTAAAAGTCAACTTCCACATTGAAAGTACGGTAAACACTGTGTGTCTAGCTTCATACATACAGCTCAAACAATCTCTACAGTACAACTGCAGATCAAACGCAAGACAAAACCTCAGGCTAAGCAAGGAAATAGACCTTCTGTCTACTAAGGAATGCCGACGAATAGGCAGCCTCTCCCAAACAGGAAAAGGGCCAGAAAACCATGGGGCAAACCCTTTTAAGTAAAGGTTTTTTGTTTTTTGGTTTTTGGGTTTTTTAGTTTGTTTGGTTTTTTTTCTTTTTTTTTTGGAGCTGGGGACTGAACCCAGGGCCTTGCGCTTGCTAGGCAAGTGCTCTACCACTGAGCTAAATTCCCAACCCCTGGTTTGTTTTTTTGAGAGTAAACTTTGTTACCAAATAGTCACTCAATGTTAAATGCAAAATAAGGTCTTTTTCACATATATAGAGCAAGAGAATTTACACACAGCTGACCGTTGTTTTTTTTTTTTTTGGTTCTTTTTTTGGAGCTGGGGACCGAACCCAGGGCCTTGCGCTTCCTAGGCCAGCGCTCTAACCACTGAGCTAAATCCCCAACCCCAGCTGACCGTTGTTAAAAGAACTCATCAAGAAGATTCTTCAACAAAAAGAAAAAAGAAGCTGAAGACAAAGCAGATGTAAACAAAACAAGAGTAAACATGAAAAATTGTAAGTGTGTGAGTGCATGTGTGTGTATGTGTGTGTGTATGTGTATGTGTGTGCATGTATGTGTGTGTTGTGTGCGTATGTGTATGTGTGTGTGCATGTGTGTGTATGTGTGTATGTGTGTGTGCATGTGTGTGTATGTGTGTATGCATGTGTGTATGTATGTGCATGTGTGTATGTGTGTGCATGTGTGTATGTGTGTGCATGTGTGTGTGCATGTGTGTATGTGTGTATGTGTGTGTGCATGTGTGTATGTGTGTGTGCATGTGTATGTATGTGTGTGTGCATGTTTGCATGTGTCTATATATGTGTGTGCATGTGTGTGTGCATGTGTATGTGTGTGTGCATGTGTGTATGTGTGTGTGCGTGTACCAATGTGTGTGTGTATATGTGTGTGTATGTGTTTGTAAATCATTGACAATAGAACAGTGTTAATGATGATAATAGTTATAATCATGTTTGGAAGAAGGGTTTAAATAAAATTATGGACATTTAAAAATCTCCAGAAGGGTAAAAATGATTTTGAACACCTCCTGGACTTAGAAGAACTTGTAGCACTAACCCAGAGCCTTGTGTACATTAAAGTGTAAGCACCTTCAATATCTCCTCCTCAAAGACAGACACAAAGCCGGCAGACATGAGTTAGCTGAAGCTTACCCCAGCAGTCTAACTCCACCCAGTAACTGGCCTCTCTTTCCCACTCCATGAAGCTGTCTCTGTCTTTATGCCAGTCTCACACAGGTCTGCTTACTGTAGCTTTGCAGAAAGTTTTGAAGCTGAAACATGTAGCACTTGAGCTTTCCAAGACTGGTCTGGCTATTTGAGGCACCTGGAGAACCTGTGTGGGAATTTTCAGATGAGGTTATTTCATTTCTGCAGAATGTGTTGTTGAGATTTGGGTAAGGATTGCTGTAAGCTTGTAGATTGCTTTCGGTAATTTTTCAACATCTTATGAAGTCTTTCAGTTCATTAAGGTGAAATATATTTGGTTGATGTTTTATCTTCTTTAATTTTGGTCAACAAATTTATGGTTTCTCAGAATTACATGTCTACCTCCTTCATGGGAAACTTCAAAGGATTTTCTGGTTGGTTGAGTTTGCAGTACCATGTGTTAAACCACAGACCTCAAACCTGTTATCAAATGCTCTACCACTACTGACCTGTATCTCCAGCTGTCTTTTACTTTTTCATCTAAGTTACCCAGGCTGGCCTTGAACTCACTGTAGATATGACAGGCTGAAGATCCTCCACCTTACCCTCCCCAGTAGTTGTTCTTACAGGCCTGTGCCACTAGGTGGCTTATTTTGTTTTCTTGATGCTATTATAAGTGAAATTATGTTCATAGTTTTCTTTTCAGTTTGTCCTCATCATGTATGGGGTTGCAGCTGCATTCCAGATGGTAACTTTGCTGAATTCATTCCCTGCAACAACGTTGTGTGTGTACTGAGGATTTTCTACACTTAAGATCATATCATCTGTCAGAAAAGACAGTTCTTATTTCTTCCTTTCTTGTTTGCATGTCTTTGTTTTTCTCGCTTAATTGCCCTGGTTAGAATTTCCAGGACTGGGCTGGAAAGATGGCTCAGTAGTTAAAAGCACTGACTGCTCTTCCAGAGGTCCTGAGTTCAAATCCCAGTAACCACATGGTGGCTCACAACCATCTGTAATGAGATCCGATGCCCTCTTCTTGTGTGTCTGAAGACAGCTACAATATACTTACATATAATAAATAGATAAATCTTTTTAAAAAGAACTTAAAAATTATTACCTTGGGATAATAAATCTTAAAAAAAAGAATTTCCAGTACTACATGGAGTAGAACTTGTAGGCTTTGGTCACTCACACGGTGTTCCTGATCTTAATGGGAAAGCCTACTGAGTTGAGTATGGTGTTTGCTATGTGTTTTGCTTACATGGCTTTTATTACATTGAGGTAGTTTCCATTGATTTCCAGGAGCTGGGGTGGTAGGAGGCAGCTCAGTATTTATCTGTCTATCATGAAACAGCCCATGGGTTCAATCCCCATGCGCTGGATGGTTTTTGTGTGTCAACTTGACACAAGCTGGAGTTATCACAGAGAAAGGAGTCCCCCTTGAGGAAATGCCTCCATGCGACCCAGCTGTAAGGCATTTTCTCAATTAGTGATCAAGGAGGTGGGGGAGAAAGGATAGCCCATTGTGGGTGGTACCATCCTGGGCTGGTAGTTCTGGGTTCTATAAGAAAGCAAGCTGAGCAAGCCAGGGGAAGCAAGCAAGTAAGTGGCGCCCCTCCATGGCCTCTGCATCAGTTCCTGCTTCCAAGTTCCTGCCCTGTGTGAGTTCCTGTCCTGACTTCCTTTGGTGATGAACAGCAATGTGGAAGTGTAAGCTGAATAAACCCTTTCCTCCCCAACTTGCTTCTTGGTCATGATGTTTTGGGCAGGAATAGAAACCCTGACTAAGACACCCCAGCACCACATAAACAGGGTATCTATAATCCCAGCATTTGGTAATTAGAGACAGGAAGATCAGAAGTTTAAGGCCATCCTGAGCTGTGTAGGGAGTTTGAGGCCAGCCTGGATTACATAAAACCCTGTTTTGAAGAAACAAAGGGGAGGGGGGAGCTGGAAGACCTTCTCAGAGGTGGCAGCAAGCACCTTTACCCTCTGAGCCATCCTGCTGGCCCTCATAAAGGGTTCCCATTGGTGTGCACAGGTGATCTGAAGAATGGCTATAGTAGGGGTTTTGTCTGCTTGTTTCCTGCAACTGGAAATTGCAGGAACCTCCCACATGCCGATCAAACACTGACCACTGAAGGTTGTCCCTCCTTGGTATCATAATGGTTTTGTCAGGCTTTATCTTGAAGGAATGTTGGGTTCAGAGAAGGAGGAAGAGTTTTGAATTAAAAAAAAGTTTTAGAAAGATTTTTGGTGCTAGTTTTTCTCTAGGTGTACGTTGCAGTTCCCTGGTAAACCATCAGGCTCAGGATTTTTCTTTATTGTGAGATTTATCTTTCATCCAAGATTCAATTTCTTTGCTGATCATGAGCCTGCTCTAATTTTCTAATTTTTAATGATTGGCAGATTTTGAGTTTCTAGTAATTTGTCCACCACACGTGTGACCCAACATTGTCACGGATTGTTCATAACACCCTACCTGCTTCCCTGTGAAATCGGTGATGGTGTCTCATGTCTCCTCCCTCCCTCCCTCCCTTCCTTCCTTTCATTTTGACTTTTTCTGTGACAGGATCTCTACACAATCCTGACTGTCCTAGAACTCACTCTGTAGACCAGGCTGGCCTGGGACTCAGAGATCCACCTGCCTCTGCTTCCCAAGTGCTGGGAATAAAGGTGTGCACCACCACGCCTGGTCTATCCACTTCTATTTCTGATTTTTATTAATTTGACTCTCTCTTTCTCTCATCCGATTAAAGCAATAATTATCAACCCGTGGGTCATGACCCCTTTGGGAGTCAAGCAACCCTTTCACAGGGGTCACCTAAGACCTTCAGAAAACACAGGTGTTTACATTATAATTTATAACTAGCAAAATTACAATTATGAAGTATTAACAAAAATAATCTTGGCTGGGGATTTATCTCAGTGGTAGAGCGCTTGCCTAGCAAGCACAAGGTCCTGGGTTCGGTCCCCAGCTCCGAAAAAAAGAAAAAAGAAAAAAAATAATCTTATGGTCGGGGGTCACCACAAAATGTGGAACGGTATTAAAGGGCTGCAGCATTGGGAAGGTTGAGAAGCACTGAGTTAAGATTTGATCAATTGTATTTTATTTCTGAGACCTGGCTTTTGGTCTCAGGGATGCTCTTTGATACTTTCCTGCTCTCTGACGTCTCTCCACTCCAATTGTTATCATTTCCTTTCTCTGGTCCCCTTGAGTTTTGCTGTTCCTTTTCTAGTTCTTGGAGTTGAAAGTTGAGTTGTTGATTTAAGATCTCTCTTTATTTCTCTTCTTAGAACAGGGTCTCAGGTAGCCCAGGCTGGCCTTGAACTCACTATGTAGCCTAAGATGGCCTTGAGCCTCTGATCCTCCTGCCGTTGCTTCTGAAGTTCCAGGGTTACAGATGTGCACTAGGATGCCTAGTCTGTGTGATATTGGAGACTGAACCTAGAGCATCGTTGATGGCAGGCAAGCAATTGACTAACGGAGCCTCGTCCTCAGCCCCTCCGCCTTATGATTGGATGTAGGTATTTGTTCCTGTAAATTTCTCCTTAGCATTGCGTCTGTGATATCCCATAAGCTTCACCATGTCTGTTTTCATCTCCATTTATCTCTAGATATCTTCCAAATTCCCCTGCGACTTCTTCTTTGATCCACTGGTTGCTCCAGATCAAGCTTAAACTTCTACAAATTTGTGAAATTTCCCATTTTCCTTTAGTTATTGACTTCTAACTTCACGCTGTTGCTTCTTAGAACACACTCTGTGGTCTATCTACCTTTCTAATTACACAGAGACTGTATTTACATCTTGAACGCAATCCCCTACTGAAGAGACTGTGAAGTGGTCTAGTCATAGTGGGAACGGGCAGACATTCCTAGAAAAGTTAGAATTAGGATAACAATGAGATCCAGCAATCCCGTGTTCTCAAGAGACATCTATGCACCTATGTTCACGTCCACACTATCTGAAATAGGTAAAACAAGAGAGCCCTCAAATACCAATCAGCAGAATAGATGATAGCCAATGAAGTCACATGGCAGACTGTTTGCAAAAAAAAATTTTTGCAAATTTTTAAAGAGAAAGGAAACAGCCTGGCAGGATGGGGCACCCTTAATCCCCACACTCGGGAGGCAGAGGCAGACAGATCTCTAAGTTCAAGGCCAGCCTGATCTAAACAGTGAGTTCCAGGTCAACCAGGATTACATAGTAAGGATTTGTCTGAAAAGAAAGGAAGTGTACTGGCTGGTATTGTGTGTCAACTTGACACAAGCTGGAGTTATCACAGAGAAAGGAGCTTCTGTGAGGCATTTGAAGACAGTGAGTGGGGCCCTGTAAGAGCATCAGCAGGCAAAAACTACTTGCTTTGTAAATTTGGCAACCTGAGTTCAAGCCCAGGAACACACATGTGCACCATTAAACATATACACATATGTGCACATGCATGCATACACACACACACACACACACACACACACACACAAATAAATGAAACTTTAAAAAATAATTCTCTCTGAAGTACGTAGAATGATGACTGCAGAGATCAAAAGGAGAAGAGGAGACTCTGCTTAGAGGAAACAGTTGTGGTTTTACAAGAGGAAGAGCACCACAAACAGACAGTAGCAGTGGCTCGGAGCACCGAGCGCACGTGCCACAGAGCCGTGCATCTAAAATGATTCAAAGGATAAGTTTTATATTAGGCTTATTTCACAACGATAAAATTTTTAGCAAAAAAAAAAAAAAAAAAAGGATATGGTAACCACGAAAGATTACGAATACAACATGCAGCATGCATGAGTTCGATTCCACACAGAACCTGCACAGTGGAAGGAAAGAACTCCCTCAGGCTGTCTCTGACCTTCATAGAAGTCCTGTGGCACACTCCTACACACACACACACACACACACACACACACACACACACACACAATACAATTAAAGAGCAAAGTAACAGGCCCAAGTAAAGAAGAAGAAGAAGAAGAAGGAAAACACCCAATAGATTATTAGTAGGAAGCAGGAAACGCACAGGAGGTACAGACATTGGCCGATTATGCTTCTCACATCAGCCATGCAAAAGGTATTTCTTTGTACACTATAAATTTTTCATTTTGACCTTGTCTATCTGAAAAGTTATTATTTGTTTGAGCAGTCTGATCTTTCCTTGGGAGGTCTGGTGATAAATCCTGTCTGAGGGTTAACTGGTTGATTCTTTTAAGACAAGGTGTCAGGTAGCTCAGGCTGCCTTAGAACTCACTGTGTAGCCGAGGTTAGCCTTTAGCTACTGATTCTCCTATCTCTCTCTACCTTCCAAGCTCTGGGATGTACCACTCACTATGCCTGGTTTGGTGACTTTAAATGTAGGCATGGGTTTTTTTTTTTTTTTTTTGGTTTTTTTTTATGTGTATTTATTTATTTGGGGGAAGGGGGATAGGGAGGGAAAAAAGGAGAGGGTGGGTGCCATGGTGCACATGAAGAGATCAGAGATAACCCAAGCAAGTCACTTCTCTTCTCCCATCATGTGGATTCCAGGAATCAAATGTAGACTGTCAGGCTCGATGGCTGCTGCCTTTACCAACTGGGCCATCTTGTCAGCCTGGCATGAATGTTTGAACACTGTATGGGAGAAGCAATCTGTGTCAAATGGTGATCCTCTCAACCATCAATGCCGTGGGGGAAAGGACAGGGGCATCTCTGAGGGTCAGCGATGTGCAGGCTCTTAGCCCCAGCACTTCAGCGTTTCCTACGTCTCCCCACCACTCCCTGGAGAACTGCTAAGAATTTGCCTTGAAATCTCCTCCCTCAGACAATTCTGCACGTAACTCACAGCGCCGCAGGGAACACTACCTAGCCCCTACCTACCCTGAGAAGCAAAGCAGGGATTGCCAGAGCCTGCTACATCATCACCTGCTGTCTGAGGTAGACAGCAGGAGGGCTTTCTTATAGAGCCAGAGAGAAAGTATTCAAGAGGGGGAGGGGAGAGTCTTGTTAAGTAAATCACAGTTTGTCTATGCGGCTGCTTAACGCCAGGCCTGGTGTCCTTTAGTTAGTATTTTCATCTGCTTGGGAAGAAAGTAAATCATTGACAACTTCTCATGAGAGTGACTTGGACCAATATTGAGCCTATAAAACCCCCCTAGCCTGGTAAACTTCTTCATCTGTGAAATGTCCTTCCCCAGGGAGCTTGAAGAGCACACAGACTCCTGACAGCTTTCGGTGCGCTCCTTAGAGCAGAGCTAGATGTGGCTCTGGGTTCTCTACAGGCCTGCACTGTCCCCTCTGTCGCTAGATGGGCTGATCCCTTTTACTGAGCCACATTTTGGCTTTTGATTCCCCCAGAAGCGCAGCTCTAAGCTTTAGAGTGAGTCTCCAAGAAAGGAAAAAAGGGATGCCCTCTGGTGGAAATGGGAGGAGTTGCATGCTACCCTAGCCTGTGTCAGTACAATAGACGCTGAAGCAGGTGTGTGTGTGTATTTTGTTTTATGTCACTTGGTAGATGGGAGTAAATATTCAGGAGATGACACAAGGTCATTGTTGGCTACACAAGTAATTTAAAGACATCCTGGATTTGTAAAAACCTATCTTAACCCAAAAAATCCATAAAGCAGTCAAAGCGACAGAATATGACTGGTCCAACACCCATCTGCTCTGAAAAGGCAGTGGAGGTTTAGAAAGGACCAGCCTGCCGCCCAAGGTCCCTCCCAGTATTGGGCGGAGGAGAGGGCAGCCCGCAGTTAGCTGTAACAGCACCCCACACACCCACTCTAGACCCTTTCAGCCATGGGACCCAAATCCCCACTGCCCAAAGGGGAAGCCTGAAGAGAAGAGGAATGGAGAGGAGTGGGGAACAGAGCAGAGGGTATCAGGAAGCTGCATGAATTCGCTCTGCCCAATTGCAGCTTGATCAATCGGGAGCCGCGAGCGTGGCGGGTGCGGCTTCTGGAGCCACAGCTCCCCAGAGCCCCATCACTCAGCACTACGGTAATAAAGTGGCCGGGCCTGGAAAAACGCTATGAGGCTCCAGAGAGCTCAGTCTCATCCCACTGGATTATAACCCTGTTATTGGCACCCCTGGGGCTTGTTCTGTCTCCTTCAACCCCAGCTTCACAGATGAAACTTGCCAGGGGGGCCAAAGGGATGAGGCAGCCTGGCGGGCAGCAGCAGGGGCGGGAGAAACCTTCTATCCTCTCTATCCCCCAATCCAGCATCCTCTGAGGCCTCAGCCACCACCCCCAGGAGGGCGGCGCAGAGAAAAGAAGAGCTAGGAGGCCTAGCAATCCCAGAAGGCTCGCATACAGTCCATACTAGTCAAAAGCCTAAAACAGCAGACTTGACGTTCAGTGGCAGACACGCAGACGACAGAAATTGCCTTGGTGGCTTCAAAGGGAGAGGAAAAGGGTGAGGGGAGACCGCACCAGGTCTGATAACATCATTGCCACAGCTCTTGCGGGATTCACCTTGTCCCCATGCTCCCATGAAGAGATCCTATGCAGTAGGTACCTCTCTGTGGCTCCCCACAGAAAATTCTGCCCAGCAACCCAGTGCTTCCAGAAAAAAAGTAAAAACTCTATCGATAATGTTATTCATCTCTGTACAGAGAGGACATTCTGATTCATGTAATATAGATGAAACTCAAAATCATTATACCAAATGAAATAAATCAGACACACACACACACACACACACACACACACACACACACACACACATATGTTGCATAATCGCAACAATAGAAAATTTCACAAAAAGCAGAAGAAAGGCATCCAGAGGCTGGAGGAAGGAGCTGGGAACTTGCTGCTTAATGAGTGCAGCTTTTCTGCTTGGAATGATGAGAACATTTCAGATACGGAGAGGCACGATACCTGCACGGCTTATGTGCTGGGCCATACCATAGAATGGCTCATAATGTGCTGGGTCCTACACTAAACGGTAAGTCTTTAAGGGTGACATCATGTACTTATTACCACCAGATTGTTTATCTAAAGTGGACAGCCACTAGATACACATACGTGCATACATATCAAATACCCACGTACAGATACCTGTATGTGTAATTTCTTTTAAAAACCTGTTACGTGCCACCCAAAGCCTGACCATCAATCCCTGATTTCCAGAAGCCACGTCTGTAGGATACGAGAAGACCCAGAAACATGAGTAATGTCCCCACAGCCACATCTCGTCCTCTGCACCGACCCTTGTCCTGGCCACTGCAGAGAACTCTTGGCCTTGTCGGCACCATGTCCTGTCTGACACCTCTGGTTCTTCAAGATTCAGCTGAGGTTAAGCCTGCACCAAGACTACCCTCTCTGTGGATACCATTCAACCATGTTCGAACACAAGAGCTAGAGACACCCTCCTCAAGCCATCCACGTCTCCTGGGCCGCCCACAGCAAATTATTCAATGTGTGGGTAAAGACTAGAAGCCTATGGAAGTAGGGCCAGACAGGGCAAGCTAAGTCATCACAATAAAGGGTTTCCGGTCATTCCCTGCCTACAAGAATACTTACATTCTTAACTAAGATAGGAGCAACAAGTGCACTTCTGAACAGAAGCAGAATTTGGGGGGTATCCCCTGCAGTTTAGATCTGAAGGCAATGGACTGGAGAGATGGCTCAATGGTTAAGAGCACCGACCTGCTCTTCCAGAGGTCATGAGTTCAATTCCCAGCAACCACATGGTGGCTCACAACCATCCCTCTTCTGGTGTGTCTGAAGACAGCTGCAATGTATTCATGTAAATAAAATAAATCTTTAGATCTGAAGGCAAGGCAGGCCTCCAATGCAGGAGGGGCCTGGCTCTAACATTGGGGTCAAGCTTAATGTTAACCTCCAAGAGAATACAGTGATTGACATTCGGGTCCATGAGCAACCGTAGAGAGAAAGGGTTGGGGTGGGGCAGATAAGAAGTTGGAAGAGAGATGGAGAGATGGCTCAGCAGTGAAGAGCACTGACTGACTGTTCAGGTCCTGAGGTCAATTCCCAGCAAGCACATGGTGGCTTATAACCATCTGTGGTAGAATATGATGCCCTCTTCTGGTGTGTCTGAAGACAGCTACAGGGTACTCATATACATACAATAAATAAATTTTTAAAAAAGAAGAAGTTGGAAGAAATCACAGAAACTGCGATAGCTGTAACCACCTCATCTCTCTGAGGACACTTTAAAATTACCCAACCAGAAGAAGTTAAGGCAGAGGTATGAGCTTAGCAACTTTACAGGCTGTGGAAAATGAAAATCTATCACCAATCAAGATCTAAGCTTCCGTTATTTTCCAGTAGAGAGAATGTTCAGTCCATATAAGTAAAATACATCCAGGAGAGAGAAAGGATGGAGGGAAGGAAGGGGGAAGGGAAAGAGAGCGGGAACTGGACATCTCTATGACTAAACCCATCCCTAGTTCCAAAATCACAATGACCTTTCTGCGCTCACACATCTCGAGCGTCAGCCAGCACGACACGTCTGCTAATGTGTAGTGTCCCTAACTAGACTGTGAGCTTCTCAAGGGCAGGTAATGTCTCTTTGTGGTCTGGGTCTAACAGAGCTGCGCACTTGAAAGGAATGAAACAAACGTGTGCTCTGCAAATGAATGCATTGTTCTTCCTATCTGCAGTGCCCAGCACAACGTACGTTTCATCACCAAAGCTTGATGCACGGATGTGCTGTCCTCAGTGGCACAATGGCCCTGCTTCCTGTTGAAAGACGAGAGGTTCAAGAAGCAGCGGAGGCCCACAGGAGTGCTGTCCTGACTTCGCTCATTAGCTTGCTGGCTGGGGGAGGGATAGTGGGGATGTGAAATGGCCTCCGCTGCTAAGAGGCTAGGCTGCCTGGGTAAGCGGTCTGAATCCTGAGGCAGGAACTGTGCTAAACTCTCAGGAAGCTCCGAGTAGTTCCAAACCCACAGTTTGAATGATGAAATCAAAGCGAAGTTTCAAAAAGAGAAAGAGAGAGAGATTCACAACAGCCAGATCCATTTAGAATAAAAGAAAGGGAAAAGAAAAAAGAAATAAAAAAACCAACCAGAACAATCCAAATGTACTTTAAAAAAGAAAATGGATATATGGGGTAGAATCATTCTGTGGGAAATGTACTTCAACAAAATCTTTAAAACCATGGTTATATCCCATAGCAACACGGATGCTCATCATATAATGATAAGAGAAAAGCAAAACATTCCGACGGCCACATCTCATATGATGGCTTCTCCAATCAATCTAAAGATGGGCTGGGAGATGTTTTCCTGGTTCAACTACACTTCTAGGGGTGGCCTTGGGAAGATCTGGAGAGAGAACTGTCACCCAAGTGCTCAGAGTCACATTGTAGCAGAAACACCTAAGAGTTTAAAATTAGCTCCTCTTTCTCCCCACAACCCCAAATCCAAATCAAAACCTAGGACTTTCATCAGCAACAGTCACAAGGCCGTACATAGCTGTACCACATACCTAGGTCCCCGAGTCTCTGCAATGGACAGAGTCCTCTGCCAAGCTGTCCCAGCAGAGAAATGAATCTTTGTAAGGTTAAGTCACTGAGACCGGAGAGTTCTCATTGTTTTGGTCATTATGTCCTACCTAGTTTATTCTGACTTCGACCGTGATAAAAAATACGTTTTAAAGCGGCAGAGAGTAATAGCCACAAAATTTAGTGTCCCGGTTACCTCTAATAGGCAGGCTGGGGTGTGACGAGGGAGGAGCACAAGGCAGAGACACAAACTGCATCAGGAGGCTAGATTTGGGGTTAAGACCTGATTCAGAGGTGTTCATTTTGTTGCTATGAGTGAGCAGATTAATCAAGTAATTACAGTGGCTCTGCATGGGCTAATAATGAGAATGTGTCATAACCAGGATGCTATTAGTCTGATTCCCTGTATCTGCATCCACTTAAAAGGAAGAGAGGATGGCAAGATGGCTCAGAGGGCAAAGGCTTAGTTCAGACTTAGACCCACATGGTAAGAGAGAACTAACTCCTGTAAGTTGTACTCTGACCTCTTCATGGGCACAGTGGTAATCGCATACGCGCGCGCGCACAAACACACACACACACACACACACACTCTCATACACACATGCACACACACACACTCACACACTCATGCACACACACATGCACACATACCATACACACACACACACACACACATATGCACGCACAGTAAAAAGAAAGAAAAGAAGGAAGGAAGGAAGAGAGAGAGAGAGAGAGAGAGAGAGAGAGAGAGAGAGAGAGAGAAGTCAGAGGGCCAGAAAAATGGAT
The DNA here is from genome assembly GCF_021556685.1 of Rattus norvegicus. Classification (NCBI taxonomy): domain Eukaryota; kingdom Metazoa; phylum Chordata; class Mammalia; order Rodentia; family Muridae; genus Rattus; species Rattus norvegicus. Next base: position 64,960,077 of record NC_141541.1, read on the forward strand.
GGTTCTGGTAAAGATGCCTGCACCAAGCCAGAGCCCCCAGGACCATGTGGTAAAACATTGTCCTCCAATCTCCACACATGTGCTATGAAACATATACCCCCTCTCTTCCACACACACTAAATACATAGACGTGATAATTGAAAAAAGGAAAGAAAACAGCTGGGCAGTCTTGGCCCTCATCAGGAGCAGAGCCCTGCAGATCTCTGAGCTCAAGGCCAGGTCTACAGAGTGAGTTCCAGGACAGCCAAGGCCACCCAGAAAGACCCTGTCTCAAAAAAGAAATTAAAAAAAAGATAAAAAGTTAAAATTAAGCAGACATTTTAATCAGCTGGAAGCCTGTCACTAACCTGCCAGAGAAGAGCTTCTGCTCTTGTGAGGCACAGACGAGTGTACACATGCTAGGCAAAGCATCTCTCACTAACCCTACAACCCCAGACCCCGTTCACCTCGTATTTTGTGTCAGGGTCTCACTAAGTTCCTCAGGCTAGCTTGGAACACGTGTTCCTCCTCCGTCAGCCTCCAGAGTAGACTGAATTACAAGCCTGTAAGCCTGTGCCGGCCGACCCAGCTTGTACCTCTCCTTGTAGAGGTGGGTAACCATCAAAGGGCATAAGGGAAGGCTAGGAATGAGCTCGGATAGGTGGCCTTGCTTGCGAATCCCTAAGGTCCAGGATCTGTGATTCTGTTCCCCTCAGCCCCTCCTCTGGGTCCCCAAGGAACATCTCACTCCAGCCAGCTGCTTAGAGAGAAGGGAGATGAGGATCACAGAGCCTTTGTTCCTGGCAGCTTGTCAAAACTGCCTCATTTCAATTTATTTGCATAAGAAGGTTTCATCGCCTCTGCCTACTCCTCCCCACCCTACCCCAGGGCCACTTACAGGCAAAGTTCCAGCACAGTGGCCTCACATGCCCCTAAACTAATCCCAGGTCCCCTTTGATGATGTTGTTATTTACTGGAAAGGATTCTGTTTCTGGTTTGTTTTTTTTTTTTTTCTTCTCTCTCTCTCTCTTTTACACAAGTTTTCCTCCCTCTACCTTAACTCTAAAATTATTGTATCTCCTGGGAAGCCATTGAGTTTGAGGCCAGTTATTGTGGCAGGGTTCACTCTGGTTGGCACAACGGATGGAGTGAGGCAAGGACAGAAGGTCCTGTGGATGGCTGAAGGGGGCAGCAGAGGAGAAGATACCAGCAGATCTGAGAGACCCCTCCCCCACCCCCCAAAAGTGCAATCTCAGAGCTTGTCAAATGAGTCAGAGGCAGAGCTGCCCCACTGTCACCAGAGAGAAGAAATGCGTTCCTGCCCCGGCTGCCACAGCTTAGCACTCATCTTCGGGGTGATGTCTGATGACAGAGCAGAAGAGAAGTGTCTGAGGAAAGGGCTGTAGGTGAGGGCATCAGCACGTGAGCCTGAACGAGTGGCCATTTCTCGTTGGACCTTTAAACAATTCACATATATTTGATCCATTCTTTTTGAAAGCACACCAGCGTCAGAATGACACGTGACCTTCAGGAGGGTTCACAACGCTTCAAACGCCACCGACGGGGACACGCGGGTGCAGGCTGTCCTCAGCAAGGATAGATATATTTTCTTGACACCTCAAAAGGCTCTATAATCTGGGTATTGTGACGCAAGCTTTCAATCCCAGAACTGGGGGGGACATAGGCAGACAGATCTCTGATCAGTTCAAGCCCAGCCTCATCTACATAGCAAATTCTAGGCCAGCCAGAGCTACACAGCAAAACCCTGTCTAAAAAAAAAAATCCTGTGACCTGGTAATAACAATAATAGTTAACATTTATGCAATGCTACACTTCATATTCTGTCACATAAGCTGCGCACATGTGATGTATAGATCGATTTAATCATCATAGCCACCTGTGAAAGCATCATTCTCCCTTGAAAGTATCGTCATCTGCTAATCCCAAAGCTGGGAGGAGAAAGACCACCGATCCAAATCCTCTGGCCAAATTAATTAAAGCAAACAATTCATTAAAGCAGGCTTCTTGATACGTGTACTCGGGCTGCCTCCCCTAAGGCAAGATTCAAGAGGTCATCACTGGATGTGAGAAAGAAAAAGGTTTTTATAAATCTCAGTGGCAGGGGTTTACAAATGGGGGATTTGGTGGGTAAAATAGCCGGGGTTATAGGGACAGAACATAAGCATGACAAGTTAGCCCTGATGACCTCCAGAAACAAAGACATGGCTACAAGGTGGACCGAACAGCAGATAGTCATAGGTGGTAATACAACCTTTCCAAACAAAGGTAGGGTTGCAAGGTGGTTATAAACAACTTTTTAAAACAAAGACATGATAGTCACTCTTGCAACAGGCAGTACAGAGCAATTGGTAGTTAAGGTTACAGGGTGGGGCATAGCCCAATCCTTGAAAACCAGGTCTAATCACAGAGAGGAATGAACCTAGTTTACCTTTACTGAGAGGTGGCTTTTAAGCTTACGGTGAAGGCAGACGGGTGGGCTCTTCACATCCTCATCTCACTAAAACACTCATGAAAAGGTGGCTGGACCAGCAGTCAGCTGGGAACTCATATTCTATCCAGGGATCCATGAAGGGCATAGGAACACAACACAACAGGGCATGTTGGCCTTCATCCCATGGAGCTCAGAAAAGGTGAGCTTACTGTGGTCCCAGTCCCCTAGATGGCTTGTGGGAGGATCTTCCTGAGGAAGCCCATGAGACACAAGAGGGATATTCAAAGCCTGGAGGGTTGAATAGGATGAGAAGAGAGGACCGAGGGCACCTCAGGTAAAGCAGGAGAGAGTTGGAGTTACACCTCCCTAAGCGTACTCTCAGCAGGCATTCTGGGACCAGAGCCCAAGACCGCCAGAGCCCACCTGAGTCAAAAGTCCACTCCCAAACTCCCATAGCCTACCCAAAGCAAACCACATCTGGGCACCGTGCTTCATCTGTCAGGCACTTCTTCAGCTGTGCTGACAAGGGGAGCAGGCCAGGATGGGCGTCCCCCCACCTCAGTCTGAGGTCTTCAAGTCAGGACTCTATATGCCCCTCACCACAGGAGTGGTGCTCACCACCCTCGCCAGTCCCCATCCTTTCTCCAAGTCCCTGTAAGAAGCAGGACACAGAAAAGGGTGCCAGGTCACCCTCTCATGAGCCAGCTTTTCCTGGATTCCAGGAAACATCGGCCACCAGCCCCAAGCTTGCTATTTTTAGAGGGATCACTGCAGCTAGCAAGCAGGCTCTGCAGCACCAGTGTGGCTGGTCCCACACTGTTCCTGGCTTTTGGATCTTGCAGGGAATGGTTCTCACCCACCACGCTCCGATTACCAGGGTGACACCAGCAGCTGCTAAGAGTCTTCTCTTCTGCTTAGCCCAAGGCAGTGACTGCAAAAGCTGCAGGCAGGCCCCTCCCTGTCCTCTCTCAGCCCTGCTACCTCCAGCCACTTGGGCACTGATCCCCAGAACCAGAGGTGGGACAAACACTTAGGCTTCATCGACTTGATTTGCATACGATCCCTGCTGTCTCATAGACTGTAAGAACACTCCCCAGATCAGCATGGCCCCTCTTCATGACTGCCACGGATCTTGGCAGAAGGGTCCCCTGGAAAGGGATGGGCCAGGTCCAAGTCACCCCTATAAAGAGGGGCTCACTGAGAAGAGCCCCTCACCCCCCACCCCCACCCCATTGACAGGGGTCAGAGCCTCAGGATTTGCAGGAGGCTCAGCAGGTGCCCTGAGCCACCTACTTGCTTGCAGGTTTGATGCTTTGCATGTAAATGGTTTGTGTCTGTCTTCAATTCCACAGAGGGGCATTCCGCACCGTGTTGATAGGTCTTCTCGTGCTTAGGAGAAGTTTAAAATTCAGAATTTGTTGTGGAATCTCCCAGGTTTTAAGTGTTGGCAACCAGGTCAAGTTTGAGAAGAACACTCTGAGGTTTAGACAAAACACATCCTAGAAGCACAGGAGGCAGAGACAAGCGGTGTTAACAGTGTCAGCAGAGAGCTGGTTTTCAGTGCCTCTTCTGCTCCAGGCTGACAAGGATCCCCATGGAGACCCCAAACGGAGGAGAGGAGCAGTCCCAGAATGCTGGGTCCCAAAGGACAAGGTACCATACTTTAGGCTAGCATTCAGGCTCAGGGTAGGGAGATGGAGGGAGGATGCACCCACGGCTCCTTGTGCACCTTCCTTATTTGTGGTCAAAACAAATCAAAGTTGTTGACTCCAGCCGTTGATTGAGATATAATGGGATGCTAAGCAAGCACCCAGCAAAGGGAGATAGAATGTGCTGCTCATAATGGGAACACTCCTTCAAGGAGAACCTGCTAACATCTCGACGATGCTGCAGAACTTGAGGCTGGGGTGCATGCTGATACCCATTGCACAGATCTGGCCACCTAGAAAACACCTGAGGAGGGACAAAGGGGGGAGATAAGGGGACTCAATGTTAGAAGCACGGCTTTGTCCAAAGGCCAGCAGGAGCCATTAATAGCTCTTAAGCCAAGAGGGACAGAAGTGGATCAAAGGTTGGGAGATAACCTGGAGGGGAGCAGACAAGGAGGAAGGCCCGCTGTCATGGGCCATGGGGAAGTTGGTGTGGAATAGATGGGTCCCAGGGACATCTGACCAGTGAGGATAAGCAATCAGGATGTGGTGGTGACTGATGGAATGCAGGGACTAGAAAGGGGAAATTGATAAGACCAAAACCTGTGTGGGGTACACAGGATGAGCCTCTGTGGAGCTCTAGGCCCAGATGAGGCAGAAGGGCTCAGAGCCCAGGCTGGGATCACTCCCACTGGTAGCCCCTGACCCCCACACCACCCAGCTCCTCAGGGAGCCCCGCTTACACACACTTCAGACACCTGGGGTTCCCATGGCAACAGTAAAGAGAAACAGCAACCACCTGGGCAAGTGGGACACAGAGAAATGGGTCAGAGGAGGGGCCTTCAATGGCCTGACCATACCTGGCTGCCCCTTCCCATGGGATCTGGCAGGATGCAAGGGGTTGGCTGAGAGAGGTAGGGCCCTCCTGCCCCCCACTTCAAATAATCTCAGGAAGGTGGTCACAGTCTGACGGCTGTAGTGTGAACCCTGGTCAGGCCTGTGTCCCTTCTGAATTCAGCAGCCTTTGTCTCTACTTCTGAGAGGAAGGGTGTGTCACAGGAGTGGGTGGCTACTCCTTCAAACTTCAAACTACCTCCTGCTCCCCCACCCTATCCCCCATCCCCACCCCACCCCACCCAGGCCCCAAGCCAGGAGGCTAATTTTAGCCCTAGTATCAGACTGGAGCAAGGGTGTTAGGTTAGAGAAAGCTATGTGTCTGCCCACTGCTAAATGCTAACCAGGGAGCTCAGTGGGAGGCTCAGGTAGCTGGTTATCCCTACCTGAGACAAGCAAAGGGACTCAGCCAGTAGGCCCTCCTGATGCTCCCTGAAACCTTCATCCGGGCCCCTCCTCCCTGCCTCAATTCCACCTCTGGCCAAAAATAGCCACACCCTCCTTCTGAGAGCTGGCCCCATCACAACTTTAAAAAATTTGTTAGATTTATTTTATGAATATGGGTGCTGTCTGCATGTGTGTCCACCATGTGCATGCCCAGGACTCACAGAGGTCAGAGAGAGCGTGGGATCCCATGGAAGCAGAGTTACAAGTCAATTGTGAGCCACCATGTGGGTGCTGGGAACTGAACCCAGAGCCTCTGCAAGAGCAGCAAATGGCTCCTAACCCCTGAGTCACTTCTCAGACTCTACTGATCTTTTTCAGTTAGAGTTAAATCCAACCACTCTGGACTCCATCACAAACCCCGACAGGCAAGGTGGCAAGCCAGTTCCTTCCCTCCCTCAGCCCCAAACCACCTCAGTTCTCTCTTCTCTGTGTACCTGAGCTCTGTAGGCCTTCCTAACACACAGCCTTTGTGTGTTTGCTATCTCTCGTGAGAGCTCCAAGCTTCTTCTCACCAGCTAGGATTGGGGACCAAACAGAGGGCCTCAAACATGCTAGGAAAACACCCTACCACTGACTTGTACTATACACCTAGCCTGCCTCTCTCTCCTCTCTCTCTCTCTCTCTCTCTCTCTCTCTCTCTCTCTCTCTCTCTCTCTCTCTCTCTCTCTCTACCTCTTTTTGTAGTTCAAGCAGACCTTGAACACAGAGATCTGCCTGCCTCTGCTCCAGGGGCTGGAATCAAAGAGCTGCACCACCATACCCTGACCCAGTTTTGTTTTGCTTTGGAAATTTTTGTTACATTTACTTGTTCTCCCTCCCTCCGTCTCCTTCCGCACCCCCATCCGTGTGTGTGTGTGTGTGTGTGTGTGTGTGTGTGTGTGTGTGTGTGTGTGTGTGTGTGTGACTGCCTGTCTGTCTGTCTGCCTATCTGCCTGACTGTCTGCCTGTTTGCCTGACTGACTGTCTGCCTGTCTGCCTGCCTGTCTGCCTGCCTGCCTGTCTGCCTGTCTGCCTGTCTGCCTGTCTGCCTGTCTGCCTGTCTGCCTGTTTGCCTGTCTGCCTGTGCACAGAGATCAGAGGACAGCTTTCAGCGGTCAGTTCTTTCCTCTACAGTGGGCCCAAGATGCCTTCCAGGAAACCAGCCCACCGAACAGGTAAGGCTAGACTGGCAGTCCCAGTATGCTATCTGTTGCTGTAATAAACACAGAGACCAAAGCAATCTGAGGAGAAAGAGTTTATTTCACCTCACACTTCAGGTAACAGCAGTCCACCACAGGAAAAAGAGCAGAAACTCATGCAGGAACAGTGACAAGGAACAGCAAGAAATGCTGCGTAGTGGTTTCTCTCTTGCTTGCTCCTTGGTTCGTGCACTATTAGCTTTTTTATATAACCCACCTGCCTAGGAATGGTACCACTCACAGTGGCCTGGGCCCTCCCACATCTGCCAGCAATTAAGACAGAGCTGCACAGACATACCCACAAGGCAATCTGGTCCATGCAGTTCCTCAATTGGGAGTCCCAGATGATGCTAGTTTATCTCACATTGACAGTGAAAATAAATAATAATAATTATTAATAATAATAATAATAATAAATATTCCTGTCATCCAGCAAGAAGCAACCCCTTGTCCCATCATCCTTAGCCAGGGCAGGGTTCTCCTCCGGGATGAGGTGAGGGCTGGAGGCTTTTGGAGTTCTTTACTTGGTTGTATGTCCTAGAGGTGCCACACTGCGGTAGCAGAGACCGGAGCAATCCAGAAGAGGTGCCTGCCCTACGGTGTGAGACCTGCCAGTGCCTCCTACTGAGACGCCAGTACCCAGAGTCAGGCAGCCTGAACATCTAGAACAGCATCCTGAGAACTCTACCCTGATTGCCCAGAACAGCATAAAAAAGGGTAAGTTTGGAGCTGCGAGCCAACTGAAAAATCCCCAGATGCCATCTGCAGCACACACTGGCAGGTGCTCCACCTCCCCCAGCCCCGTCCTGCTCCAAGGAAAGATACGTGCAGACCAGCGTGATCATGACAGAGGCTGGCCTTCATGGACGTCTCACTTCCGTATCAATTGCAGTAGCCAGCCAAAGTCCATGTCGATCAGGCTGGTCTGTCCCGAGCCCTTGTTTCTGGCAAGATAGATTCAGAGGACAAGGGCCTGGGTCCCTGGGGACACATCCTCACTGATGCTGGCAGAAATAAGAGAGAGAAGCAAGCCTATATACAAAGAACGGAAGGAATGGATTTACCGTACAGGCTGAGCCTCAGCCCTATCCTGTGCCCAGATCTCTGCCTGTGATGTTTTTGACTCCATGTCTCCACATTAGCAGGTTTTACCCACACAGCCCTGGCAGCAGGTGCCTGCCATGTTCCTTCCCCTGGTTCACCCTCAGGGTAGGGGAGCCCTACTCAGCCCTCCTCTGGACAAGAGGCCCATGGAACCTAGAAGGACCGAAGGATGAAATGTCTCTACCTCCATCAGAGCTTCGTGCCAAGGAAGTTCTGGCCCCATGGTTCAACCCAAGGTAAAAAACCACCTCAGAGAATGCAGCTGGTGGGAATCAAGGTGCCCCGCTTGTGAGACATGGGAGTCTCCCACCAAAGCGAGCAATTCCTTAGGCTAAGGAAGAGTCTAGATACTAAGGAAAGGTGATGTCTTTTCAGCAGGCTGTACCTTCCTCCTCAGTCTCACTGTCTACACTCCCAAGCTGGGTCCGGGACTCTTCTCCGCAAGGCAGGATACTTAGAGGACATTGGCATGTGATTCTCTCTGAGCCTCAGTTTCCCTTCAGTTATCAAGGGAAGACTTGGGGTAGTGTCCCTTTCTCAAACTGGACGCTCCCACTGGCGGGATTGGCGATGCAGGGCAGGACTGGGAATGGCCACCCGTTACCTTACAGCAATTCCTGGGTTGCCACTTCTCCAGGAGAAGGTCTTAGGTGGCATCCAACAGTCCTAAAGCCAACCTGAAAAGGCTCCTGACAACCAAGTGTAACTGCCCATGCCACCAGGGGAGCATAGGCAGTAAATTAGAGCTGAGGGCTGCCCCCTCCACATGCGCTCATATTTATATCTGCCTCGGTGGCTGAAAATGGATATTTATGCATTTTCAATATTCAGGGCAAACGCTCCGTCACTCAGTGATGTGTGGTCCAGCACAATATCCTGGCCACACAGAGACATCCCTCTTCCACACGTTTACTGTCTTGGGGACTTTCAAAGGTGCCAAACCTTCATCCTCATAGAACTCAGAGGAGGTATGAGAAAGAAAGGTCAGGTGGCCTCCCCTAGAGAGCCTTAGAGTCCTCCCAGGGGCGGAGGTGGTACCCTGTTATATAGACCAACAGCCAGAGCTCAGATGTTAGGTGGTCTAACCTAGGTCATGCAGCATCTCTCAAGGCCAAAGTTCTTTCCACACTGGCAGAGGCTGAGACATGGCTCCTGCAGGAACAGAATAAGTGTCTAACTCTGGTTAACTGTCCCATCTGTCCCATCTCTGGGTCTTTCTACCTCATTCATCTGCCCTGCTCTCTCTCTCTCTCTCTCTCTCTCTCTCTCTCTCTCTCTCTCTCTCTCTGAAAGCTTCTGGATAGCTCTTTCGCATCCTCCCATCCAGTCCCACTTGCCTGCTTCTGGCTCTCATCCCTTCTGTCCCTCAGAGTCCATGCCTCTGTCTCCCGGATGCTCTCTTCGGTCTGAGGTCAAGTAGGGGTGCGGAGAACTGTCTTGGGATCTGGGGAGAACCTTGTGGGTGGTGTGTCTCCTGTGAGATAGTGTTCTGCCCCTGTAACTCCCCTCTCTGGGGAAGAAGTGGGGTTAGGGTTGGAGGTTCCTAGGATGATTCCATCTGGGCAAAAGCAATGAGACACACTGGGTCTCCATCCCCTGTGTGTCCCGAGAGCACAGGAAGGAGGCTTCTGCCGAAGCCCAGCCACTTGATCTTGACAACTCGCTGGTGTTAGGGGTAAGGTAAAAGGACCACCCTTGAGATTGCTCAGAGTAGAAGCATCAACCTTCTCAGTCTCCACTGCTTCTGGTCCCTGAGGTCATCCTTCAGCTGCTCCTTCCTGTGTCCCCTCTGCTCTGCCCACTGTCTCCTGCTTTTCTTGTCAGAATGATAGGAAATAATGACATCTTTAGTGTCTGTCGCTGCACTTCCTCTAGGGAATTAAATCCCAATCCCTTGAGCCCTGTTACAGTCCCCCCCCCAAAAAAAATGCATGTGTGTGCTCTCTGTGAAGAAACTGTATGTACATGTGTCCTTGCACGAAAAGGTGTCACCCATACCCTGGGCTTCTGCACAAACCCACAGGTCTGATCTGTATGCATCTCTAAATAGCCCATGCATGCCTGAGCTCTTAGAACTCTGGGTGTTTGTGTAAATACACATGCAACCGCTGGCATGAGATTTTTACAACCCTTGTGGATCTCAGGGCATGCACAGCAAATCATCGATGTGCAATGTCTATGTGTTAAGTGCAGGCCTGTGTGGCAAGGTCGGGGAATACATATGTCACTGTACACATCTGTTTGCTCACGTGCACCACGCGTCCACAGGCACCTCTATGTGTTTTATACTGTGTGTACACATTCTAGCTGCCCGCATATATTGCCAACCTGGCTCCCTGGAGCTGACACCTGTTCCCTACCAGAGAACCACTGTGTCGCGTCTCTGGGTGGTGGTGGTGGCAGGGGCAGCAGGAAGCTGGGCCTGTAGGTAAGGATTACGCAATGTAGCAGAAGGCTCACTAATGAGGCCACTTTCCTTGCCAGCCTAGGAGCAGATACAGCTAATTATTGCTCAGTGAGCAGCTCCCTGGAGATGGGCTGCTGTAGAGCCTGCTCTCTCCCTCCCCTGAGTCCTCTTTCTCTACTCGCTGCTAACCCTGAGGTGCAGCCAAATCCACAGACATCCCAAAGGGGGAAAAGAGCAGAGGGCTAATCAGAGGTCAGTGCTTGGTCCCACCAAGAGACTCGAGATGCTTGTACGCCATCCCATTAGCCCGCTTCCAGAAACCACTTCCTGCGTCGTCCTCTGTCTTTGGGCACAGTCTCCAAGAAGCCTTCAATATCCCAGTGTGCTCCAGCAGGAAGACCTGCACACCCAGTGCAGTTCCTTCACGGACGAGGAATGTACTCCTGAATACTGAACACCAGAGTATTGGTCTGTTGGGCTGGGCTGCTAAGCCTACAGCTGTGTGACCTTGAGCAGGTCCCTACAGTTCTGGGCCATGGTTTCTTTGCTGTAAAATGAAGGAAGGCTAGAAATCAATATTCACAGAGTGGTGTGTGGCCCGTGATGAGGCCTAACCATTTAGATAGTATGCCTTGTGCAAAATGTATTGCATTCGCTATAACCTGAGTACATCTCCCATATAAATATACATATAGATATAGATATGCATATATAGAGATATGAAATAATGATGAAAATTCTGTGCATGTTCAGTATAGATACCTTTTCCCAGGTATTTTCAATTCACAATGGGATGAATCTGTGTATGCCGATGTCACCAGGAGTGATGACTGTATACACTTGTATGTGTGGGGCAGAGTTACACCCATGTGTGCATATACATTTGCGTGTATTAAGTAGGGCACTGCATCCTGGTTTCACAAATCTTGTTAAAGACAAGGCAAACTCACAGGTTTGAGTTTTGTAAGCCAGCTTAAAGAAAAAATACAAATAAGAGTTCCGAGGGTATGTAAGTGTGATGTGAATGTGACAGGAGTCCTGATTGGTCGGGTGTTAACAAATGCCTGCCCCCCTCAGATCCTTCTCTGCCTGAGGAGGGTTGGATTTTCGACCCCAGGAATTCAAATCATGCAAACAAGGTCCTGTGCCCCTTTGTCCTCATGGTCACCAGGACAGAATATGTGTGAAAAGTCAGAGCCATTTGCTGAGGGGCGCATGGGACAGACGTATACTCTGGTCATAGGTCCCACAGAATCTCAGATACTGCACACTCGTGGTACCAAACTGCACACATATGGCCACAGTTTGGTTCAGGTCAGAACACCGAGGGAGCCAGCTGAAGCCTATATCTGGACAGAGGTAGCTCAGAATGATCCTAAGCCTTTTCTGGGGGAGGAAACTCTGCACCATACCTCCTGGGAGGCTGTCTCGGGCCCCTATCATGACCTAGGCTCCTCCACATGCTATTCTGCCCAGGAGAGAAAAACCTCTCCCATAGCCCCAAATGCCTCTGTCCTCCAAGAGGCTGCTGTGAATCACAGGAATTTACGGCCAGCCTAGAGTGGGATTTATGAGTCTGCCTGAAGCCCCGGCCATGAGGAGGGGCTGCCTGTCAGCCCCCCATTGCCACTGATTGATGAGGCTGTTTCCTGCCAAGAAAAACTCCCCTCTGAGGTTGGCAGTGAGGAAAAGATTCCCAGGAACAAGGGGTGGCTTCTCACCTTGTACCTGCTCCAGGCCTGAATGTGCCCACACTCACAGACCAGCTTCCCCATGCACCCCCATTCTCACACATTGTTGTGCAAGCCTGACAGGACTAGCATGATACACCACCAGGTCTTCACTTTCTCACCCTTGGACCCAAACCTTGGAAGCTGTTCAACTGAACCTGTTGAGTCCAAAGCCAGAAAAGACCTCTGAGAAGTCCAGAACACACACACACACACACACACACATACACACACACACACACACCCATCACATGGATACGTGTGTGCACGCACACACACACACACATACACACATATACACACATAAACATTCATGCACAAACACATGCACAGGCACACATGCATACACGTAAACACACATACACACATACACATACAGATGCACAGATATGCACACTCACATGCACACAGACACACATTCGATGCATGCACACACATGTGCACACACATATACATACACACATGAGCATATATGCACGTATATACACATACACGCACATGCACACACATGCACAGACACACACATACACACACACAATTCATGAACAAAGGAATGGACCTTACCCATTTGCACATCAGCACAGTGGTAAGGCTGACCCTGGGCCCAGAGCCTAGTCCCAACTGATTATCAAGGGTTCATGGGGTCAATTTTTGGCCCCAAAGGAGGGCTTCTCCTCAGAGAGACTGATGGGTTTGAATCCCTGCTCCACCAGTCTGTGTTTAAACAGTTTACAACCTCTTCTAACCTGCTTCCTTCCCCGGAAAATGGAGATCAAAACAAGCTCAACCACTGTGAGATTCCAGTAGATGCTACAAACCGAACCCCAGGGTAGAGCACCTGAGATCTCAAGGGATCCACCACCTGGCCTACAGGTAGAGCTCAGGGAATGAAGTGGCTTCTTGCTGGAGAACAGTAAGAGGGCTCCCTAGAAGATCCAGAGCTTTCCATGAAAATAGAGCTGAGGTTACCACCTTGTACCTTGCGACAGTTAAGTTTCTGCTTAGACAACCTGATAGCAAGTCCCCTCCCATTTCTGGCCATCAAGACAAAGCCAGGGAGGACCAATTTAGGAAACAGTGAGACTCATATTCTGCAGTACCCAATTCTCACCACTTGGGGGCAGCAGGGAGTGGACCCGGAGCTCAGCCTCCTTTCAGCTGCAGTCTAGCTGCTGGTGAGTCCCTTTCCCAGTGTTTGCTGGGTGTCGTTCTTTCCGCCTCTAACCAGCTTTTCGGAGAACAGAGCTGGGAGACCATCCCATCCAGATGTTTGGTGCTCCCCACAGCCCTGAGGAGCAGTCAGAGTTCTCACTTTTCGGATGGGGAAACTAATAAGCCAGAAAAGGGAGGATTTGTGCAAAGTCCCACAAGCAAATGTGCTGGAGTCAACTCTTTTCTCAGCTGCCATCCCCTGGGACCGGCCATGTGGAAGGAGAGCTGCGGCCAGGCTGACCCCGGCTGGATGATCCCATCTCACCTCCAGCTGTGTTGCTGGTCCACTCACCTATCCTCTCTGATCCTTTGCTTATGTCAATGCCTGCAACATAGCAAGGACTGTGCAAGAGGCTCCTGCTTTGCTTCTGGTAGATGTCACCTTCCACAAGAGGCATGTCTATCTATCACCTGGCACCCACCACCAGGGTCTTCCTGTTTGAATCCTCTCCACAATCCCGGATCAACCCTTTTGTCTCCCTTCTCTCCGGCAGCCTCCCTCTGCCCACACCCACTCTCTCAAGCTTTGAGGAAGAACTAAGGGACCCCCTTCTCCTCAGCATCCCACTGTTCTCTTCTCCAGTGCCCACCCCCACCCCAGCCCCCTGCCCCCTCTCCTCAGCCCTGTCTCTCCCTTGTCCCCCTCTTCTGCTGAGTCTCTGCTTGCTGTGCACTGCAACTGTGTTTACAAGACAGCAATGACAGTTTTTTATTTCTCTCTTTTGTCTCCCTTCCTCCCCTGAAGGGAAACGTGCTTCCAATCTCCCAGGAAGAAATGAAGGCTCTAGACAGAAAGGACACAAAGGACATTGGGACCATGGGTGACATCCCACTCCCACACATGGGTTCCATATACAAACACTCTTATGTGCTTGTATAGGCGTGCACGCGCGTGCGCACACACACACACACACACACACACACATGCACACACGCACACACACTGGCTGGAGCCTCCAAGAGCAGCTGTGTTATTTCAGGGTAATTGAAAATGTCGATCTTTATTCTAGAGTATAAACAGGGCAGAGGGACACAGGAGTCAAGGAGGAAAGTAGTGTCGGAGACCATAGGAAGGAGAGCCAGTGAGAAGAGCTAGACCAGATGGGAGGCTGCAGACACAGAGGGGAAGAGCAGGAGGCTCTCTTCCCATGGTGGACAGCTGAGACGTGCTTCTTCCCACCCTCAGCCACCACCCTGTCCCTTAAGGCAGGAGGACAGAAGAGCTGCCCTTGCTCTGGGTGCTCCTTCTGTGTGCTGGGGCCTGACAGAGACCACCTGACTTATCCTGGTGGATACGTGACAACTTTGACCCAGAGCACATCAACTCCTTCATGAGCACAGAGCACTCTCCTACCCCAGCCCCACCTCTGTGTTTGTATGTAGTATGTATGTATATATGTATGTACGTATATATGTGTGTATGTGTGCATGTATATGTATGTGTGCGCGTATATGTATGTTGTGCATGTATGTATGCATGTGTATGCATGTGTGTATGTGTGTGTATGCGGGCATATGTATATATGCATGTGTGAGTGTATGTATGATATGTGTGTTTATGTATGTATGTGTGCATGTGCATGTATCTGTGTATGTGTGTATGTATGTGTCTATGTATGTATGCATGTGTATGCATGTATGTGTGTGTACGTGCAGGCATATGTATGTATGCATGTATGTATGTCCGTATATGTGCATATTTATGTATGTATTTATTTACATGTGTATATATGTATGTATGCATGTGTATGTATGTATGTGCTCTGCCACTCTTGCACTCTATACCCTTTGCTTCTGGGGAGTTGGGGTGCATCTGTGAACCAGCACAAGGTATGTTAGATGGGGAGGTGCCTAGGGTATCTGAGGTGCTACAAGGTGAGGGAAGTGTCTGCTGTGGAATCTAGAGGAGGTCTTACTTTCTCCCTGGGGACAGTGAGAGAGTAGCTGGTAGAAAGTAAGCTGTGGGTTTTCCATTTCTCTGAAAGACATCTTGGTTCTGTGTACCTGTAAGTAAAGGACTTAAGTCCACAAGGGACTTGTTGTGACTCTTTCCTCCTTTTCTCCATCCCTCAGAACCCCAAATCCATTCCAAGAGTCCCCTCTAGCTCTCACATCCTCTGACCCAGCTCTTTTCTGGTGAGCCCAGGGGCCTGGCTGATCTGTCCAGTGAAAAAGGAGTGGGCTCAGTCCCAGGATGAGTAAAAGTTCTTATCCCACACTAAGCCCCAATCCTGGTCACACAGCAACACGAATCTGGAGACAGGCCACTCACTGTGCAGTCAGGACTGCCTCTGCCCTGGGACTCGGCTCCATCTTTCTAGCAGTGGTCTTGGCCTACGTCAGACACTCTACCAGAAAAGACCTGTTTAGGCCAGGCATGGTGGCACATGCCTTTAGTTCCAGCACTCAGGAGGCAGAGGTAGGTGGATCTCTGTGAGTTCAAGCCCCACCCCCCACCCCCCACCCCCGCCCCGGTCTACAAATCAAGTCCAGGACAGCCAGGGCTCTGTTACAAAGAGAAAGCCTGTCTCAAACACCCCCCCCCAAAATAGACAAAAGAAAAGGCCTGCTCAGATACTAGACTGAGGCTCACTTGACCTGATGACACAGGAAACTCACAGCCACCCCCACACCCCCCACCCACACCCCCACCCAACATTTCCAGCCCAGGCATCACTAATTTTTGCAGCCGGTATGATAAATGGCATTGTCGGCAAAATGACATCTTTCTAATCTGCTGCAAGACAGATGGGTCCCTGTGCAGGCGCTCGCGCTCTCTCTCTCTCTCTCTCTCTCTCTCTCTCTCTCTCTCTCTCTCTCTCTCTCTCCCTCCCTCCCTCCCTCCCTCCCTCCCTGCTGAGAACCTGCCTAGGCCAGCCTGGCAGAGGTTTGGGGATAATGGGACAGACATGGACTCAGGGGCTGGGAAGAAGAGACTTCAGGGCTCTGAGACAGGTATGAACCCAGGTGGCTCCTACAAGCCTCCCTCCTAAACACTGCTGTGTCTCTTTTAATATTCCAACAGCGATCTCAGTTCCTTGCCTTCCATACTTAGGTGTATCCAATTCAGTTTTCATTTCAGCCAAAATCACAATGTTAACCCAGGTGTAGAGGCACACATCTGAAACTCTAGCATTTAGGAGACTGAGGCAGGAGGGTCACAAGGTCAAGACCAGCATGGGCTTCACAGCAAAACTCTGCCTTTTAAAAGAAAACAAAATCCTGGAGCTGGAAAGATGACTCAGTCAGTAAACTGCCTGGTATTAAGCCTGAGGTCTTGCATTTGATCCCCAGCGCCTATCAGGTATGGCGACCCACCCAGCCCTGAGGAGGAAACAGAAGAAGTGCCAGAGATTCCCTAGCTAAACAGTACGGTCAAACTGAAGCGCTTCCAGTTCACTAAGAAACCTGGTCTCCAAAGCTAATGTGGAGAGGAACTGAGGCAGACTCCCAGTGTTGACTGTGGTCTCCACATTCATACATATGCATGTGTACCCGTATGCACATGAACACCTAACAGGCACAGGAAGGTGGGTAGATCTCCGTGGGTTCAAGGCTAGCCTGGTCTACATAGTGAGTTCCAGGACAGCCAGGATTACAAAGAGAGACCTTGTCTCAAAATAACATAAAATAAAATAAAATAAAATAAAATAAAATAAAATAAAATAAGAGAGGGGACAAGCCATCAGATACTGGTTCTGGTTCTAAATGCCCCCCTCTGGCTGAACCAGGGAGGTCTGTGGTCGTAGTCCTTCCCTTCTCCTTTCTAGGTTCCTAGCCTCCTAGATCTGAGCCCCAGTAAACTGCAGATCAGGGCTCTCAACACCTTCCTGTGGTAGAGAGTGGGAGAGAGTGGCTCTAAGGATTGAGGTGAATTGGGGGTCTGGAGGGGAAGACTCAAGAGTCAAGAACTGGCAGGTGTCTGCTTGAAAGGCTCCAGCCTACAGGTACCTATCACCCAAAAGCCAGTAGAGCCAGGCCTGGCTTTGAAGACTGAGGTAGTGCTGCCCTCCCCTGGCCACACTGCCGCCCATCCTCTACCAGGCTGAGCTACTGAGATTAGGACCATAGCGAGTGACTCTCCAAAGATAGCATGTGACACTCAGACCCCCTCCCAGGAGCCCGCAGGTTGGCCACAACCTCCAGCATGGCCATTGCTAGCTGTCTTTCTCTAACTGCCCAAAGTCTTCAGGAATGTAGAGTCTTCACTGAGTGTAGTGTTATGCACTAATCCCACACTTGGAAGGCTAAAGAGAGCTTGGGTTACAAGACAAACAAACAAAACCACTGTCCCATCTAGCTAAAGCCCTCAGTGTACAGCCGGAGCTCAGTACAAGCAACGCCTCAGCTTGCACACTTTAGTCACCCTGTGTGCTGTCTCTCTACCTCTACCTGCTCCCAACAGTCTCCACGTGTCCGTTTGAGTTTTTTCCCAAACCAAGATGGTCCCTCCCATTTCTGCCATGTCCTGGCTCCTACCTTGGGAACTGGTTAGTCTGCATCTAACCAGGAACCAGAGATACAGCCCTAAAAATAGGGCCATCCCCAGTGTTGTTGGAAAGGGACTATGAGACCCAGAGATGAGCAGGGAAGGACCACACAGCTTGTCAGTGGCCACTCTCAGGTGGGCCTGTCCAGGGGCCCTGGAGGTCACACAGCAGCTTTCCCTAGTGACCAGCATGGAAACCCATGTATACCAGATAAATGTACCAAGGATCTCCAGGCCCCACCCAGAGCAAGGCCAAGAGGAAGCAGCTGAGAGTGTTTGCAAAACAAAGGAATGAATAAACGAAAATATTTATCCAGTGCCTCTGTGTGCTGGCCACTCAGCAGACACCAGCTCTGTTACAGGAATTCACGGTCAAGTTGCTCAATGTGATCTAGGAAAATAGCATCTGAGAGGCAGGAGGGGCATGCACTAGCAGGAGCCTCAGTCACAAATGTCCACAATCAATGGGCACAAGTGGGGTGAGTGTTTGATGCCCATGGTGAAGGCAGGGATGCGGGGCTTGTGCACAGTGACTGGCTGGATGTTGTGGGAGCCTGGGCCAGGCCGAAGTGTGTGGTCCAGAGGGTAGGCAAAGCGCTTGGCCATGCTAAACACGGGGCTGCGGTTCTGGTAGACAGACGGCTCAGGTCGCGTACGCATAGCAGGTCCAGGACCTCCTGCTATATTCTCCTTGTGGAACCAGTTCTTGTTTGTGGAAGCCAGACCATAGCAAGGGGCAGTTGAGAGGTTGGGGACGTTGGGCCCCAGAGAGGATGGCAGCTTGTACCGGTTAGGAGCCGGATTGGGGTCCATCACTCTATATGGACACCGATAGCCAAAAGAGTACTGGGGAGGCCTACGTTCCCCAGAGGGTTGGGTCTTCTGGAGGTTGTAGTAGCAAGAGGCTGGCGTACTAGTTATGCCTGAAAGTAAGGAAAGAGGAGAGAGCCTCACAGCTCCTAATACTAGCTGCTGGGTCACTAAGAGAGTTGAGTTCTTGCTCAGCTCTCGGGGCTTCAAACAGTGCAATAGCAGACCCAGGTTATTAGGATGACTTGGGGCTGTGGGCAGGGAAAGGACACCAAGGCAGTCCCCAGGATGATGACAATGTTGTAAAACAAAAGCCATCACTGTCATCATAGCAATAATTCCTTGGCAGTCAACATGATGGCGTTGCCCCATGTCTCATGACAGCACCAGGAAATTTTCTTAGGTCACTAGCTATGTGAGCTCAACGTTACTACTTTGATAAGAGCCCTGTGACATCATAACACAATGTATACTATCCATGACTCCTGTGACTAGCAGTGACACATGCATGTTAATGGCAACATTGTGTCCATTTTCTCTTTTTAAAGACAAAGATACTATGTTTCCTTGGCTGGCCTGGGACAGGCTGTGTAGACCAGGCTATCCTACCTCTGCTTTCCAACTGCTTGGACATTTATATCTTAATGTGTATTGAGATGCCAATGCTCTCAGATATGCCCCTGCTTTGTCCCTTTCCAGATGCTAAGGATGGACACCCACACACACATCATCCTCCCAATGCCCACTTTCCCAGCCCATCTTACGTAGGTTGGGGATGCGCTCCTCCATGGGAACCTGGGGACAGGTAGATATTCCAAAACGAGTTACTTTGGGATCCAAAAAATAGCAAGGTCCAGGGCTGTTTTCGTCAGTGATCCCTGCAAGGGACAAAAAAGGGCTGGCTTGCCACAGCTGCCACCCCAGCAAGGACTCCCTTCAGATTCCTCTGGCTATTAGCTATCCATGGACTTTGATTTCCTTATTTGTAAAATGGGACCCTTTGTACAAGACTGCTGGAGGCCACAGGCAGTTCCACAGTGTGGTCAGTCTCCTACCGCAGACATATCCGGATTGGTGCCAAGGGCAGTGACAACCACTTCAGCTACTGTGAGTATTGAGAAAGGGCTCAGCCCCAGCCAAGAAACCTCTGCCAAAGGGATGTTAAGGCGGAGGGGGGCAGTCACCCTAGACCTCAGGGCCCCAAACACATGACCATATCCCTGCCCAACCTCTCATCTCACTGGGCTTGGCTGTCAGCCACAGGTCATCCTTGACTACTGCAAGCTTCCCTAGGAGAATATGTGGCACCAGGGCCCAAGAGCCCCAGGGAAAGAGATCCCTGCTCTGCCAGTGACAGGTCTAGGCTCCCACAGCTCCCTGGGGAGATCTGCCTGATCTACCTTCAGAGGTTGGGGATCCACTTAGGAAATCTTACTGGCTTCCTTCTGTCTCCATCTTCACCAGCCACAGCCCCCAGTGGCCTGTGGCAGCAATCTTGGACAGTAGTCCTGACCCTTAAGGGACAGACAGTGGGGACTGCTCACGTTTCTTAGTGTGCCGTGTATGCAGACTGAAGGCTGGCTCCTGGAACATGGAGATGTCATGGGCTATGTAGCCAGTACAAGATGGCCGCAGGTACTTGGCAGGCCCTGGACCTGTGAAGCCAGACAAGATAACCTTTAGCCTCAGCCCCCAGCCCACCATGAGAACACCGGGGGTTCACTCTGACTGAAGGCTTTCTACTTTCTACTTTCTACTTTCACCGTAGAAAGGCAACACTCACAGCCAATGGGGAACTTTGTCTGTATTAAGACTCAACGCTAATCGCTTGATATGGTAATTTCAGTTGAGCCTCTAGACAATCTTATTAAGACAGATATTCTCATCTCTTCCATCTAACAGATAACAACACTGAGGCGAAGAAGTAACCACTCCGTTCAGCCACAGTAACTGGCGGCGTGAGACTCAAGAGAACCCAAGCACTTCATCGCTCACCACTCGAAAACACTTCCCAAGAAATAATCAGTCAGTGACAACTTAGTGAGAATTCATTCCCCCAGTCTCCACTTGAAGGAAATAGGAACCACTAAAGGCAGGGCTGGTGAAGTAGCTGAGTGGTGGAGCCCTCACCTATCAACGTATGAGTCCCAGGGTTCAGTCCCTAGCACCCTGAAAAGTAAAAATCAAGCTAAAAGATCCCAATCCTTTCCCCTCAAAACATGCTGTATGCCCTCACCCCCAGTGTCCTAACCTTCTTCCAGCATCTCACAGAGCCGGTGGTTGGGCTTAGCTTGGAGGTTCAGGTGGCTTTAAGGCCTTGAGGAGTGTTTGCTGGGTTTTGCTGGAGGCAGGGCTGGCAGGCAAGGCTTTCAGCAGTAGTCTAGCAGTGTGGGCCCTAGGCTAGAGCTGCTCTCACCTTTGATTGTGGCCATGACAACAGGGGTCTGCTTGATTTCCTGCCATGAGGGTACCTCTTCCTCCTTCTCTGGGTGCTGTGCGTAGAACACATAGTTCCTGGCCCTCTCGAACTGTTTCATAGTGACAGCTGAGAGAAAACAGTAGCAGTTACAAGCAGTGCCTGAGAAGCCGGGAGCCAGCGCCCCTGCCCGGGCCCCTCTCTCCACTACCCACCCCGAGGCAGAGACACCAAAACAGCTGGGGTGGGGGCTGTGTGGGAAGATGCCCAGGCTCAGCAGCTGAAGCCACCCCAGAAGTGCAGCTAGCACGGTGGGGTGGGGGTGGGGGCCCAACGCCTGGAGTGAGGGATGACATCACATCACAGTAGAACTTGTACTGTGAGGCCCGGAGTGTTTATTTCCCCCGTTGCCGTGGTGCCTGAATTGTGGCATGGCAGTTCTCTCCTAAGAGCCCAGATACAGGAAAATTCAGCTTCATGTCATCTCATATATCCAACCAGGCTGAATGCCCTGGGCGTTCCCCAATACCCCCAGTCTGGGAAGGTAGTAGTGAGGGACACGGATTCTGAGCCAGCTACTCACCAGTAGGTATTTCATAATTGGGGACAGAAACAGAAAGGTTGAGTAGGTCCTGGGTGAAGGGTTCCTGCTCCTGCCCACTCCCACGGCTCCTGGGACCTTCTACCCCCTGTCCCTTCCACCTGTCTCCTCTAGACTCTGGATAATCCTCTCTTCTATCGGAGTCTACGTATTTAAGCTAACCTATTTCCCACTAAGGTGGAACTGTCTCACAGTCCCTTCCCAAACTCCTTTGCCAGGGAATGACATCTTTAAGGGTCCACACCTAGCTAAAGGAATAGTTACCTAATGGTGGCATTCCGCACACCGTGTGAGGGGCCAACAGAGGAAGGAAAAGGACTCGCACTGGAGTCCACAGCATGAGGTTCCCATGAATTTGTGGAGAGCACACCTCTGGGGGAGTATGTTAGGAAATACTGAACGCTGGAGGCTATGCAATCTCCATGTGATGGAGGGATGAGCCCCTAGGAAAATCCCAGAGACGTCTTCACCCCTAAGAGCTCAGGGGGATCCAGGACTCAGCCTTACATCCATCACTGGGATTAGATCTGAGCCAGGTTAAGAAAGGTCTCTATTGGGGGCTGGAGAGATGGTTCAGTGGTTAAGAGCACTGACTGTTCTTCCAGAGGTCCTGAGTTCAATTCCCAGCAACCACATGGTGGCTCACAACCATCTGTAATGGGATCTGATGCCGTCTTCTGGTGTGTCTGCCGACAGCGACAGTGTACTCATATAAATAATAAATAAATCTTTAAAAAAAAAAGAAAGATCTCTATCATGGGAACTAAACAGATTAATAGTAGTGGCCTTTAGATGGGATCTGTTACCACCCCAGTGTAGACAGAGACACAGCAGGGAGCAAGGACTTATCCTGAGCCCCCCAGCTTCATCAGTGACAAGAGGGGAACCAGGACACAAAATGCAGGAATCTCTTCAGGTCAGTCTCGATGCTCACAAAGTTGCCATTGTGGTGATGCTCTGAACTCATGTCAGGCGCCAAGCACAGCCATCATCATAGCATGCTAGGAAATCGAGTCTCAGGACAGAAAGGCTCAGAACACAGCAGGCTCCCAGCCACCAGCAGCAGCCCCTCTGCTGGGGACCACATCTAGAGGCTATCTGCTCACCCCACCCTGTAAGCACTCCGGGCCACCCCCTCCCCTGCCTGGTGAAGTTCTCCCAGTGCTTCCTTCCCAGAAGTCTGTTCTGTTCCTGTCACATGCCCTCACACACAGCTGTCTTGGGGAAATGGGTTCCCACACCTTCACCCCAAGTTGCTCTCTTCTGTGGCATGCACTCTGCCTCTGATGGAGTCTGGGATCCCCTGAAGCAGGCCCTTGGTTTCCATTCATGACTCTTTAGAGTCCCCTCTTTGTCACACGGGTTCCAGTGACCAGAAGTAACTTGCGTCAGCTTCTCTGGGCCACCTGTTCCTCACAACCCAGTAGCGGCCCTGGTTTATGGCTACCTCTGCCTTTCTCCTAACTCCTACCATGACCTGGTAACTTTGGCCTGCCTAAGACCCACTTCTCAGTCAATGCCCAGTTCTTCCCATGCACAAAGACCTCTGCCACGCCCCTCCCAGGCCCTGTCCCCAGCAGTGGTTGGTCCTGGGCTTCTCATTGTCTTGCACAGCACCAACTGCCACCTCCCTCTAAACACAGCCTTCATTTCCCACTCCCTCGCAGTATTTATGCACCAGACTGATGAACCCGTACCTCCTCCTCCTCTTCCTACCTCCTACCTCTTCTTCCTCCTCCTCTTCCTACCTCCTACCTCTTCTTCCTCCTCCTCCTCTTCCTACTTCCTATCTCTTCTTCCTCTTCTTCCTCTTCCTCCTCTTCTTCCTCCTCCTCCTCCTCTTCTTCCTCCTCTTCCTCCTCACCCTCAGGCCCTTCCTGCCTTCAGAGCTCTCAACCTTGGATTTGGCAACTTAAATGAGCCAGCTTGCTTCCTGTCCCCAGATATTGTCCCAGCATGCCTCACTCCCCTCCACAAGACTAGAGCTCCATCCAGTTCCTACCCACCTGCACCAAGAGAAAACAGAGACCGTGAAGTGCTGTAGCTGCAGTCCTGTCAGCGAGGCCTACCCACGTCCACTTCCCACTGGAAGCTACGGCTGCTCTTCCAATTTCCCTGTCATCGGTCACCTCTGATATCCAAGGTCCCTTCCATCTGTTAAAAACTCTGCCTCTGGGGCCTAAAGAGATGGTTCACTGGCTAAGAGCATTTGCAGTTCTTCCAGAGGGCTGGGGTTCGGCTCCCAGAAAGACGTCAGGTAGCTCACAACCACCCATAATTACAGTTCCAGGGGGGTCCAACACCCTCTTCTACCATCTAGGCCCTGCATGCATGTGGTGTGTATGTGTACATTCAAGCGTTCGCAGACATCCATAAAATGAATAAATAAAAAACAACCCTGCCCCTGAGCCCACACGTGTCTCTGAACCTACCTGTCTGTCTCTGCCATTTCACAGACACATTGACTCAAAGGGTGTTTTCTCTGTGGTGGCCAGTCTGCCTCTCTCTCCTTGACTCACTGAAAGCTGGCTTTAGGCCCTTTGCTCCACCCAAGCTAAGCTGGACTAGATGCTCACAGACCTGCAGGCAGACACTGAACACAGTGGACTCTTAGCAACCTCTTCTGACTTGGCCTCTTGGTAGCACTGGACCATACTGGACCCACCACTCCTCCTGCTTCACACAGACCCTCTTCTAGCTCTAGGATGTTCTCCTGGTTTCTCTCCCCTGGTTTCGGCTGTCCCTTTACTTCTGGATCTTCTTCCTCACCCTGACCTTTCAGCATTGGCAAATGTTTACTAATCACAAAAATGGAGGACAGTAAGCTTGCTTGGAAGCAGTCTGGCAGGCTCACATCAGCCAGGTGATACACAAGACGAAGCTCAGTGGGTAAAGAGCATACGATGCAAGTGTGACGACTGAGCCCAGACTCCCAGGATCCTCATAAAAAGCTGGGTGAAGTAGTGTGTGCCTGTAATCCCAGCACTGGGGGCACGTGCCTGGCCCTTCAGCTGACCTAATCAGGGAGCTTCAGGTACAGGGAGAGACTTTGCCTAAGAAAAGAAAGTGGGGAGCAATGGAGAAAGCTCCCCAATGGTGGTGGACCTCTGGCTTCCAACAGATATGCATACATTGACATCTCACACAGAAGCTGATTATTATCATTTTAGTATTGTATGGGTGTGTGCATGCCACAGAGGGCAACTTTTAAGAGTGAGTGCTCTACTTCTATCATGAGATCCAAGGATTAAACTCAGATTGTGAAGTTAGTGAGTGCCTCTACCCACTAAACTATCTTGGTTTGCTGAGGAGATGTGGGGTACAGGTCTTAGCATGTAACAACCTCAGCTGTCCTAGAACTTACCATGCATACCAAGCTGGCCTCGAACTCCTCACCTCTACCTCTTTGTCACCGTGTGGTTGCTGGGAATTGAACTCAGACCTCTGGAAGAGCTGTCAGCGCTCTTAACCTCTGTGCCATCTCTCCAGCCCCTCCACAATATTTTTAAGTTAAAAACCAAAGCAAAGGCAAACAAAACAAAATCCCACCCAGGGAGACACTGGTGTGTTCTGGTACATCAGGACCCCACCACGCCACTCTGTTGTTTCCCAAAGATGCAAAATCTGACCACAAGAACACCAGACAATCTGAGGTCAAGACCCATCCACAAGGTACCTGGCCCTGACTCAAACAAACAAACAAACAAACAAACAAAACAAAAAAACTGCCAGCATCACAGAAAACAAAGAAATCCTGAAGAACTGTGTCAGATTTGTAAAAACTCAAAAACCCAGACAGCTCACTGAAACATGCAAGGCAGGACTTGCTTTTTTTCTTAACTTTATTCTCATTTCATATGCATTGGTATTTGACTTAAATGTATGTGTGTGAGGGTGTCAGATCCTTTGAAACTGGAGTTATAGGCAGGTGCTGGGAATTGAACCAGGTTCCTCTGGAAGAGCAGCTGGTACACTTAGCCACTGAGCCATTGTTCCGGCCTGGCTTGCTTTTGATATTGTTAGAAAAATCGGCCGAAGCAGAAATAAGTCTATTGCTTATTTCGAAATGTAGCCAAATTTATTTCCTGGTTAATCGTTGCACTTCTAAAAGGGAAGGTTTTGGTTTAGGAAGCAAAGATAGAGATAGATAGATAGATAGATAGATAGATAGATAGATAGATAGATGGATGGATGGATGCATACATACATACATAATATTTATAGATAAAAATAAAAAGCATCTGCCTTTACTCCCAACACTTACGAGGCAGAATTCTGAGTTTGAAGCCAGACTGGAGTAAACTAATATATAGAGTAGACCAGAATAATTAGGGCTACATAGAGACCCTGTGTAAAAACAAAGGCGTGGAAAATATTAACACTCGAGAAATGTAGGTGAAGGGTATATAAAAACTATTTGCAATAATCTTGCCACTTCTATGTAAGTCTAAAACTATGTGCAGTAAAAATAAATCAAAAGGAAACATATTAATCTGGGACGATGGCTCAGCAAGAAAAGAGCTTTGTTGCAAAGACCCAAGTTGGAATATTCAGAACCCACATAAAACCAGGCTCAGTAGCGTGTGTTTTCAATCCTTGACTCCCACAGCACCATGGGATAACGAGACAGGAGAGTCACGGGAAGCAGGTAGCCAACTAGCCTGACAGATAGAGCAGCAAACCAGACCCTGCCTCAAACAAGGGGGGAAGCAAGAACTGGACGGACGGACAGACACACACACACACACACACGCACACACACACACGAGAGGGGGGGACTTTAAAAACAAAGCTGTCAGCACTGGTGTCTGCAGACTCAGACCTGGATCTTTGTCTCTCTTATGTCACTCTACACCTGCTCAAGGCAGTCCCTCTCCTCTTGTAGCTTTAATTTCATTAATCAACAATTCCTCAGCATTGCTCAGTTCTTCCTACTTTCCCAGCAGTGTTAGGCTCATGCCTACACCTTGTCATTTGGAGTTCGCATGCGCTACAAAATCAACATGCCCAGGTCACTCTATGGTTAAGGATGACCTTGCACTTCTGATCCTCATGTCTCCACCTCCCAAGTGCTCAAGTTTAGAGTGTGGGCACCACTATGCCTGATTTTGTTCAGTTCATCTGATCAAACCTAGGACTTCATACATGCTCAACAAGCCTTCTACCACCTGGGCTACATCCCTAACCTCCAAAGACTTCTTGTGAAATGTCCCCAGCCCAAGTCCATCTCAATGTGTCATTCCCACCCCCATCCATCTCAGTGCCTGAGCCTTGGGCTTGTCCAGCACACCTTTTTGTCCTTTCTGCCCAACCAATTACCAACTCACTTTAGGGAGCTTATAAATCCCAAAATTCTGACTCCTATAATTAATCAGTCACCTTAGTATCCCAGTGCCCGCTTCTGGCATAGTGCCTGGCACCTGGCCTACATTTAAGAACTATTTCTTGAGAGGTGGGAGATAAACCTGTTAATAAACCGCCTGCTGTTCAGTCATGATTACCTGAGTTCAGATCCCCAGAACCTGGTAGAAGCCAGGCCCAATTACTAAGCTGTATAACTTCAGTACTGAGAGGCAGGGACTAAGGACAGAGAAAGGCAGATCTTTGGAACTCTTGTCAGGTCATTCTATCCAGATCAGGTCCAGTGGCTGACCCTGTGTTAGAGTTAAGGTGGAGTGACTGGAGAAATGGCTAAAGAGTTAAGCACTTCCATAAGAGCTGTGTTCTGAAGGTAGCACTCACGTCATTGGTTCACAGCTGCCTGTAACTACAAGCAGCAGCAGATCTGACATCCCCATCTGACCTCTGTCAACACCTTCACACATGCGGCATACATTCACACAAATAATGAGAGGGAGAAACAAACCTAAGCAGAAGGGCTGCCCAGACAACTCAGTGGGGAAAGACACTTACCACTAATTTGAACCCTGAGACCCAAGACACAAGTGGTAGGAGAGAAACTATTACTGAAAGTGGTCCTCTGGCCTCCACTCATGTACTGTACATGTAACATGTATTCATGAGCGTGTACACACACACACACACACACACACGCATGCATGCACGCACGCACACGCACACGCACACATTAAAAATAAAAAGGACTGCTGGGCAGTGGTAGCACATGCCTTTAACCCCAATATTTGGAAGGCAGAGGCAGGTGGATCTCTATGACTTCAAGGCCAGCCTGGTCTACAGAGCGAGTTTCAGGACAGCTGAAGCTGTCAGAGAAACCCTGTCTCAAAGAACAAAACAAACAAAGGTGGACAGCAATTAAGTAAGACACCTGATGTTGAACTCTGACCTCATGATGCATGTGCACAGATGCACACACATACATGTTCCCACATATGCACTCACATGAACACATGAATAAACAATGTAGAAACATACACTAGGAGAAAAACCATTTTGGGAGGCTGAGGGTGCAGCTCCGGAGTGGTAGGGCGCCTAGCTTGGGTGAGACCTGAGTTTAACTCTCAGCACAGGGGATGGAGAAATGCAGCTCGAGTAGTTAATTCACTGGCCCACTGGTTGATCAAAGAAATGCCACTCAGTCAGCAGGAGCAGGGCATCTTTTCCGGGTGCAAACACAGGCCTATCCCACTCACTGGTCTATCCTTGGCAGGCAGCTGTGCAGTATTATACCCATTATCCTCTAGTGTCAAGACACAAGCAACTTACTACAGCAATCTCCTGTCTCACACAGTGCCTGGACTGTTGGGAGAGATCTGGCTTGAGGTTCAGGTTCTAGAGCTCTGGGAGGTGGCAGTCAGAATGGTGGTAGGGCCTGCAGTCATCAGAAAGCACGTTTGGAGCTGGCAGCCACACCCAAAGATGGCTCATTCTCATAAGAGGTGAGGTGGTGCTGGCTGTCAGGGAAAGGCCTCAGCCCCGCCCCACACGGGCCTTCCACAGGCTGCCTAACTGTCCTTACTCATGGGATGAGTAGCTCATCCACTCATAGCAAAGGAACAGAGGTAGCAAAGCCAAAGCCACAGCGCCTCCTTTCTGCCCTGCCTTCTTAGGGCAGCTCTGTTTGTCCAGGGCAGGGACTGCTCCAGATGGGGACTGCTGAGGGCATCTTACACACTGGCTACTCTGAGGTTGTGTGTGTACAAATTATATGATTGTATGTGTGTGTGTGTCTGCCTATAAGACAGAGGTTAAGGTAAGATGCCTTCCTCTATTGCTTTTGAACTTACTCTTTTTAAAGCTTTATCTTATTTTTAATCCTGTATATATGTTTGTCTTTGCGGCTCTATGCCATGTATGCAGAAGTGCCCCAGGAGGTGAAGGTCCAGGCGGTTTATAAGCTGCCTGATGTGGGTCCTGGGAATTGAACTCAGGTCCTCTGGAAGAGTAATGCACATTCTTACCCACTGAGCCATCTCTCCAAGCCCACTCCACCTTATCTCCTAGTGTGTGTGTGTGTGTGTGTGTGTGTGTGTGTGTGTGTGTGTGTGTGTGTGTGTGTTTTGAGACAAGGTCTCTCATTGAATCTAGAGCTCATAGTTTTAAGACAAACTGGCTAGCCAGCAAACTTCCGGAAATCTACCTATCTCTACTTATAAGAACTGAGATCACAGGCAAGGCCATGCTTAGCTTTTTACATGTGTGCTGGGGATACAAAATCAGATCCTCATACCTGTACTCAACCATCTCAGCCCCATCGTGAAGCATTTCACTCTACAAGGGCAAGTGGTCAATAGACCAGGGATGGCTGCCACCAAGCTGTGCATGCTCCTATAGACCACATACTCCTCAAGTCCCACCAGCTTGCTCTGAGGCCTTCTCCTAAAGGGCATCCTGAGAGTCCTAAACAAAAAGTGAGACCCCGGCAGAACCTCCAGGCTCTGCCCTTCAGCTTACAAAGCCTCAGTATCTCTGTTGGAGGCCATCATCTGGTACCATGGTGGCTCTGCGCAGATGAGGGAAACATACAGATAGGTGGCATGACTCATTTGAGGCACACAGAAAAGGCTTGGCAAGACCCAGCTCCTGGCTCCTTACCCCACATTCTTTCCATTTCCCTACCCAGATCGCCAGCTCAGATCCACCTCTAAAACCCATTGCAAGCCTTGGTCCTAGGCCCAAGCAGGTATTTCTCATCCTTCCCGGAACCAAAAGAGCCCCTCAAAGGTGCTCAACCCATGTCAGACCCTGAGTGAGTACACTCGCAGGTTTTCCACCAAGCTGGGGCCCATTCAGTCCCCCCTCCCAAGGCTTGTCTCTGCAGGCTTCCAATGTCCATTAGGACAGCATAGCAAGGGTTAACAGCATGAACTAATATTTAGAAATAGCATATCCCAAAGGGAGTCAGCTGTGGCCAGCTGGTCACAGCCACTGAAGCCACAAGCCTTTGTGGACACGATGTGGCAGGGGAGAGCCTATTCTGGGGAACCTGAGAAGCCCCAAGAGGGTAACCCACCCCTGCACCCATGCCATCCACCCAGTATGGCATAGGCATGCCCTAGAACCCATCAGGGCTAGATAGGCAAAGCTCCCCACGGGCCTCCCATTCACAGCCTTGCTCCCAAACCAGCAAAGACAACTTCTCAGCTCCTGAATTGTGTAATTGTTGGGACTAGCTGCTCCTGTCCGCCTGAGCCTGGCTGCCTGCACTTGGAGGAGCCCCACCGGCTCCTGGGCCAAGAAGCTGGAGCAAGACTGCTCCTAGCAGAAGCTTAGCCTGAGGCCACTGCAGAGGAGTTTCTGATTATGAGATTGTAGAATCGAGGAACCAGTGCCTAAAGCCATGTCCCCTTGCACAGGGTAGTCTGCATTCTGTGTCCTTTATGGCAAAGGACCAATTCCCTGAGGGCAGGTTCCAAGCAGTTGAACAACAGCACTCAGACACCACCCCTTTGAGGGCAGAAGCCCATGCCATTTACCAGCAGGCTGGCTTTGGCCGCAGGCTCCTCGGGTGGAGCCAGTCAGTCAGAGTGCAAAACACCCAGGCTGAGGGCAGGGCGGGGCTGCTACTGCCAAAGCAGGCATGCTTAGTCTCAGATGCACTGGGGCCAGGGGCTGTTAAAAGTATCCAGAAGAGCCAACCTGCACAGCTACACACTGTTGGGAAAGTAGACACTGTTAGGCGGTCTGTTGTCTCGTTCCCCTGAGTACTTGGGGGAAACTGAGGCCTCACATACTCTAGGTCGTTGAAGCTTCAGAGGATTTGCAATCCTCTGATTTATAGGTGGGAATATTCAGAGTCATCATCTTTCCTTGTCCTGCGGAGCGGTGTCAGTCTACAGGGTGGGGAGAGCACTGAGTTGAACCCCCCCCCCAACCCCTGGTTTAGCTAGGGAAATGATTCCATAGCGTCTGCAGAAGAAAAGTACCTGTCAAGGAAAGCAGGCAGCAAGGGCTTCCTGAGGGGAGGTAAAACATGACCAGGGAGATAGGGCACCGGAGTAGTCACTGTGTCTGGTCAACCCAAGTCAAGGAAAATCATGGCAAAGGTTAGCAGGCAGAAGGGAGGCGAGAGTCAACCCTGAGGTTGATGCCAGGGAGGTTTGGGTCAGCTCTGCTCATGACAGGCATGCCCAAGAGGCTGGGGTGAGGGCAACTGAGGAGCTGGCACTGCCCCACCCAACAGCACGTTCTGAGTCAGTAGGAGGTGACTATTCTAAGGCTACATGGGGCCTCAAACTCATATCTCTGCTGAGCTTCGGTCCAGGGTTCAAGCCTCACGCTAAAGACTAACAGAGGCCAAGCATGCGTATCCAGAGCCCTGCAGGATTGAGAGCCTCAGTTTTCTATCTGGTCTGGGGACATGTTTATTGCTTAGGTGAATGGTTCTTATTTTTAATCTCTCTCTCTCTCTCTCTCTCTCTCTCTCTCTCTCTCTCTCTCTCTTCTCTCTCTCTCTCTCTGTCTCTCAGTAACTAACTTTATAGTTGAAAATGACCTTGAATTTCTGTTCTCTTGCCTCTACCTTCTGAGTGTTAGGATTGAAATCTATGTAGCTTTGTCCAGTTTTTGTCCTTGGGGAAGGGGGGTTGTTTTGTTGTGTTTTTTCATTGTTTTTAAAGATTTGTTTTAGGGGGGCTGGGATGGCTCAGCCTTAGGAGCACCGGCTGCTCTTCCAGAGGTCCTGATTCAATTCCTACATGGTGGCTCACAGCCATCTGAATTGGGATCTGATGCCCTCTTCTGGTGTGCATGAAGGTGGCACACTCATATACACAAATAATAAACCTTTTTTTTTTAAAAAATAAGATTCGTTTTAATTGAATTTGATTCTGTGTGTGCTTATGTGACCATATGGCATATGTACAGGTGCCTACGGAAGATATGAGAGCATGTCGGAGCCCCCGGAACTGGAGCTACAGTTAGTCATTGAGTCCCTCAATGTGGGCGCTGGGAACCAAACTCAGGTCCTCTGCAAAAGCAGTAAGCACTGTTCACTGCTGACCTCTTCACCCCACACCCAGGTTTTATGCAGTGCTTCGAGCAAACCCAGGGCTTTGTGATGCTCACCAGGCACTCTATCTCACCAGGCACTCTACCCACTGAGCTACATTCCCATCCTCCCCTAACCCTTCCCCAGCCCCAGTGCTAGAGAGCGAATCCGGGGCCCTGTGCATGCTAGGCAAGTGTTCTGCCGCCTAGGTACTCCCCCTGGTAAATGTTTTACAAACCCCGGAGAGATGCACAAGCTGGGTCATGAACGAAGTGCTGGTTGTATTTTTCTAGGTCTGTTTCTCACCCCCACCAGCAACAAGGCTGGGAGGCTCTGAGCTCATCCTGTCTTAAATCTCAGCTGTGGGCTGGGCTGCAGCTACTAGTCTGGAGGCACCTCAGACAGAGAAACGATTCCTGGGGGGGTGGGGAGCAAATACATCCATGGGTAGGGAGCAAGCGAGATGCGAGAAGACAGGCGGTATAGGATGGTGCACATCTCCACTCTAGTTCCCAATTCATAAAAAGACAAACAATTCCCCTCCCTCTCATTCTTAAAGAGAGAACTCTTCTCCCCAACCTTCCAAGAAGCTTCCCCTCCTAAACCCTGGATCCATATTTGGACGGTAATTGGCCCTTAATGAGGACAAAGTGTTGTGCTGACTCAGAGGAAGGAGAACAAGAAACAAGGCATGAGCTCGTTGCATCAGGTTACCTAGGGTGCCTGGATAGTCCCTAAGTCTAAGTCCCTGTGGAAGAGCAACAATCGGCTTCCCAGTCAACCTGAACAGGTACTCATTGAATACCTACTGTACGTAACTGCCTATGGAGGGGAAAGTCGAAGGTTCACAGAAGACCCTCCATCAAGGGGAGGACGTGAGGTAGTTTATACAAACCGTGAAGTACTGAGATGTATGAAACAAGAGGGGAAGAAAAAAAGATGATATGTGTTAAACACCTACTGTGTGCCAGACCCTGGGGGTAGGCCTTTGAGACATACTAAAACACTTACTGCTTATAAATTCAAACTTGTGAACGAGGAAATGGAACACAGGAGAAGGGCCTAGCTAAAGGCCAGACAGTCAAATAAGAGAGTTGGGATCAAGAACGCCATCAGACCAGGCATGGCAGTAGGAGCGCAGAGCTTGGGCTCCAGGATTTGGCTTGCCCTCGCCTGGATCAACTTGCTTGGGCCCTTTAATCTCTCTCAGCCTCCGTCTCTCTATCCAAATGGGGTATCAAAAGTCATGAGATGTTGTACTTGAGGTGTGACTGTTGCTGCTCAGGGGTAAGGGTCGGAAAGAGGGTGCCCGTGGAGTGTGGGGACAGCAGGGAACTCCGTGGAGGGATGCATATAAGAGAAGACAGGAACAGGGGTGTTCCCCTGTCCATCCCCTGGAAAAACCCAGGCCAGGTCCCACTGCAGCTGGGGCTGGCCAAACACAGGCACTGGGAAAGGCTACAATAACTGCTTTTTCCAACTCCTGGTTGGGACTAGGCAGGCTCTTGCCTGGGAAGGAGCCAGGAGGAGAAGGCCCCAGCCTGAAGCTGTTAGGTAGGAGCTAAATCCAGGGCCAGATTTCCAGGAGGCAGTGGGGCAAGTGCAAACACCAAGATTTTTGGGTCAGGAGGCCGGGACCCTGGCAGGAAATGGCCAGGCACGTACCTTTGACCTTGGATTCTGAGCTGGGCTCCTCCTCCACAAAATGAAGGGGAGGCTGTTTAGTGCCCCCCACCTTGCAGGGTTGTTTTGAAGCATATGTTACCACAGGGCTGAGCTTCTGCGCCACAAGATCCAAACCTATTGTCTTTACAGGCAGAGGATGTACAGTCTGTGGAAAGAGAAGAGCAAACCCAGAGCCCTGCCTAGTGGTCTGCTCCACTATAGTCCTCAGGGACCTGTGACCTTGAAGGCACCTAAACCCCTACATTCCCGCAAGGGCAAAAGAGGACTGGCAGCTCGCACTTTTATGTCCCATTCTCAAGCGATCCTGTCCACAGTGCTCTGGGGGGTCCAAAGGCTTAGAGACATTGCCCCAAATCTTTAAAATGGGACATTGGGCTGCCTGACATGAAGGTCCTTCAACCCCAACCAGTAGCAAGAGCCCAGCACGGCCCCTTTAAGAAGGTTGGAGGTGGGAGCAGGCAGAGGGAGCCCCCGCCCGAAATCCAAGCGCGGGTCCGCGCCTGCCCCGCCCCTGGAGTTAAGTACCGGACAGCCCCTGCGCCCCAGCCTGCGCGAGGAGCCCTGCTCCCTTGACTTGCGACTTGACTTGTGACTTGCGACTCGCTGCTGTCCAGACTCGGCACGCTCTGTTCCCTCGCCTTACAAGTCCAGACGCCCAACCCCGCCACGATGCTTCTCAGCCCGGGACACCCGCTGTCAGCTCCAGCCCTGGCCTTGATTCTTACCTTGGCCTTGTTTGTCAGATCTACAGCTCCTGGTGAGTGAAGGGCTGAGACCCTGACCCAGCCTAAAGGAACTATATGGGGACTGCACTCATGGTCCCTAATCAAGAGTTCAGGGGCCGGTACTTCTTCCCCAGGCTGAGGGTCTGGAAGGAAGGCTCTGATCTCTGTTTATGAGAACTCCGGGTATCCAAGGTTGTCTGGCTTTCCTGACCCTAGAAAGTCAGACTCTGAAAAGGGCTCCCTGGAGTTAGATTGCCAAGGGTGTGGCTCTGCCCACTCAGATTGTCCCGGACACTTAGGCCTCCTCTGTGCTGTCCATTTTTTTTGCCAGGTAGGTTTGAGTGACCACAGTGGGTATCCAAGGATACCCAGAGGCAGCATTAAATGTGCATCCTGGCCACAGATACCCCTGGTCCAAAATGGGGGTGCTGTGAAGTAAGAAGCGGAGAGGAGGCATAACGCCCCACCCTGTGTGTGCCCAGCACACCTCTGCCATGGCCTTCTCTAACTCTCTCTGTCTTCTGTGCCCTCTCAGAGCTCTGCACCCCTCTTTTTGTCCTCAGGGCTGGCTAGCTAGCTTCTGCCCCTACCTCCATCCATCCTTATACCTTTCCCCTCACCCTTGCTCTTCTCACTGAGAGGACCTGACTGGTGACAGACAAGACCACCTACTCTCCAGGTTCCAGAGGCAAAGCTGCTACCCCTCAGATATCTCTCTGATAGCCTGGGACAACCCAGGCCACACCCCCTGTCCTTAGTTCTGGTGTCTGACCAGCAGACACTGAGTGAGGAGTACCTTCTGAGAGGTGCCAGTGGACATCGCCTCTGTCACCACCCCAGAGATCCTAGCAGTACAGCACTCTGCCTTTACTGGAGATGAGGTCTGGTTATACCATAAGATCTGTAGCCTCGGGGCCCCATCAGTCATTACTACCAATGTATGAATCAGGCAGCCAGCCTACATCTTTCAGGACCATTTCCAAGAGCAACTAAGAGCAGAGAAGGAACTTGAGTCTCCCTTCCAGGGGCCCAGACAACACCCTTCTCCCCACCAGATGGAGGAGACCAGCTCTAAAGAAGGGCATCACGAGGCACCCAGAAGGGAAGTGAGTCAGGGAAGGACCCCTGCACACCAAGGTGACTCCGGGTGGATCTGGCCTCCTCCTCCCTGCTACACAGACTGCCTTTCCTAAAATCTCACAGCCCCAGAGATGAACAGACCTGAGAGATGTGAGAAAGGAGACTGAGGTAGCTGGGCTTTCACAGCCAAGAGATCGTTCCCAGCAGCCCCTGCCTGCTTGGGCTTCAACCGAGAATAATCCTTTGACACCATCTTAGCACTGGCAACCAGAGATGTGATGTTAGAGCTACACAAAGATGACTGACAGGGTGTCGCAATGCATACCTGTACTGTCAGTATTGAGGAGGTAGCAGGAAGGGGATTGAGTGCACTGTGGATTCAAGGCCAGCCTGGGCTGCAGAATGAGTATCAGACCAGCCTCAACTAGAGAGAGACCCTGCCTCCAAAACAAGCTAAAAGAAAAAAGCAGGAAAGAAAAGAGAAGAGATGGGGAGGAGAAAGGAGGGAAGAAAGTGGGGAGAGAAGAGAACTGTGTTAATTCGGGAGATAGAAAAGTAAGGTGAAATTCCAAGAGCAGTTTCTGATTGTGTATGGAAAGATCCAGGTGAAAATGTGCAGGAAATCAGAAACAAGATGGGTGGGACAGAGGGCTGTCCTTGAGTCAAGGGAGTCTGCACTCCTGTCTGCGGTCCTAGGAGGTGGGTGTAACAGGGTGTTGAAATAGAAAGGCCAGCAGCCTGACTGGAAGGCATATTTTGAGCACAGGACAGGAAGAGCCATTGGGCTGGGACACAGAAACCTTAAATGGCAAAATGAAGCCCACAGCCTGGGTACCAATAGTGTGAAGAAGGTGCAGCTGAGTGCCTGTTTTGTAACATTAAACCCACCTTGGACTTCAGGAAAGACTTGGCATGGAGAAGGAATGAAATGGCTGATGTTATCCTCTGTGCCAAACAGAGCTTCTGCATAACAACTCTGTCACCCCCAACCCAGTCTAGGGGATCTAAGTGGGGCCTGGACTCACAGCCTGGCATCAGGAGTTCATGGGCCTGTATTTCTTCCTCAGGCTGATTTCTGTTGGTAGGGTCTCCAGCTGTCTCAGGTTGTCTGGCTTTTATGACCCATGACGTCAAACCGCCCAGACCCCTCCTGAGAAAGCATCACCCCCACCTCTCCTGGAGGTTCTCTTGTCCCAGCTGAGGCACACTTGGGTGGCTCCCCTACACCTCTCCGCATTCCAGAGTATCCAGGTCATGGGGTCTGGGAGGCAAGTTTTCTTGGCACCATCTGGACCAACATCTCAACTGTACAGACAGGAGAAATGAGCCCCCAGAGGGGAAGCCAAAGTCTAGGCTTCTGCAAAAACCCAACAGCCCAGGAAAATTCCCAGGGAAGAAAGGAGTCCACTCCTTCTGAGCTCTGTGGAAGACCCTCCACGGAGGAGCAGACATGGGAGAGTGTTGCCTGAGGGGCAAGCTGAGGGGAAAGAAGATGGCATTCCAGTACAAGAAGGTTTGACTATAACCCTAGCTAGATCCTGGGGTGTGTCAGAGTGTAGCACTGGGGACAGTGACTGCCATGCCTCTTTTCTGGCCTGGTCTCACAGACTAAAAGGCGGGATATGAGAGACTGAGGTAGCTCCTACATACATGCCTCCCAGAGGAGCTCTCAGGGTTATCCGGATGGGGATCAAAAGCAATGGGGTATTGAAGACCACCAGGCTCCAGGGCCAGAGATACAAGAAAGAGAATCGGAGTAGATTCTGTTGGCTCTGAGAGTGATTCACAGGGGCATCAGTGGTGTGGAGACAGATGAACCATGTGCATGCACTGTGCGTGCTGCCCCGGAACTCTGAGGCAGGGCAGAGGCCAGGGCCTTGGCCAAGCCCACCCAGACTCTAGAAAAACTTCCCCAGAACCAAAGATAACTGAGTTCCCCCTCCCAAAGTCCACATGCCCAGGCAGCACAAGAAGGGCCTTTTAGCAGTGCCTGCCTGAGCAGGGACTGTGGGGGAGGGTGAGCCATGCCAGGTGGGCTAGGCTGCTGTTTGCTGGAACTAGGAGGGGAGAGGGCCACAGGGAAGGGATTGGGCATGTGTGGCGCTCACGCAGGAAGTGTATAGGCTGTCTGAGAACTGGGCGTGCTGCCCAGGATGGGGTAGGGGAGGGGGGAACTTGGATATCCCTGACTTTCATGCTTGCTTGTTCGCTGGTACACACAGATGGGGCTCAGGCCATGGTGGTATACAGCTGTTCTCACAGACCCTGACAGAGGCAGTAAGGGCTGGAGTGGCTGCTGCCTCATCTCCAGCCCTCTACCTGGCAGACTTGGGTTTGGGTGGTGCCTTGGGGTACATGGGGGTGCTGACCAGAGCTGTACTTCCTGGTCAGGACCATGAGCAGATGAACTAGGGACATGTGGACTGGAGTGTAAGCCTGCTTCCTCTTTGGTTCTGCTTGGTTCTGCTGTTTTAACTGCTCCCCTACAACTGCCAGCCAGGCCCAGCGCCCCTCCAGCGTGCTCTCTGTTCCAGCCTATGTCAATTCCGCAAAGCTTTCAAGAGATAAAACTCTTTCTTGTTCTGAGTGCAATTGGAGTGGGTCTAGGTGCAAAGTATTGCTTTCATTGCTGAATCTGCAAGGAATCTTGAAATTAACTGGATTAGCATCAAGAGTTAAGTGTTTAGATCCTTTCTAGGGCAGGGTTCCCTAGCTCTCTGGCCTCCAGGAGAATCCAAACCTCTTAGTGGGAAGAAGGTCAAGTTCATGACTCAGTCTGAGAATTTGCCCCCATGGTGGGTGCCGGGATACAAGGCAGGAAACAGCCCCATTTTACAGAGGAGGAAACTGGGTTCAGAGAATAAGAAGGGCCCCACCCACCTCCCAGCCCCCCACCCCCAATAGAGTGGCCACCCCAGACCAGGCTAGCAGAGTAAGGGCACACACCAGTGATCTCACACACCCCAGAAGAGAGAGATCTCTAGAGAAGTCCAGGTCTCTGTCGCTGTCCCTCCAGCAGCTGTCTCCATGTCTCCAAGCCCTCCGACCTCATAGCAGAAGCAAATCTCCCATTAAAAAAAATCTCCACCTACTTCCAGCTAGAGAAAAAAAAGAAAGAAAGAAAAGAAAAGAAAAGGAAGCCACACATTTCTCTCTGATACCGGTTGTAGCCTGCGGCTGTTGTCAAGGTGGCTCGGTGGTGTAGATCATCCTTGTTCTGAAGGTAGTGTGGGCGGGCCTGGCCAGGAGCAGTGCCTGTCTTGTTGACCAGCTCTTCTCACTCAGTGCCTACCCACGCCCGCCGACTCGAAGCCTGTGGAGAAGCTATCGCTGCCAACTCTGGTGTGCATTAACCAGGCTGCAGCCGTGGTTCATGCTTACTCAAGTGTTTCAGTCTGTCCCTCCCCCTCTCCCTCCACAGACCTCACAGCAGAAACCCTGACTCTAGACCAGCCTCAAGCCCTGCACAGCAAGGCTCAACACATTGCAAGCCTGGAGTCACCTAGTGCTTCTTTAGAGGATCGGGGACTAGGCCTCCCTGCCCTTTGCCCTTGTTCCTGGCATAGGTGGTGACCTCACCCATAGGACCAGCAGCCCCTGGTGTCTCACCCCCTTTCTCATGCTTTCCACCACATAGCCGAGCACAGGGTTTGCCCACTGTGGGCTGAGCAGGGAATTTGCTCCCAGAGATCACACACCAGCCCACCCAGAGGTATATGATCCTGAGAATATGGGATGCCTGTCTCACCTAGTACTTGTGTAGCAGCTTCCTGCACAAATGTTTATAGGTTGAGTTTGATTTGCTTTTTGCCAAGAGTGATGGTACATTCCTATAAACCTGCACTCAAGAGGAAGAAGCAAGGTTGAAAGTTCAAGGCCAGCCTAGGCTACATAGCAAGACCCTGTCTCAAAATAATGATGATGATGGTGGTGGTGGTTGTGGTGGTGGTGGTGGTGGTGGTGGTAATTGTGATTATTATAAACACTGTCGGGTGAGGATGTAGCTTAGTTATTAGAATGCTTGTCAAGCATGCATGAAAGCTGAGTTCAGGCCCCAGCCCCATTGCATAAACTGGATGTGAGAGCATGCACCTGTTATCACAGGAGGTAGAAGCAAGATGGTCATTCTTGGCTAAATAGTGGGTCTAAGGCCCTTAGACATTCTTGGCTCAATCGTGAGATCCTGTGTCAAACAAAACAATAAAAATATACTGTTTTGGGGTTGGGGATTTAGCTCAGTGGTAGAGCGCTTGCCTAGGAAGCACAAGGCCCTGGGTTCGATCCCCAGCTCCGAAAAAAAAAAAGAACCAAAAAAAAAAATATATATATATATATATATATATATATATATATATATACTGTTTTAATAGAGGATTTTGTGGCAGAGAAAGAGAAGGAGATTGATTAGTTAAGATTGCTTCCTAGCTTTCAAAGACTCCCACTCAAGGCTGACTGCAGGGTCTCCTGTAACGTCTCCTTCTCCAGACCATTCAACAGGGAGCCTGAAGGCAGAGAGCAGCCCCTCACACACCCAGAACACAGCCTTCACACACCCAGACTCTGAGGTTTCTCCTGCCCAGACTCCCACTCTGCCCCTCCTACAATCAAATAGAATATTCCTGAACATCCAAGTGGGCAGAAGCCTCACTGTCTCATGGCCACACTCACCACCATGCCATTACTATGCCGTGCCCTTCTCTCCCTCCGTGGTCAACATGAATCATGTCCTAATGTCTGGCCATTAGTTAACGTCCAACGTAGTCAGCCTCTCTCTTGGGGCTCTGTATAAAACACCCTACTTTCACCTTCCCTCTGTCTACTGAGTATGGTTAGACACTCAGCAGGTGTGCATGCATGAATATGTGTGTGCCCGCATGTACACATATACATGCAGCACATTGTTCAGTGGGCTCTGACCAAGACTATGTCCACCCTACAAGCCAGCAGCCGTAGGGGAAGCCCCCGATTCAAGACACATACCATGGCCAGGAAAAGGCCTCTGGCTAAGTCTCGGCCAATCTGCTCTCTGGGGAGCAGAGGAGACCGGGGAGAGGAGCCCAACTTCCGTTCCCACCTAAGAGCAAACTCTTCCCCGCCCACATTTCAGGAGGGGCAGCTATAAATATCAATGGGCCCAGGATGCTGATTCCCACGACATCAGCTCCTCCCTGCCCCCTTCTCTAGTGCACAGGCACTGGGGCCAAGAAACTGCTGCAGCTGGGGCAAGGCAGGCTTGCGCCCCCCCCCCCCCGACTTCCTGGCAGAGGGAGAACAAATCACCATTTTGGGGAGTCTCTGGGCTATGGCTGAGCATCTTTCTAATTCTCATTTTGACTCAACCCCCACCTTTCCTGCTCTCAGCCCTCAGTTCCTTAGAGACCTTCTATGGGGAGGCAGAAGGCTAGCTAGGCACAGCGGTTACAAGCATGGTATTAGAGCATTCATCTGGGATTAGATCCCAGCCCTTGTGCAAGGACCTGTGGGCTTGGCCCACTGTGAGCCTCCAGTTAGCCCTTTACAAAACAGGAAAGAATAGCCCCTACCTCTCATATGTGTTGAAGACAACGAAGCCAGATCTCGGCCTGGAAGAAAAGCTCTTCTAGGCATCTGTGCCCGAGGTTGCTGTTATTCTGTTCCTGCTGTCTTTCTGGGGTGGGTGGCTCAGTAGTTGGGGTGACCCTGTTCAGAAAAGGTTCCAAGGCAAGGACTCTGGAAGGGCTGCCAGCCACTTACCACACCCTCAGCTCAGGACCCTTTACAAAGTGGAGGCAGGGTTCTGCATCTGTGCTATGTGAGGGCTGAGGTCTCACCTTGTTGGGACCTCACGGACAGAGCAGAAGATCCCTCCTGGGTACCCAGAACCTACTTCTCAATAGCAGACAGTCTTGTACAAGGCCCATGAGCTGACGTGCAGCTGAAACCCAGTCAGAGGATGCCACGTGAGTAACCAAAAGGTAGTCAAACTCCATCCCCAAAGCAAGTGACCGGGAAGGAAAAAATGGGTCCCAGTACGGTTTATGAGTAAGGGAACCCAGAAACCTCTTTTTCTTTCCCTCTGCCAACTCCACAGGACCTTCTAATTCTTGGTCTCCTCTCCAATTCTGACCAGGGCCCAGTGACATTGACATAAAGTGGTTTAGAGTAGCATAGGACCACTAACACCACTGTAATCAGCAATACTGGCAGCATAACAAGGGGCAGAAATTCAGGCTGAGCGAAGTTGAAAAGATGTCTCTGGGATGCTGGTGGTGACAATGTCCATGTGAGTTCAGTGAGGACATGTGAGAGGTGAATTTCCGGAGATGGCTGCAGGGTGAGAAGCCTGGCCTTGTAACTCTAGAAGAATCCTTGGGATAAAGGACTACCCAGAACCTAAGCCTCTCTGTGTGGACACCTTTGCCTTCACCCCAGTGCACTCTGGGAAAAGCCCAGACAGCTCCCCGGATGTTCTAATAGAATCCAGGAGCCTGCCTCTGGCTGTTTCTGTCTCCAGGCATCTGGGGCTTCTGTGCTTCAGGCCTCCCATCTGTAGCCCAGCTGAGCCCTTCTGGAAGTAGGGACTAAGATGGAGTCTTCTTCCTGCATTTAGTAACAATCAATGGGTAGGCAACTTGTGTTCATGCTTACTATGTGACAGATTGAGATATCTGACCCTGCTGTGTGACCTTCAACAGACTTCTGTCCCGCTCTGTGCCTCTGCAGGGGAACTTTAATCTCCCAAGTCATCTCTAAAACTCTGAGTCCAAGCTCCTAAGAATGGGGCAGGGACTCAGCATCTAGCTAGCTGCTTGTCCTAGTCATGCAGTAAGCTGAGGTAGACCTTCCTCGGGGCTTAAGGGCACTGGTTAGCCAGCGTTCCTGGGCATTGGGAAAACACTTTCCAAAGTTGGCCTCAGACCCCTGGGGCTCTCCCAGAATGAGAGTTCCCTCTGCCCCCAGTTCCCATCTTCCACCCCCTAGCTTGGCCCCACCCTGCCAAAAATAAACCCAGACCACCCCATTTGGTCCCAGCCAGACCCACCCAACTCTTCCAGAGCCAGTTGAGTCAGAGCTTGGGACTGCTCCTTTTTTAACTGTCTGAGTCACCGGTTGTGGCTATGGTTCTATGACACATGCCCAGGCTGCAGCCAGCCCGTTGCCCCTAAAAGCACAACAGTGGCAGCATCTGCATAGTGAGTAGCAGCAGGTGGATTTAGTTTGTAACCTATCAGGACTAGGAAGCTCACTTCCTAGTAAGCTAAAGGTGGAGCTGACCCCAAAGGCCCTGCCTCGCCTATAGCACTTTACTGCACCCCACCAGAGAGAGAGGGGTCTCCATGCCCAGTGTCCAGGGACGCATGGGAAGGCCAGAGATTTCTATTATTGTCTGTTTGGTTCCAGCTCAGGACCCACACTGTGCCCTGAGTGCCCTGAAGACGCCTTGTTGGCAGGGACACTGCCTTCTGCCTTCCCCTGTCACTCCTGCCCGACTCTGCTTACAGATCCACAGGGCTGCAATCTCCCCATCTCTCTCCCAGACCCTATTCTGTCCCATCCCTGTCTCTCCATCTGGTCCAGCCCGTCCCTGGCTGTCTGTCTTCACATCTCCATCCCCTCCCTTCACATCGCTGCCTCTTCGTCTTTGCCTCTCCCAGCTCTGGTCCTGTTCTTTCTCCACGTCATCCTGTACCCAGCTCGGGGGACAGTCTGAAGTGCTCACTCCGCAGCTGGCACCCCAAGGCCCTCATCTGTCTTCTCGGTAGACAAAATAGACCCACATCCACCCATCCCAACATGGGAGTCTGGACCCCGGGGGACCAATAATCCCAAGAGAAATTTTCCATCCCCCTCACCCTGCCCTGTCCACCACCCCAAAGCATAGACTACATCCTGTCCCAGGGAATGTCAGGATCCCACAGGCACTTCCTTAGAGCCTGGGGGTGGGGAGGGGGCCTGGGAATGGCCCCTCCTTGAGTCCTGCTGGAGCAGAAGCCTGCACAACTTCAAACCCCATCCTCTGTCTGTGGTCATGCCTCCAGCTATAAATAGGGGCTCACAGTCTATTTTCTTTAAAAACAAGCATCAGACTGGGTGACCATGACCAGAAAAGCAACCCCTGGCCGGAGCAGTCTCCCATCCTCCTCAGTCACTGTGTCCAGGCACCTTAGATGGTTAGCAGGGCTAGAAAGGGGGCTGGGGGTGAAGCGCAGTGGAAAATACACAAGGCAGTCTCCAACGTGCTACCTGGACCAGCTAGGGGCCGCCCTTTATATACCCCTCCTCGTCTCCCTTCACCACACAAGGTCATCCTCATGTCGAGACTCACGGTGTCAACAAAGAGAGGTGACACAGCTCCCCAAGCCACTGTTGAGTATCTGCACCCCAAACAAGATGAGGTAGCCTCATAGCCTTGGCTATGAGACAGGGTGAGGGACTCATGAGGCCAGCTCAGAGAGGACAAAAGAGCTGGATCCAAAACAGGACGTAGGTATCGGCTAGACTTAGGCGGAAGAGCCTGAGGTCCAGCAAGGCTGATACCTAGAATGTTCACAGCAATATGGGTGAATGCCGTGGATAGAAGCAAGGCCACCCATGGCCTTTCGCATCACACTCAGGTTTTGGAGCCTGATCATGGGATGGAGAGCCACCCAAAGCTTCAGACCAGAGAGGATGCTGAGCAAATCGGTTTAACTGTTGCTACTACTTGCAAAGAGAGGCAGGAAGTTAACTAAGACAGGCACGGGATGGTGGTGATCTGCCTTGCCTACAAGCACAGTGGGAAAGGAGATTAATTTGAGGGAGAATTTAGAGGCAGGGTAGATGGAGAGTGGATATCCCTTAACTGTGGCGAGGAAGGAAAGAGTGGGCCCAGAACTCAGTTTCTGTCTACAGTGGCTGGCTAGCGGGACCTTTATTAGGCCAGTGAGGAGGTTGGGGCAATATGACCTTGTTTGCTGTGAGTGGGGTCGGACATGGCAGTTTCTGGACCAGATGTCCAAGGGCCTGTGAGGGTCCAGCAAAAAAGGTGGCCCATGCCTGAGGCTGAAGAAGAAAAAATAGGTACATTGTAGCAGAAGTAGGATTTAGCTTCTGGGAGCTACGCTGGCAGGAAAGTTCAGTGGGAACCAATACTAAAAGGAGGCGGGCCTACATGGAAGGCCTGACTAGTCCTCACGCTATTAGTGGAGACCCTGTGGTTTTTGGGCCCAACCTTGTAGCCACAGACTCCAAAGACTGGGCATGCCCACC
The DNA here is from genome assembly GCF_021556685.1 of Rattus norvegicus. Lineage (NCBI taxonomy): Eukaryota > Metazoa > Chordata > Mammalia > Rodentia > Muridae > Rattus > Rattus norvegicus. The sequence continues at coordinate 65,004,572 of NC_141541.1, forward strand.
AGTGTGATATTTTGCTACTCTGCCTATGTGAGAAAGATCTTCTTGATAGAAAACTCTCAGGACTGGAGAGATGGCTCAGACATTAGAGCACTGGCTGCTCTTCAGGAGGACCTAAGTTTGATTCCCAGCACCCACATGTAGATCATAACTGGCCATAACTCCAGTTCCAGGGGATCTGACACCCTCTTCTGGCCTCCACAGGGACTGCATGCATGTACCCAGACATACATGCAGGCAAACACCGACACACACAGAAAAATTCTCACATGGGCCCAACATCACTTCCTTCTGATTTCTGCTCTATCTATGGATGTGGATATGGAAGTGCCTTAGGCAGGGACACAAGCCTGGGTCCTATGCTAAAGAACTTCTGACATGTGGAGGTCAGTGGTAAAGCACATGCTTAGAATGAGCAAGGGCCTGGTTTGATCTAGTGCTTGCATGTGTGCACACACACACACACACACACACACACACACACACACACACAGAGGCTTCCAGCTAGAGGACCAAAGCTGGCCCTCAGGATCCACTCTAGTGGCCACAGCTTTCTATCAGCCACTCATGTCTGGACTGACCTGAATCCAGGCATGGATTGTTCCCCTCATCCCCTTTCACAGATGGAAAGACTGAGGCCAGAGAGAATGTAGGAGATCGGGTCTCTGAGTTGAGGGGTGTGTCTGTCTTTCTGCCTGCCCATCTGTCTGTCTGTGTGTGTTTTAGGAGACAGATGATCCTTAATCTATGTCCAGGTCTCCCCCTCCTCCCTAAATGTTAGACATGATGTTGCAAGGAACACAGCCTGTTGTGCACACACAATGCCACCAACCTTTAAGTTCAGCACTGTCCAGGCCCACAGTCACTGTTCCCCACCCCATCTATCTCCAAACCCAGCTTTCCAGGCAAGGAAACTCTAGACACCTTCCCAATAGCCCTGTAAAAGAACCCCAGTTGTGACTGCTCTGTGGCTCTAAGGGGACACTGACCTGTGAGCCCCGACTGCGAGAGAGCTAGGCCCAACAGGTACTCAGAGTAGCTCTCACCCTTGCTTAGTCTCTAGGTCCTCTATTTCCCACACTTCCCAACCTCCAAGTCCCCAGTGGGCAGGATTGGCACTTAATCACTGGCTTCTGAGAACACTGGGCCACCTCTTACCAGCCCCTCCCTCTCCCAGCAGCTCCCTGAGCCCACCCGCAGCTGCTCTAGGAGAGGAGGCCGCCTCACCCTGTCAGCCAAAGCAGATGCGTTCCCTCCGGCCCTCCACTCCTCCCACTTCCACCCGATCCTGACAGAGGGAGCCTCAGGGGGACAAGAAGGGAAAAAGTGTGTCTTCCCCAGGCAAGCTGCCAGCCAGCCCTCACACCCTCCTCCCACCCCAGCCAGTGCAGATGCTTCACTTCCGACTCATGTGCTCCAGCCACCACTTCTGTATGCGTACACCTCCTTGCCAGCACCCACAGCACCCAGCTCTGGAGCCACACCCACAGGGGCTTCTGTGTCAGCCTGGTCTCTGTCCCTGTAAACCTCTCTAGGCCTCAGTGTCTTCTCTTGTAAGATGGAAATTTTCTCATAGAGACCCTGCTAGGACTGGGAAGGGTTCATTCTTTTTCTCCTGCATACCAGTAACCTTATCCCAGGCTGGACCCACTGAAATGGGAATCTCACACCCACTAAGGCTTGCCAGCCAGGATAGGGAAAGTGGAAAAGGCCCTCCCTGGAAATCCACCCATCTGAACAAGGAGGAAAATTATAAGGCAGAGAAAAGCCTCTTGGAATTGTTCCCCACCACATTAGTCCCACCCTCTTTGCCTGAGGCAGGGGAGCAGTAGAGCTCCACAAAGACTTCATTGAGGCCTGCTTCCTCCCTGTCCCAGCCTCCAGCCTGGGTGGACTCTGGGCAATTGGTTCCATCAAAACCTCTCATTTTCCCTCCTTCTTCCTCTTGTGCCCAGCATGGCCCTGGGGTTGGCATATGTGGCTGGAAGCCCAGGACACTAGTCCTGCCCCCTACACAGCTCACAGATCTCCGAGACCGTTCCTCTTCTGCAGGAGTGATCATCCTCCATATGGGCCTCGATACTTTGGAAATTAACCTCAGTATATGCCCCTCAACATGGCTGACTGATGGTAGTTGTCTAGTGGGCTAGTAGCTGAGGCCCGTGCCAGAGCCAGAGTTCAGGCAATAATTGAGAAACTGTTCTGTTCTGGCCTCTTTGGGCTTTCAGGGAACCAAAGAGTAGAGGAGAGAGTCAAAGTCTGAGTGATTCTTGTGGCCTCGGAGTTCTTGGGATGAGGGGAAGGAGACTCGTGAGCCCAGCAGAAGTCTTTTGATGCTTGTTCATGGTGGTCGTTTGCCTGGTCACACAGTGCTTGTGGTCCAGCCCTGCCCTGGGATGAGATCTTGTCTCCCGAGGGGGAGGACAGCTCTAAATTCCAATCCCACACGACAGTGAACTGGTCTACTGTTGTTCTCCCAGCGGGAAAGGCTGGGGCCCAGTGAGGACAGCTGAAGACAGCCTGCAGTGAGAGATGTGGCCATAACCCAGTGTCGTGCCTATGAAGGCTGCTGTCCCTGTGGTCTCACCTGAATCTGCTCCATTTCACCTTCCCCGAATACCTTGAGAGTAGCAGGGATGAGGAAAGATGAGGGCCTGCCTCAGGATGATGGCTTGGCCTTTCATCGGTGTGCTCATGAAAGATGTGTGGGGAGCAGATTTGGGAGGAGGTAGCCCCCCAACTCGGCCCACCAGACATTTTCTCTTGCCAAGTAGTTTTAGGACGGGACAGATCTGGTAGATTATCCTTCAGTCCTGGCCAACCAGGATCCCAAACACACAGTTCCATCAGTCTATCCAACATCCTCACTAACCTATACTTACTATCCAGGTATGCTGACACCCCCAACACACACACACACACACACACACACACACACACACACATGTGCACGCACACATGCACACACATACGAACTCATGCATACATATACACATGGGCACACACAAACACACATGCATACACACATATACATGCATGTGCACACATACACACATGTATGCACATACAAAAACACACATGAGCTTGTGTGTCACACACACATGCACAACACATGAACTCATGCATACACACAAATGGAAACACACATGCATATGCACGTGCATGCATAAAAAACACTTGAATAAACAAATGTACATGCATGTGCATACATACATACACACATGTATGCACATACACACAAAAACACACCCATGAGCTTGCGTGTCTCACACACACACACACACACACACACACACACACACACGTATGCACACTGACTACTTAGATCTGTAGGGACTCCACAGGCTGCTTTGATCAGCTTGTCACTTTGCTCCCCCAGCCCAGAGCAGAGAAAGTCAGTGCCCAGGCCACCAGCCTCTGCCCATCCCTAGGGAAACCTCTTTCAGGTTTCCCTAGCTTGAAGGGGAGCTATGGTGGAGAAAAAAGAGGGAGTCCTTGGAGGTACAAGGGAAGGCAAGCTGGCTTGAGGACTGAGTGACCTCAGAGAGAATACAGTGGCTCAGGCAGGGCACTTGGCCCATTGCTCTTACAAAGGCTGTATTCAGGTGGACCCCCACACCCATGAGTGAGGACAGAGAGCCCTTCAACCTTGCCTCAGCCCTCCCAAGAATCTATCCCACAGCACCTCAGACTCCCTTGAAAACTCTGGCCTCACCCTGCCTCTCAGACCTGGAACCAGGATATATCACCTCAGATGCCAGACCCCACAGGCTACAGTAGAGAAATCCAGCCTCCCCAAGGCAGGATCCTCTTCCTCCCAACTCTCTGGACACCCCCATTCCAGCCCACAGCAGTAGATCCTGCCTCCTCTGTCTCCCTGGGCTTCTTTGCCTCCTTTCCTAACTCTAGTCTGTGTCACTTGAGTTCAGTCCTTGTGAGAGGTCACTGTGTCTCCTTTTCAGTATCTTTCTCTCAGGCTGGTGCTTCTTTTCCATCCCAGTTGCTGCATTAGGGACATAAGCATATATGCTTGTGCGTGCCTGAGCGTGTGGAATGATGGACAGATGATGGGTGAAGATTGGTCTCGTCTCTCCTGTCTACCTCTTGCAGCAGCAACACTAGGCGTCACCCCAGTGTTCACACACCCAGGGCTCCCACCCCCACCCTGCTCTCAACTGGGCAGCAGACATTCCTACTACCCATCCTGCCCAATAGCCCTGGGCTCCCATTTTCTCCCTTATAAAGTCAGGCTACGGCAGACAACCAGGAATGCTGCCTCTGCCCATGACGCAAGCCAGCTGTGGGAGCCCGCCCAACTGCCCTAGGCTATGAGGGGTAGCACAGAGCTCACAGGGTTCGATGCCAGGGAACAGGGTGCTGTGGGTGGGGCTGGGGTAGGGTTTAGACAGTGGCTGAGCTGAGACCTGAAGCTTACCTTTCGGAAACCAAGTCAGATAGCTTTTCCCCTGAAGCCCCTATATGGCCTGGGCTACAGAGAACGTTGATATTGTGGAACTGGCTCTCCAGGGGTAGGGCACCCAGGACAGGGGTAGCCAGAGGCCTGACTCTCTGGTACATCCTAGGGGAGGGAGTTGTACTCCCAGTTAGATGGGTGCAGGGAAAGTCAACGAGAAAGCTGGGGGAGGAGGGACAAGGGGGGATCAGAGGCCAGATGTGGGGCAGTGGGCAAGGCTGGGAGTCAGAGCGGTGGTGTTAAGAAATAAGACAGATAGAAAGACAGACAGTTGGCCTACACAGAGTTTGGAGGAGTAGGGTCTGCAGCAGGCCCCCGGGACTAGAGAAAGCCTCGAAACTGGGACCCTTGCTCCCAGCCCAGCAGAAAGAGGCTAATGCACGTAGACTCCTACCAAGAAGATGCAGACTACACATCCAGCCCTGACTACATGTAAGACCCTACCTCAACAAAACTACGTGGAGTCCCTGAAGCCTAATGCAGAGACCAGATCCTTACTGACACACTCCCCACGAGTGTCACCACCCCAGAGACCCAGGGGGTGCGGGCACAATTGGGGGCCTGCAAAAGGACAGCTAGCTAGATTGACCAAAGCTTTGCCTGACCATCTGTGAAAGAGACCCGCACATCAGGACACTGGTTCTTTCTGTATCCTAACCCTGGGTCTCAGGAAAAGCATGGAGCCACCCCACCCTGGGGCCCAGACAGCAGCTCCCTGTTTGTGAGAGGAAGGGTGGGAAGCCACGAGGACTTCCCCACCTTCAGCAGAACTCTGGGACGGGAGGGGCAGGAGCTCTCCAGGAACACATGGCCTCTTTGAGGAGCCAGGCCTGTCCAAGTAATGGCAGGCAGGCAAAGGAGGCAGGACTAGCTGGGCACAATCGCGCCTCTGTCCTAACGGCCCTGGGTCCTTGTGCGTATATACAAACACGTAGCTTTACACAAACCCCAAAGGCACCCCCCCAGCAGCCACCCACATACTCATGCACACACATCTGCGTAGCCCTGGACACTCACCTGTGACCTTCCTCCACCAAAAAAAGAAAAAGGAAAAAAAAAAAGAAAGAAAAAGCCCACACAGGCAGCAAGCAGCCTCTCTGTAGCTCCAGTTCATCTCCCAGAGCCTGGGGCATTTGCCCCTCCCACACAGAGGGCTTGGCCTATACACACTACCACCACCACCCCCCTTCCTCAGCCTGCACCACTCACCCTCTGCCTGCAAGTTGTCTAGAACCAGTAGGGGGCATGGGAGCAGAGGCCTCCACTGTCATCCGAAAGGATCCATACATCCCTGCTAGTCGACCCTCCACTGATCTTTCTCTCTGAGATCACTTATTCCCCTTCCTCTGTGATGCTTTATGCCACCCTCGCCTCCTCCAAGAAGTCCTCTGGGATTGACTTCTAGCTTGTTATTTCTTCATCCTGCACCCTCTTTATATTTGAAGGCCCTCTCCAACTGCCACCTACCTAATGATAGCAATTCTGGATGCAGCCTGTCAGAGGGTGAGAGGATCACAAGTATGAAGGTGAGGTGGGGGTACTGTCAGAGTTTCCAAAACCCCAGCCAGCTTGGCTTCAGAGGCCTCTGTTCTGACAAGGGGGATGCCCGGCCTGCACACTCCAGCAACACAAGGCAGCTAGTGTGAGTGGCTCTCCGCACAGGAAACAGCAGGGCCTAGTCCCTCAAAGGGCTCATTCAGACCCCAGCTCTCTGGAAAGTACCTCTGCTTCCTGCTACCCTCCCACTTAGTCAAACAGGCTGCTGCTCTCTCCTGTGGGAAGGGAGCAAAGGCAGGTGGTTCAGTGGTTAGGGCCAGCCATGCACCTCAGCGCCTGACCCAGAGCCCTGCCTTCGTCTAAGACCTAGGAGGTTAACATACCTTCTGTGCAAGGGAGTGTGGGTGGAATCACCCCCACGAAGAGGAGTGTGCCCTCTTCCTTGTGGGTGCCAGAGCAGCCCAGCCCCGGTTTGAAATGTTTACCTCTTTGCTGGATATAAATATTCTCAGAGTGGGCAGTATCACCTGGCCCACAAAATCCCTGAAGGTTTACTGCTCAGTTCTCGCCAGCTGCTCCAAGCCACTCCAGCCCACCAGGGTGGTGGCTCCATCCTGTGGGGGCTGTGTGCCCCACCCTCTGTTCTGTGGCTGCCCATGGTTTGGCCTGCTGCATTTTGCTCAAGCAGACACTGCACCCTCACAAGCACCTATTGCTGACCGGCCTCCACGTCTGAGGTTCCCGACAACATGAGCTGGGCCTGAAGAGCCCTGGGCAGGTGGCTACCCTTTTAACTCTGGAGCCACCAGGGAGGATTTCAGCTCAGACCTGAGCACAGCATTATCTTTCTCAGCCATCTCTCCTGGGGGCAGAAAAGGTGCAGCCCCCTGCAGTGGCTGATGCTGATCTCAGGTGATGTCAGCTGGCTCCAGCTGGCCAGGGTCCAGCACTGGTGTGGCTGATGCCAGACCATCTCTATCAAAGCTTGACTGGCCTCTGCAGTTTCAAAGATGCCTGACTGGGATGAGTTTCCTTTTCTCTCCCGTCTTTCCCCAACATTGGATATCTGCAGGCAGTCAAGGTTCTAACCACTGCAAGAATGGGTCAGAAATTGGGGAGATGGGAGAAAGCTAATTTTAGGGATCTGCCTGAAGGAGGGCTGAAGCTACTTCAAAGGAGGAGGTTCTCAGTGTGGTCCAAAGGGGCCTGCACGGTGCTCACCAACCCTGGGTAGACCGCATCTGTCCTGCTGCCTCGTTGGTCCAGAGGCAGATCTATGGTGCATCCCCCGCCTCGTACTCAGAGTCACCCCTGGCTTGGAGTAGCTAAGGGGATCTCCACTGTTGCCTTCCTTGGCTCCTCAGGCATGTTTGGCCTCAGGCAGAGAGGCCGGATGTGAGTATTCACCAGAGACTGGTGGTAGTGCTTGAAGCAGGAAGCAATCACAGAGTGGTGGAGGACAGTTTGGCCCATTTTCTGTCTGATGCCGCACGTGCTTCCCATCGGCCTGGGAACCTTTGCTCCTTGGCAGGCTCTGAGCAATCAATGGCCCCACCCCACCCCATCCCCATAGACACTAGGAAAATAGAGAAGACATGGCCTGCCTTCATACCACCACCAGGAACCACAGCCAAACACAGAGATGAAAACGCGGTCGTGGCAAGGGTGGAGCACAAGAAGACCGTGATCAGGGATCAGCCTTCATTGTGAGAGTCCCCCGGAACTCTGTTCCTGGGGACCCGTGCCCACCAAGCCCGACGATCAAGACAAGATAGGGAGAGATCAGACCCGGGATGGACACTCCCTGGGTCCCAGAGGTGGTAAGAACCTGTGGTTTCAGGAACCCAAGGAAACTTGAATAGCTGGAATCTTAACGAGGACCCTAGGCAATGGGTGGCACACAGAGCCATGGAACATGTGGGCATAGAAGCTCTCCCCTCCCCTGCAGCCCACCTGTCCATCTCTATGGTACCTAGCCTCCTCCTAGCAGGAGCCTGACTTTGACCATAGCCCCCTCTCTCACCAGCCTCCTTCTTCGGGGAGAACCACCTGGAGGTGCCTGTGCCCTCAGCCCTGACCAGAGTAGACTTACTGCTCCAGTTCTCCACATCGCAGCCCGAAGCCCTGCTCCTCTTGGCAGCAGGCCAAACAGATCATCTCCTGCTGCAGCTCCAGTCTGGACACCTACAGGTGAGTGGCACACCTGGGAGCAGGGCTAGGCATCCCTTCTGTAGGCTGGAAGGCCTCGCTTTTGGCTGGGCAACCTCAGATGAGTTCCCTCTGCCCTTGGGTCTTGCGGGTGGCCCCCAACATCTCAGAGTGAGCTCCTGGTACAAGGGCTCTGCCTACTAGCTGTCTCAGTCTCATGTCTCGTCGTAGCCCCTAGCTGCCCATCAGGATCAAGAGCACCGAGTTTCCTTGTCCATCTCCTCACAGTATCTGACTTACATCACTATTACCCCTGCTCTTCTCTTTTGCCTGCCTTTCTTTCTCTTCCCTGTACCTGACCAGTCCCATCTCCTTGACATCTATGTAAGAAGAGTATCCCTGCTCTCAGGGAGTATCCCAGTGCTACTCACCTGGCCCAGGTTCCTCCACCGGGACTCCCCCTTCCCCGTAGGCTCCCCTGTAGTGTGGTGATACAATCTGAGATAGTAACAGTGTCGTTTCCACCTACCGCCACCCTCTTTCCATCTTATTGCGTGCTTTAAGACAGATTTTATTAGCAAGGGGTCATTTAACTATCTCTTGAGTCTTCCCCCTGGTCATAAAGTATTTAGGAGCCCAGGGTCTTAGGCTTGGACCCATCTGATTTCAAGTCCCCCTGGCCCTATCATCCTGCAGCTGTCGTGGCTTCTCACTGCCACAAGGTGTCACTATGAGCCTGGTCCTGGGGCAGCAGATAACAGTATGGTCCACAGATGCTCTATGCTTGGATTCCTGAGATCTTGGGCCCTGCCATCACCCACTCCAGTCCTGGTGTCTGTGTCTCACAGAGGATGCCTCCTCTAGTAGATCCTCAAAAACAAAGCATCTGGGCTGTCGAGACAGTTTGGTGGGCAGATGCACCTTAGTGCAGGCCTGATGACCTAAGCTCAGTGCCCACACAAAGTAACAGGAGAGGACTGACTCCTTAGTTATGACCTTTACATGTGCCTGCACGCACAGGCACACGCACATGCACACACACACAGGCACAGGCACAGAGGCACACACACACATGCATACCACACACACACACACACACACACACACACACGCATGCACGCACAGAGGCACATACACATGCACACAACACACACAGGCACAGGCACACATGCACACCACATGCACAAATACCTGTACACACTCTCACACATGCATCCACACAACTAAACAGATAAATATTAAAAAGAAAACACAGACCATCTCTTTGGGTTCTTAGCCTTAACAGTGAGCCAAGCTACTTTTGCCTATTAAGGGGGTTCATCGGGGTCCATTCCAGAGTGCCCATTACTCCTCCAGAGGTAGCTTTTCTAGAACCCACAGTAGGTCTTCTGGCACTGCTCACTCAAGGAAAGAGAGGAAGGATGAGACAAAGCGAAGTGCTACTTCAGGAGAAAGTTTTGCTTCATGTAAATCCATAGGGTCAAGGACAGTCTCCGAGCCACACTGGGGCCTTGACTCTACCCAGTTGAAACACTTGGGAGGTAGGGATGACGTCATGGAAAGCCCTGTCCTAGTCCCATTGTGAAGGGGGCTCAGTGTGGTATAGACAGAAACGTCAGCCGCTCCCACCCCTGATCTCCCTGTCTCTCTTCAGGTCAGACTTGCCCTGGGACAAAATGAGCTGAGTCTGCAGACACCAGCAGACACGGTGCTGAGTGACTCCACAACCCACACCGTAGTGCTCACCGTCTCCAACAGCTGGGCTGTGCTGTCTGTTGATGGAGTGTTGAACACCTCTGCCCCCATCCCAAAAGCATCCCACCTCAAAGTCCCCTATGGGCTCTTTGTGGGCTCCTCTGGAAGCCTTGACCTGCCTTACCTGAAGGGAATCAGTCGACCCCTGAGGGGCTGCCTCCACTCAGCCATTCTCAATGGCCGCAACCTTCTCCGCCCACTAACCCCCGATGTTCATGAGGGTTGTGCTGAAGAATTCTCTGCTGGTGATGAAGTTGGCCTGGGCTTCTCTGGACCCCACTCACTGGCTGCCTTCCCTGCCTGGAGCACGCGGGAGGAAGGCACCCTGGAGTTTACCCTCACCACTCGGAGTCAGCAAGCACCCCTGGCCTTCCAGGCCGGGGACAAGCGTGGCAACTTTATCTACGTGGACATATTTGAGGGCCACTTGCGGGCTGTGGTTGAAAAGGGCCAAGGTACCATGCTGCTTCGTAACAGCGTGCCTGTGGCTGACGGGCAGCCCCATGAGGTCAGCGTACACATAGATGTTCACCGGCTGGAAATCTCTGTAGATCAATACCCTACACGTACTTTCAACCGTGGGGTCCTCAGCTACCTGGAGCCTCGTGGCAGTCTCCTCCTTGGGGGGCTCGATACAGAGGCCTCTCGCCACCTCCAAGAACACCGTCTGGGCCTGACACCGGGGGCTGCCAACATCTCCCTGGTAGGCTGCATAGAAGATTTCAGTGTTAATGGCAGGAGGCTGGGCCTCCGGGACGCCTGGCTGACCCGTGACATGGCAGCAGGCTGCAGGCCTGAGGAGGATGAGTATGAGGAAGAGGTCTATGGCCCGTTTGAAGCTTTCTCCACCCTGGCGCCCGAAGCCTGGCCAGTCATGGATCTGCCAGAGCCATGTGTTCCTGAGCCGGGACTGCCTGCCGTCTTCGCGAACTTCACGCAGCTGCTCACCATTAGTCCCCTGGTCGTGGCCGAGGGTGGCACAGCCTGGCTTGAGTGGCGGCACGTGCAGCCCACGCTGGACCTGACAGAGGCGGAGCTGCGCAAGTCCCAGGTACTGTTCAGCGTGAGCCAGGGTGCACGCCACGGCGAGCTGGAGCTAGACATCCCGGGAGCCCAAACCCGAAAAATGTTTACACTGTTGGACGTGGTGAACCGAAAGGCTCGCTTTGTTCACGATGGCTCTGAAGACACCTCTGACCAGCTGATGCTGGAGGTATCAGTGACTTCTCGGGCACCTGTGCCCTCTTGCCTGCGGAGGGGCCAAATTTACATTCTCCCCATCCAGGTAAACCCCGTCAACGACCCACCTCGCATCGTCTTCCCGCACGGCAGCCTCATGGTGATCCTGGAGCACACACAGAAGCCTCTGGGACCCGAGATTTTCCAGGCCTATGACCCAGACTCTGCTTGTGAGGGTCTCACCATCCAGCTTCTTGGTGTCTCCGCTAGTGTCCCTGTGGAACACCGAGACCAGCCCGGAGAGCCAGTGACTGAGTTTTCCTGTCGAGACCTAGAGGCAGGCAACATAGTCTATGTCCACCGTGGCGGGCCTGCACAGGACCTGACATTCCGGGTCAGTGATGGAATGCAGGCCAGTGGGCCAGCTACACTGAAGGTCGTGGCCGTCCGGCCAGCCATACAGATCCTCCACAACACAGGACTGCGCCTGGCCCAGGGCTCTGCTGCAGCCATCTTGCCTGCCAACCTGTCGGTAGAAACGAATGCAGTAGGACAGGATGTGAGCGTGCTGTTCCGAGTCACTGGCACCTTGCAGTTTGGGGAGCTGCAGAAGCAGGGGGCCGGAGGGGTAGAGGGCACCGAGTGGTGGGATACACTGGCCTTCCACCAGCGCGATGTGGAGCAAGGCCGAGTGAGGTACCTGAGTACTGACCCACAACACCACACCCAAGACACAGTGGAGGACCTGACCTTGGAGGTGCAGGTGGGCCAGGAGACACTGAGCAATCTGTCTTTCCCAGTGACCATCCAGAGAGCCACAGTATGGATGCTGCGGCTTGAGCCTCTGCATACACAGAACCCTCATCAGGAAACCCTCACCTCAGCCCACCTAGAGGCTTCTCTGGAGGAGGAGGGAGAAGGAGGACCATACCCTCATATCTTCCACTATGAGTTGGTTCAGGCCCCCAGGAGAGGCAACCTCCTGCTCCAGGGTACAAGGCTGTCAGATGGCCAGAGCTTCAGCCAGAGTGACCTGCAGGCCGGTCGTGTGACCTACAGGGCCACAACGCGGACCTCTGAGGCAGCTGAGGACTCCTTCCGTTTCCGGGTCACATCTCCACCACATTTCTCCCCGCTCTACACCTTCCCTATCCACATTGGCGGTGACCCAAACGCTCCTGTCCTCACTAACGTCCTGCTCATGGTACCCGAGGGAGGGGAGGGAGTGCTGTCTGCTGACCACCTCTTTGTCAAGAGTCTCAACAGTGCCAGCTATCTCTATGAGGTTATGGAGCAGCCCCACCATGGCAGCTTGGCTTGGAGGGACCCAAAAGGTAGAGCCACCCCAGTAACATCCTTTACTAATGAGGACCTGCTACACGGCCGACTGGTCTACCAGCACGATGACTCTGAGACCATAGAGGATGATATCCCATTTGTGGCCACACGCCAGGGTGAGGGCAGCGGTGACATGGCCTGGGAGGAGGTGCGTGGTGTCTTCCGAGTGGCCATCCAGCCTGTGAACGATCACGCCCCTGTGCAGACCATCAGCCGTGTCTTCCACGTGGCCCGGGGCGGACAGCGGCTGTTGACTACAGATGATGTGGCCTTCAGTGATGCTGATTCGGGCTTCAGTGACGCGCAACTGGTGCTGACCCGCAAGGACCTCCTCTTTGGCAGCATCGTGGCTATGGAGGAGCCCACGAGGCCCATCTACCGTTTCACCCAAGAGGATCTCAGGAAGAAGCAAGTCCTGTTTGTGCACTCAGGGGCCGACCATGGCTGGCTCCAGCTACAGGTGTCTGATGGGCAACACCAGGCTACTGCCATGCTGGAGGTGCAGGCCTCAGAGCCCTATCTCCACGTAGCCAATAGTTCCAGTCTTGTGGTTCCTCAAGGAGGCCAGGGCACCATCGACACAGCCGTGCTCCACCTGGACACCAACCTAGATATACGAAGTGGGAATGAGGTCCACTACCATGTCACAGCTGGCCCTCACTGGGGACAGCTGCTCCGGGATGGCCAGTCAGTCACCTCCTTCTCGCAACGGGACTTGCTGGATGGGGCCATTCTCTACAGCCACAATGGCAGCCTCAGCCCGCAAGACACCCTGGCCCTTTCTGTGGCAGCAGGGCCAGTACACACTAGCACCGTCCTACAAGTGACCATTGCCCTAGAGGGCCCCCTGGCTCCACTACAACTGGTGCAGCACAAAAGGATCTATGTCTTCCAAGGGGAGGCAGCTGAGATCAGAAGGGACCAGCTAGAGGTAAGATGGTGCACACGGCCTCGCCAAGCTGAAAAGTGCTTCCGTGAAGGGGATGCTCCTGAGGTGATGCAGGTGTTAGGAGTATCAGGTAGCTTCACTATTCTCCTGTAGGTGTTGTAGTTCCCCACGCTTCTAGGAAGTCTGTTATGCATACACCTGTAGGTGTCATGTGTACCTCCAGGAGTCGTATACACATGTGTCCTTGCTATGGCTATGCTGGGCTCCAGCCAGATCCACAGAATCTCTGAAACAGAGCCCAAGAATATATATTCTATTATGCTTCCTAGCAGGTTACCATGAGCAGTGAGCTTTGAGGAGTACTGCCCCTCAGATCCACAGGTCCTCATCTCTCTCCCTACACCTCACACCAGGACTGTGAGGGTCTATGAAATATTTATTAACACAGGGAGCTCCCAGCACAACACTGGCCAGCAGGCTCACTGCCTTGCTGTGAAACCCTGACCAGATCCTTTCCAGTTCTGAGGCCCTTCTGGTTCTGAGTGTTTGGACTTTGAGAAAGACCATGACTAAATGTCTCAGGAAGTGTCCGCCCCAGAGGAGGTAGCATATTAGCCAAGCTATGGGGGTGCACACCTTTAATCCCAGCACTCAGGAGGCAGAGGCAGGCAGAGCTCTTTGAGTTCAAGGTCAGCCTGGTCTATTAAGTGAGTTCCAGGCCCGACAAGGAACAAATGAGGGGGGGGGGGGCAGAGAAAAGAGAAAAGTATGGGGCATAGACAGCACAAGCCAGCAGATGGCATTCCGAGCTAAAAGAATGTGTTCTGCAAAGGCATAGAATCAGAAGTGTAATTTAAGAGTGGTGCTTAGACGTTTTTTGTGGCTAAATCGGGCACTGAGGGCGTACACAGCCTCCTTTGGGTTGAACCAAATCCGCAAACTGCTTAAGACCTGGAGTCTGGGAGCCTGTGCTGCTAGGTATGGCGAGAGCGCCCTCTTGTGGTACATAGTGTCAGCTCTACAGAGCCTGAGCAGAGCATTAGCAACGGACGGCAGGCAAGGGAGCCTGTTCTGCCGCCTGAGGTCTACTACAGCCTGTGACCCCATATATCCCATCGTCTCTGTTGACCAGGTAGTCCAGGAGGCAGTGCTGCCTGCCGACATCATGTTCTCGTTGAGAAGCCCCCCGAACGCTGGCTACTTGGTGATGGTGTCCCACGGTGCTTCAGCAGATGGGCCACCCAGCCTGGACCCTGTGCAGCGCTTCTCCCAAGAGGCAATAAATTCAGGCCGGGTTCTCTACTTGCACTCTCGCCCTGGAGCCTGGAGTGATTCCTTCTCCCTGGATGTGGCCTCGGGTCTGGGCGATCCTCTCGAAGGCATCTCTGTGGAGCTGGAAGTGTTGCCCACCGTCATCCCCCTGGATGTTCAAAACTTCAGCGTTCCTGAGGGTGGCACTCGTACGCTGGCCCCTCCGCTGATCCAAATCACTGGGCCTTACTTCCCCACACTGCCAGGCCTTGTCCTACAGGTGCTAGAGCCACCGCAGCACGGGGCCCTGCAGAAGGAGGACCGTCCTCAAGATGGGACCCTCAGCACTTTCTCCTGGAGAGAGGTACCAGAGACCCTAGGGCGTCAGTGCAGCCCTGGTTCCTGGCAACTGCTTTATTTCAGTCTTCCTCTGGGAAATGGAAACCTTGTCGTTTTACACACACGCACGCACGCGCACACACACACACACACACACACACACACACACACACCTTACCTATAGAAACGGGTTCTTAAGGGATCTGTCTTCTGTACCTAACAACAGACAACAGGACATTAAGGGTGCTGGTCCCAAGATCCCTGTTGAGTCTTAGACTAGCCGAAGCCTGACAACCAATCTTGGGTCTCCTAATAGGTGGAAGAGCAGCTGATCCGATACGTGCATGATGGGAGTGAGACGCAGACGGACGGCTTCATCCTGCTAGCTAATGCCTCAGAGATGGATCGCCAGAGCCAGCCCATGGCCTTCACTATCACCATCCTCCCTGTTAATGACCAACCCCCTGTCATCACCACAAACACAGGCTTGCAGGTGAGTTCACCCCTGGGCCTACCTCATCTCTGGTCTTGGAAAGGGACTAGAGTCCCTTACTTACTCCTCTGCTGCTCTCAGGCTCAGTTTCATCCTCTGTGAAATGGGTTCACTACCACATACCTGGCTATCGGAAGGATAGTTGTAATACTGTTGTGAGGTTTTGTTACTGGGCACATATAAATACAGCGGGCAGTCTTGTTTAAGAAAGACCCTCCTTGCCCCTGCTAGTCCGTGGGCCCACCTCTAGCAGAAAGGTTTTCCCTCATGATTTAGGCCCAAAAAGCTAAAGAAATTTATTATAAGCCCTGTATTGTGAGCTGCAGGTTGGGAGCTCGAGTGTCACAGCAAATAAAGATCTCAACAAGTCTTCCCAAGTTTCTGTCCCTATAGTCTGCAGAGCAGTGGCACCCTGTTCTGCATAAATGGAAGCTAAGGACCAGACAGGGACAGAGTTCGTGATCACAAAAGTACCAGCAGAACAGGAAGGATGTTGGTTGAGAGGCCCACACAGGACAATAGAGGTTGGACTAAGTTTTAGATGACAGCTTCTGGTGTCTAGATCACCAACATGTAGCTTTGGAAAGTTGTAGAAGGGTAACGTGGGAGCTGCTTCTAGCACGGAGTCTTTTGTGGTTATCTATGGAGATGTGGTATAGTCTTACCTGTGGGAGACGGCTGATGGCTGAGGACACTTAGGGAGTGAGCCTTGGTCTAGGTAACTAAGGATTGCCTAAAATTACAGGTTGGAAATTATGTGTGGTGAGTTGGCCACTAGGTGGCAGTATCCACCCATGTTAGCCCCTTGGAGCGCAACACTGCTGTTTGAACTTACTCTAGGAGGGAGAAGCTCATGAGTATTAGAAGGATGTTTTCTGATATGAGGGCCTCCTACCCAGAACAGCCCCAGTGACTGGCCCTGTGCCACAAGGAACAGGGCTCCAGAAGAGAACCTTGCCCTGTGGGTGGGTAGCCTATGGGGCCTCCCCTGCACTCTGCATGGGCAGGTTCCTAGCTGATACAGAAATTCACCTCTCCTTTCCACTCTCCATCTGCCTCCTGACCTTCAGTTGGCAGGAGAACCTATTTCTAAGTGTCCTGTGCTGGCCTACACCACTACCTCTGTCCTGTGCCCTCCCCTGCCAGGTTGTGTATGCCATGGCCGGATGGAAGGGAGATCCTTGCCCACCAGTAAGACACAGCAGCACCTCTGGTCAGGAATGGGGATCTCTGTGAAGCAAGAACTCAGGAAGGGTCAAACAGGAGCATTTCTAAGCAGGGGGCTGTGGTCTGGCTTTGAGGTACAATTAAGATTAGGCCAGGTGGAGAAGGAACCTGTGTGATAGAAAAGGATTGAAGGCCCTTTCTGCGGTGGAGCCCAGAATGGCACAAGTGTCCATGACAGCTGAGCAGAACAGGATGGAGACCTGGTGGCAGTCCCCGGGTCAGGAGGAAGGGGATGGGATGGGCACAATATGGACAGAACTTTCACAGGTCTATATCCCCAGATCTGGGAGGGGGCTATTGTGCCCATCCCTCCTGAGGCCCTCAGGGGAATAGACAGTGATTCAGGGCCGGAAGACTTGGTCTACACCATCGAGCAGCCCAGCAATGGACGGATAGCCTTGAGGGTAGCACCAGACGCCGAGGCCCACCGCTTCACACAGGCCCAGCTGGACAGCGGGCTTGTGCTGTTCTCACACAGAGGTGGGTGCTGAGTGGGTTCTTCAGTCCCCTGGGGTTGAGGTACCTTGAGGGGGGTAGCTACCTCGGGCCAGCAGGATCCAGCTTCACCCCTTGTGCTCAGGAGCCCTGGAAGGAGGCTTCCACTTCGACCTCTCTGATGGCGTACACACTTCTCCTGGACATTTCTTCCGAGTGGTAGCCCAGAAGCAGGTACTCCTCTCCTTGGAGGGCAGCCGGAAGCTGACTGTCTGTCCGGGTAGGTCTGCACGCTGAGTGGCTGAGGCGGAACTGAGGATGGTAGCACGGGATCCTTGCCTTGATTCCTGTCAGAAGCTAACAGGCTCCTTCATGCTTTACAGAGTCTGTGCAGCCACTCAGCAGCCAGAGCTTGAGTGCCAGCTCCAGTACAGGCTCCGACCCTCGTCACCTGCTCTACCAGGTGGTAAGAGGCCCCCAGCTCGGCCGACTCCTCCATGCCCAGCAAGGAAGTGCAGAGGAGGCTTTGGTGAACTTCACCCAGGCTGAGGTAAGGGCCTCACTCCTCAGCCATCCCACAGACACCACCTTACCTCAGGTGGCTGCCAGCTGGAGCATACACATCACAGGCAGCTAGCATCTCTGGATTCTGCCCCAGCTCAGGGTTAGGCCTCCAGAAGGAAGCTGTAGCTGGATCCTAGAGGCTGAAAGGGCCCAGGAAGGTGGACCAGAGGCACCCAAGCGGCTGGTGATGGGTTGAACTCACTTCAGCGGGACAGTGCAGGATAAAGTTGAGCTTGAGGCTCAGGAAAGGTGCCAGAGAATGTAGCAAGCTGGGAGCAGATGAGTCGCAGGCAGAATGGGTCAAGGTGAGGGACGCTGGTATCTGCTCTTTGGAGCAGAGCTCCTAGGGCACCCCAGGACCACCAGTGAAAATTATAATTCCCAGTCGAGGCTGACTGAGCTGCTGAGATGCTAGGGCTGTTGATGCTAACTAGGCAGTTATCACTTACCTTACAACACGTGCAGATTGGTCCCCACAGGGTCTAAGCACTGTGAGCAGCTCCTCTGGGTGTCCATGGTGGAGGACAGGCTCTTGTGAGCAAACAACACACTTGGTGCTCCTACCTAGAGGCCATAAAATTACAGTATGGCCCCCATTATTTCTACATGAGCAGGATCCAAAAGGACACAGCTGGCCCTGCCACTGGATCTGCAGTACTGTGGTGCCGCTCCAAGAACTTTCCAAAGGGGCTTACCCTGGCGCTTAAAAAGGGCAGGACCTATCTCTAGGTCTCTTTCCAGCACTCCTTTCCCTCAGAGGCCTTCTGGGCCCCACAAGTTCCTTTCTACCCCATCAGGGTGTGTGCTTCCCCATGAGAAGTAGTGAGGTAGAGAAGCTGGCAGGGGGTAGCAACTCCCACCTAGCAGGCAGCTCAGAGGAAGAAGCTGTCTTAACTAGGTTCACGTATGATTCCTCAGAGCCCACACATCTTTTGCTAGGCTTGTATTCTCTCCTCTCCCAGGCCCTAGCATCTACCACAGCCTCTTTCTGCCCCCTCCCCACAATGAAATCTGCCAGTGGCTAGGGCAGCTGTTTGTCCTGAGTCACTGGGAGCTTTGTTATCAGAGACCAGGAAGGAGGAGAGACTGGGACAAGGCCATGAGTGCTCCTCCCCCACTCAGCAGTCCCCCACGCTCCAGTAACACAAAGGACAGGAGCGAATGGCCACCAGGGGGCCAGAGTGGCAGTGCCACCCAAGAAGGCTGGAAAGAGGCTACGTGGCACAGACACCCTCCTCCACGGGCAGAGACCAGGCAGCAGTAGGCAGTGGCTTGACAGTACCACTGCCCTTCAAGACACTGGGCTGGACAGGGCAGGGCTCAGGTGACCTCAATTTGCAGACAAAGAAGCGCGTAGGAGGTCAGGTGATTTTTATTTGTATACATGGCCAGTAAGAAGCAAGGCCATGATTAAGCCTTCTAACTGCTTGTCTGAGTCCCCTTCACCCAAGGACACTGTCCCCAGAGCTTGGGAGACCCTTGCACACCTGGCCTGAGTTTTGCCTTTTTTCTCACTGAGGCCTTCTCATACAGGAGCACCAATAGCCAGCCAGGTGTCACACTGACCACCACCACCACTGCTGGGAGGCTCCTTTTCCCACCGTGCCCACCATCAGCCTGGGTTAGAGGTTACAACTGACAGTCTTCAATCCTTCAGGACACATCTGGCCCACAGATGTGTTTTATTTGAGTACACATTACATTTAATATCTTAACATTAGTTGTCAGCGTTGAAGTCTTAGGAAAGTTCACAGAAACATGTTAAACCAATCCTTTAAAGGCCTGTGCTCCTTCTTGTAGCAAACCACTGAAGAGATGCCCCTCTCCTAATGAGGATCGGCTCCCAGTGTAGACAGCACAACCCTACTGAAATACTCTGGGACTCCAAGATAGCTTGCTTACAACGATCCCACTCTGTTTCTGTTTTACTATTGCGCAAGTCCTGTTTTGCTGAAAGGAAAAATCTTCCTGTGTTTCCTTCCTAAAAGGGGAAAACAAAGATAAGGCATGAGGATGTGTCTTGATCAGAAGGTGCAGGAAACAGATTTCTTTACAGAGACAAATAATATTACTTGGTGTTGAGCATACGTATAGCCCTAAAGAATAGGTCGTAAAGTTGATGTGACAGGGAGTCAGTGTGAGGTCTCCTGGATAACAATGGTGGGTTTTTTTGTTTTGTTTTGTTTTGTATTTTCTTTTTTTCAGAGCTGGGGACTGAACCCAGGGCCTTGCGCTTGCTAGGCAAGCGCTCTACCACTGAGCCAAATCCCCAACCCCAACAATGGCGTTTTTGTGATCAGATAGTGAGCTGTTGCAGCACTGAACAAGAGCCAAGCTTAAATGCTAACCTGGCACAGTGGCCCACACCAGCTACTTGGGAGGCTGAGGCAGGAGAATCACTTGAGCTTGGGAGGTCAAGGCCAGCCTGGGCAACATAGTGAGACTCTTGTTCAAAACAAAAACAGGAAACTAACCCTATGTTTTCAAAGGCTTACCCTGTGTTAGGACTGTAGAGGCAGTGGGCAGAGGCCTTGAGCAGAACATGAGAGAGAAAACGTTTGCAGTAACCCAGATAGGACCTGGGTGGTGAGGGAGAAAGGAGCCTGAGAAATCTCTGGGGTTTCCCCTGAGACACTCAGCAGAGCTGCTGTCATGGCGATGGAGTCTCAGGTGAGGTCACTAGAGTACATCTGGGCCTAGGGAACTTAAAACGTCCATTAGACATCTGTGGAGCAAAAGACACAGATGGAGATTTGAGACTGGGCTTCCAGTGAGAGTAAACTGGGCTGGAGATCCTGGTAAGGGTAATTTGAGGCCCAGAGACTGCATGGAGTAGGTAGGACAGAGACCATACCACAGAAGGAGATCTGAGGAGACCCAAAACAGAATATCACCTCCTGGAAGTTTCATCCTGTCAAGCAATGCTCAGCAGTCAGTGAGACCTAAGCCAGTGTCTGGCTCTATTGCACAGGGCCCACTAGTGCCATTAATGACATCATGGGAACAAAATCCTGAGTGGAGGGGGCTGAGGATGTGGGGCAACTGTGGACACTATTCTTGGGGAATTCTGCTGCAATGAAAAGAGAAGAGGTGACAGTGCCAGCAAAAAAGATGAACTGAGGTCTGGGGCTATAGCTCAAATGGAAGCCTGCCTGCCTAGCATGCATGAAGCCCTGGTTCCTGTCATCACCACCACATAAAACTGGCATTTTGGCAAGTTCTGGGGCAGACTAGGATGCCTGAAACAAAAAAAAAAAAAAAAAAAAAAAAAAAAGAAACGTAAATTCAAGAGTGATTTCCTTTAAGATGAAAGGAAAAATTAACTTGGTTGCATAGCAAAAAAAAAAAAAAAAGATAATCTATTTGGGGGAAAGCTGATGTAACAGAAGGGAGACTAGAAGTGGTGTCTGTGGGAAGCAAGGGGGATGGGAGACATTGCGAGGGAGAAAGGACCCACTTTAAATGGAAACATTAATCAATGACCAGTTTTCCCAACTAAAGCTGGAGCTGAAACTCAGGCTTCCGCCTTCAGAGCCCAGCCTTTCCTTGCCATGTAATTCTCTAGTGGTGACTCCTTGAACCAATGAGGTAGAGAGAAGAATTCAGAGTAAGTCTGGGCACTGAGGAGATTAAAGAGTGAAAGGGAGCTTCCAGGTACTACACACTGAGCCCACCTGCCACACCCAACCACGACGTCTCCCCCCAGGTGAATGCTGGGAATATTCTGTATGAGCATGAGATATCCTCTGAGCCCTTCTGGGAAGCCCACGATACCATTGGTCTCCTGCTGTCTTCATCACCTGCGAGGGATCTGGCTGCCACCCTGGCTGTGACTGTGTCTTTCGACGCTGCCTGTCCCCAGCGGCCTAGCCGTCTCTGGAGGAACAAAGGTGAGTTGCATGATAGGATGATGGCAATTGAGGATACAGGGAAGGAGAGAATGCCTAAACAGAGGGATAGAGCCTGACTAGCAGCTTCTGTCTTAGTCCCGGGAAGGGACAGGGATGGCGCCTGGGAAACACTGACATCAGGAGTCCTCATTCTCCCAAGGCCATGAGCCCCATCCTGGAGCTACTACTGGTCGAAAGGGGAGGTGCAGACTTGCCCCAGGGTCTCCTTTCTGCGGATTCATGGTTCTTCTTCCAGTGGACTGGACCTTCATAGCCTATGTCTCATCCCCCAGGTCTTTGGGTCCCTGAGGGCCAGCGGGCCAAGATCACTGTGGCTGCCCTTGATGCCGCCAACCTCCTAGCCAGTGTGCCAGCATCTCAGCGCGGTCGGCATGATGTACTCTTCCAGATCACACAGTTCCCCACCCGGGGTCAGCTCCTGGTGTCCGAGGAGCCACTCCATGCCAGGAGACCCCACTTCCTGCAATCTGAGCTGACTGCAGGACAGCTGGTGTATGCCCACGGTGGTGGGGGCACCCAGCAGGATGGCTTCCGCTTCCGTGCCCACCTCCAGGGACCAACGGGAGCTTCCGTGGCAGGACCCCAAACCTCTGAGGCTTTTGTCATCACTGTGAGGGACGTGAATGAGCGACCCCCTCAGCCACAGGCCTCCATTCCTCTCCGCATCACCAGGGGCTCACGAGCCCCTGTCTCTCGAGCCCAGCTGAGTGTCGTAGACCCAGACTCAGCTCCAGGGGAAATTGAGTACGAAGTACAGAGGGCACCCCACAATGGCTTCCTGAGCCTGGCTGGGGACAACACTGGGCCTGTGACTCACTTTACACAGGCTGATGTGGATGCAGGGCGACTGGCCTTTGTGGCAAATGGGAGCAGTGTGGCTGGCGTCTTCCAGTTGAGCATGTCTGATGGAGCCAGCCCCCCAATACCCATGTCGCTGGCTGTGGATGTCTTGCCATCCACCATTGAGGTGCAGCTGCGAGCGCCCCTGGAGGTGCCTCAAGCCCTAGGACGTTCCTCACTGAGCAGGCAGCAGCTCCAGGTGATTTCAGATCGTGAGGAGCCAGATGTAGCTTACCGCCTCACTCAGGGGCCCCTGTATGGGCAGGTACTAGTGGGGGGGCAGCCCGCTTCAGCCTTCAGCCAGCTGCAGGTAGACCAGGGGGACGTGGTCTTTGCCTTCACCAACTTTTCTTCCTCTCAGGATCATTTCAAAGTCCTGGCTCTTGCTAGGGGTGTGAATGCATCAGCTACTGTAAATGTCACAGTGCAGGCCCTGTTGCATGTGTGGGCCGGTGGGCCATGGCCTCAGGGTACCACCTTGCGCCTTGACCCCACTGTGCTCGATGCCAGTGAACTGGCCAACCGCACAGGCAGTATGCCCCGCTTCCGGCTCCTGGAAGGACCCCGGTACGGCCGTGTGGTTCGTGTGTCCCAAGGCCGAGCAGAATCTAGGACCAACCAACTTGTGGAAGATTTCACACAGCAAGACCTGGAAGAGGGAAGGCTGGGGCTAGAGGTGGGCAGGCCAGAGGGCAGGTCCACTGGCCCAACAGGTGATAGACTTACCCTGGAGCTGCAGGCAACGGGTGTCCCACCTGCTGTGGCCTTGCTGGACTTTGCCACTGAGCCTTACCATGCAGCCAAGTTCTATAAGGTGACCCTACTCAGTGTCCCTGAGGCTGCTCGTACAGAAACAGAGAAAACAGGAAAAAGCACCCCCACTGGCCAGCCAGGCCAAGCAGCATCTAGCCCCATGCCCACTGTAGCCAAAAGTGGTTTCTTGGGCTTCTTAGAGGCCAACATGTTCAGCGTCATCATCCCCGTGTGCCTGGTCCTCCTGCTCCTGGCTCTCATCTTGCCTCTGCTTTTCTACCTCCGCAAACGCAACAAGACAGGTAAGCATGATGTCCAGGTGTTGACCGCCAAACCCCGCAATGGCCTAGCTGGTGACACAGAGACCTTTCGAAAGGTGGAGCCAGGCCAAGCCATTCCACTCACAACTGTACCTGGCCAGGGGCCCCCACCCGGAGGCCAGCCTGACCCAGAACTATTACAGTTTTGCCGGACACCCAATCCTGCCCTCAGGAATGGCCAGTACTGGGTGTGAGACTGCCCTGTGCCCAGATGCTGCCTACCCTCCAGGCCCACTGCTTCTGTACCCTGGTGTGGCCCGAGGATCTTCAGAGCCAAAAGGACCTTGAGATGCCAGGGGTGGAGGGAGCTGGGAGACAGTCTAGAGGTCCTGGAGCGAGTGGAGTCGAGAGCTGGAGCCTTCCTCAGCTCACTTAGACCTAGAGAGCCACAGGGGCCAAGGTGAGAGGCAGCTTAAGTCAGCTCACTGCAGAAAACAGGATAACATCCTCGATGGATCACAACTCCGGGTCCTGGGACTGTGACCTGAGATACGTCAAACCTGACTCAGACTGCCAAGGTCGGGAGAAGAGAGCACCCTGGGTTTTCCACCCCAGCTCTGGTCATTTGTTGTCTCTGAAGAACAAACTCTCCCTCCCTGGTGTTTTCCCGAAGCTGAATGGGGAGGAATGTTAGGCAATAGATTAATATATTCAAGGTGCAAGATGGGTGGGGTTGCTCTGGGGTTGGTTAATTTAAGGCAAGAAAGCTATTTAACATGGTGCTGGGCTAGCCAGACCTAATGGAAGCCCTGGAGTATATGGGATGGACAAAGGTCTGAAGCCATTTCACCCACAGAGCCCTGTGGCAGAGCATGGAAACATTGACGGGCAACCTTCAGCACTTGGACTGGGAGGGTTGGAGGCCAGTCTGGTGACCATGCGCTCCTCAAGACTAGGGAGCGGGTAAACTGGGGCACTTGACTCCATGGAGCCTTAGTGAATGGTGCTTCAGGGGCTCCGGACAGCTGTGCACTGTCTTGTGTTTGACTGTGCACTGGGCTCTGATTCCGTGGCAGCTTTGCTCCCTGGGGCAGGCCGTGTGGCCTAGCTTCATGGGGTGGGGATGGACAAGCTCTTGAATTTCCACCTCCTGGAGCGTTCCCAACATCCTCTCCTCTCACCTGTGCTGGCAGATGTGTTTGTTGAGATGGGACCAAAGCCCTTACACTACAGGGAACTTCAAGGGGGGAAACAAAATAAAAATAAATGCTCCCAGCCATAGCTCCTTAGCCTGGGTTTTGGCCTCCAAAGCCCTATCCCTCCCCAACCTCCTTTCATTGTGGCTACAAAAGCAAAAGTGAGGGAAATGGGGGGGGGGGTGGATGTCCAAGCTCGGGACACAGCGCATGAAGGGAAGAATTGAGTATGCAGACTTTTATGTGGAACCTTTTACAATCTCTACCCTTCACCAGGAGGACTGAGTACTTCTCTCAAGGAGAGGAAGCAATGTAGATACCATGCCCTGTCCAGCATATCATTCAGCTAGCAATGGGTCCTGAGGCCCCAAGTCTCCAAAAAAAAAAAGCCATTAAATGAGTGGCTAGGTGGATGGACAACTCTGGCCCTTTCTCTGAGAGGATGGTGCAAGATCAGGGGCAATGGAAGCAAACAGGGGACAGGGGGATCATCTGCTCTGGTAAATGGGCTGAAGTCGTTAGAAAAGAAACAGAGGGGTTGGGGATTTAGCTCAGTGGTAGACCGCTTGCCTAGCAAGTGCAAGACCCTGGGTTCGGTCCTCAGCTCCGAAAAAAAGAAAAAAAGAAAAAAGAAAGAAAAGAAAAAAACAGAAAGCTGGATTGGTGTCTCTTGCCTATGATCCCAGTACTTGGGAGGCAGGAGCATGAAAATGAGTTCAAAGTCATTCTTGGCCCTAGAAAATTCAAGGCCAATCTGGGCTACCAGAGATACTGTCTGAGAGCAAGGGAGGGAAGCCATAGATGTCTGCACTCTGGGGAAAACTTGGGACTTTGGGGCCTAAACAGGCAAGTTAGAGGTGAAGGGCAGAAAGTGGCCTTTGGCAGCTGATCTGTACCTGGGGACTAGGATGAGCTCCACATGTATCCCAGCATCTGTATCATTTGAGCCTCGCTCCCACTCACCACGATGTCCCCAGACAACCCTCCTTCATGGTGTGATGTTCATTTTAACATCTGGCCCCCTCGAAGAGGCTTCAGGCAGGAAATCTGGAATCCAAGTGGATTGCTGACAAAAAGGTCTCCAGAGGGACAGGGGGGACAGGGAGACAGAATCAGGGAAGATATGAGACTCAACTAGAGTCACACAGCAGAGTAATGTTAGTCAAGACCCAGCAAGGCTTCAGTGGTGCCACAGAGAGAAACACTGCTATGAAAATCACTGCCCCTCCCCTGAAGATGGCCTCCAGAAATAACTCTGCATCTCAGGCTGCTAACACTAGTTTCCTTTTTATAAACATGAAGTCTCTGGTCCCCAGGCTAGGAAGACCAAGAGCATCCCTATAAAACACTCATAGCCCTGCCTTGCCACTCCCAGGAAGTTAAGGCTGGATCCTCAGGGCCTTGCTACGTGAGCCAGCCTCCACCCCGAGTAAGGAGCTTCCCTGAAAGTGTAAGCAGAGATATGGGTGACAAACCTGCCAGGCAGGATCTGCCCTCATCTCCTGTTTCCCCTAGAGGACTGACAACACCCTCTATTCACACAGCCTGCCCTGCCCTGCCCCCAGGCACTGGCACAGGCTGACACAGCTCTGCTGCTCTGAGCCTGGCTAGGTACTAAGCTGGTACCCAGACATTGTACCCACAGCCATGCTAGGATCTAAGCCTTTCATGACACAGCCAAGCTGAGGACCGAACACAGTGTTGCGTGTGTGTGTGTGTGTGTGTGTGTGTGTGTGTGTGTGACCCTTTTAAATATACCCCTAAAACTAAAGAGTGGAATTCCATCCCCCTCTACTAAATAGCTCATGCAGGCTGGGGATATAGTTTTAGTGGTAGGATGCAGGGCTGGAGAGATGTCTCAGTGGTTAAGAGAGCCAAGTCTGATTCCCAACACTCACATGGTGACTCACAACTAACTGTAACTCCAGTTCTGGGGATCTAACACCCTCCTCTGGCTTCCATGGGTACCAGGCATACAAACATACATATAGGCAAAAGATCCATATACTTAAAAATTAAATCTTTAAAACAAAACAAAAAAAGAGGATTACATCTTCTCCTTTCCTAAGGAGCTTGTTCCTCCTGGGCTCTGGAGAGAGATAGGAACTGATCTGTGAACAATGTTTAAGATATTGAAAACTTAACCCCCTTTTTTTTAGAAAAAAAATTTTTTTCTCTTTTTTCTTTTTTTCGGATCTGGGGACCGAACCCAGGGCCTTGCGCTTGCTAGGCAAGTGCTCTACCGCTGAGCTAAATCCCCAACCCCTAGAAAAAAATTTTTTTATTTTATATATATATGTGTGTACACTGTAGCTGTCTTCAGACACACCAGAAGAGGGCATCAGATCCCATTACAGATGGTTGTGAGCCACCATGTGGTTGCTGGGAATTGAACTCAGGACCTCTGGAAGAGCATTCCATGCTCTTAACTGCTGAGCCATCTCTCCAGCCCTTAACCCTCTTTTTTATACACACATACACAAACACATGACCTGGTTACATATGTGAACATGGTATTTTCTCATAACATCTGGACACACAATACAGAGATCAGTACTTGGCTAAATAATATATAACCCATGAAAAATATATACAAGCTTTGGAAGCATGGGCCTTTCTCCTTGGCCCTCCCAAAGGCCTAGGAGCTAAGGAGTCAGGACATCCTACCCATTAAAGGATTTGTACCAACATCATTGATAAGAGAAAGTCATTTGCTGATGGTGCATGCCTTTAAGCCCAGCACTTGAGAGGCAAAGGCAGATGGAACTCTGAGTTCAAGGCCAGCCTGGTCTACAGAGAGAGTGCCAAGATGGCCAGGGCTACACAGAGAAATCTCATCTCAAAAAAAAAGAAAGAAAGAAAGAAAGAAAGAAAGAAAGAAAGAAAGAAAGAAAGAAAGAGAGAAAGAAAGAAAAAGAGAAAGAAAGAAAAAAGAAAAGGAGGAAGAGGAAGAGGAGCGGGAGGAGCAGGAGGAGGAAGAGAGGAGGAGGAAGAAGAGGAGGAAGAGGAAGAGGAGCAGGAGGAAGAGGAGGAGGAGGAAGAGGAGGAAAGAGAACCCATGGATGTGAGGGGGGCTTTCCGCAGAGACTCAGATCCCCAGATCTCTAGACTCAGCTTGGAAAATTTACTTATTACCTCTCAGAGTCTAAAGAAGGGAGCCCTTTAAAAGCCGACCCTTCAAGTGTGGTTGTTATGGCAATTGTGCAGTTCACTGAGTTAGAACACTCATCTTCCAATAGGAAGCCAGAGAAGTGCTTCTTCCAACTGCAACCCAACCTCCCCTGACCAATGAAAAAGCTTTTCACAAGATACACATCTTAAAGGAGTGATGGCCTGAGGACAGAGCTCCAGATTCTTTGGTTGGGTCCCTTTCTCGTGTACAACATGGGAGGAGTCCTGGCAAGTAGGTAAGGTTGGCCTGATGTCCCTCTTGCCCTGGGTCCCCTCCCAGTAAGTGCTCTCCTATGCACTTTGCAGTTACCCCTAAGATTACTCAGGTCTTGGCACAATAAGCCAAAATTGCTGAGGTAGCCAAAATTGCTGAGGTAGACACGAATAGAAATCCACTTAACCTTTCCTAAAGAGGCCCATACCTTCCAAAAAGTAACTAAGGAGCTATGATGTGTGTTGCCTCAAGCCAATGGAGCTGGCCAATTAGAAGTCCAGAATGGGAGAGCTAGCTGACTCTTGTCTGTTCCCTTCTCTTCTGACAGACAACTGGGCATTGCCATTGAAGAGACGGCAGGCAGCCACAGGAATTGAGCATGTTTCCATCCTCAGTGTAATGAATCATAGTCTTTAACTGAAGGCTGCTGTCCTCATAAAGGGCGTCACCTCCTCAGAGGGCCTCCTGTGGCCATCAAGATAATGAGTGGGTTGAATTGTGTTCCTTTCCATTTCAGATGTGAAACAACCCTTTGGCTAAATCGAGCAGTAACCAAGAAAGGACTTTTCTACATAAACAGGAACGAGGCTGGGGATGGAGATCTCCTGTTCCCAGACCTGAGCATTGTTAGCGAGAGGCTGAAGCTATTCCACAGCTAACATTCTGACGCTCTGTTGGGCGGTTTGCAGAGGACTCCCTGGATTCCGATGGTGCAGATGAATTGGGTTATCCTCTCTGCTGCCCAAAGTCCCCTGTGGGCTAACAGCATTACTTGTGAGCTTGTTAGAAATAAAGGGCAGGTATGGCAGCCACATACTTATCATCTTAGCATTTGTGGGGTAGAGGCAGAAGGATCAGGGCATCAAGACCTGGCTCTATGAGACCCTATCTTAAAGAAATGAATGACCAGATTGGCTCAGTGGCATAGCCTTCACCTAAGCAGTTATAAAGTTGCAAAAAGGAAATGAAGACTCCCAGGGCCCTTCCCAGATGGCTGAGTGAGATTTTAATAAGGCTACAGGCAACTGGAGTACACGCAGCACAATAAAGTTTATGGTGCATTGAAGACCACTCCTCAACCTGGAACTAGCGCATTATACTGAGGGACTGGAGCAAGGCAGGTCACAGTAGCACAGTCAGTAGCTGGGCAGGAAGGAGTCAGACCATCCAACCCTGTCCAAATGTTTTGACTTTTACTTCACAATGCCATCTGTCCTTCCTTGCAGGTTTGTAAATTCCCCCTACATGCCCTACCTCAGGGTAGGGTTCTAACCACTGGACTCTCCGGCAAGATCAAGAGAAGGAAATTATGTAAGAGATCTCTGGCAACCAGGTCTGGTCCGGTGGAGGTTCTCCAGGGAACAGTCCATTCCAGTCCTCCCCCCACCCCCAAAACCATCCCCTGGCTAGTGCAACAGCCCCAAACACACTGCTTTCTGCATCTGGGCTAGTCTCATCTACCAATGAAAAAAGACCGAGATCTCTGGACAAAGTCACCAGTCCCTGCTCATCTGGAAAGCCTCTGCCTGGAAGAATAGCAGTTGCCAGTAAGGGTAGAGGAAAAAAATTATCAGAGAGGAGGGGATAGGCCACGCAGACTTCTCCATCCATACCCGGTGGGTGGCCAGCCATAACGGCACACACTGTAATTTCACTACTTGGTTATCCAAGGAAGGTGGACCTCAAATTCCAGGCCAGCCTGGGCTACCCAGTGAGCTATCATCTTAAAACCAAACAATACCAAACAATGCAACTGTCCTTCCAGGCCCCGGAAGGAACATCTGGCAAAGTGACTCCCACCCTGTGTGTCGTCCTGGTTCAGAAAGAGACTTGGCCCTCCCCATTTCCCTCTCTGAATTGCTGAGTGTCTAGCCTAGGCAAAGGCCCAACACTTGTTACCTTGTAGTATTAGTTCTGTACATCCCATTAGAGTCCAGTCTGCCCCAGTCACTGGTATGCCCAGTGATAGGTAGTACTGGCTTGTAGTAAACAGGTATTGCTAGAATAAAAACACTTCCTTTTCCACAGAGATACCCTCAAGCCAAAAAACTTTTGGCTCCAAGGTGCTGGTGCTACCACTTTGAGAATGACTTTGGTTCCTTTGACTCTCCCCACCCCCACCCCCCAGGGGTATAGTTTGGCTCCAACTGCTACCTTGTTGCCAGGAGCTCTGCAAGAACCCAGGCAGGTAGAGCACCACAGTCTGAATTTCTCTCTGAGTGTCTGCTTCTCACTCCCAGCCCCACCCCCACCCCACCCTCACCCCTCTACTCACCACAGCTCCCTCCTACCCACTATTTATGAACTCTATGAGCAAAACATGTTTACGAATCTTTCATGGGAGCTCACCTTATCCAGACAAAAGCCATAAGCAATGCAGGAGGCAAACATAAACCAGTACCACCTCCAAGACTTCTCCTGCCCCGACCGTAGTGGTGCAGAACCTCTAGATTGGATCAGTCCCTGTTCAGCAAGGCTGTCCATTCTGAAGGGCTCACTGAAGCCAAGTAAAGGGTGAAGAACAGACCCAAGGCACCTTACCTCTCCCTCCCAGAGGGCCTTGCATTCTTCCTTCCCAGAAAAGAGTGTCTTGCCCATAGCTGTACAGTGACTCACTGGCAGTGCTGGGCCTCTTCGAGGCTTTAAACACTGCCAGCATCGTATTTCTTCACACCAGAAGAGGGCATCGGATCTCATTACAGATGGCTGTGAGCCACCACGTGGTTGCTGGCAATTGAACTCAGGGTCTCTGGAAGAGCAGTCAGTGCCCTTAACCGCTGAGCCATCTCTCCAGCCCCAGCATTCCATTTCTTAGCAGTTGGTTTCCTGATAGAGAGGCTCCTGGGGCAAGTGTGGTGGACAAGGGACACACCCAGAGACCTTCAAGAGAGCCCAAGCACAGTAGGAGAACCCCAGAACCCTATTGAAACCTGTCAGAGAAAGTGGGCCACTCTTAGAAGGCGAGACACAGGCTGCGCTGACGGATCACTCTTGGCTCTGCCTGTGAGCATGGCAAGGCCCAGACAGGACGTTTCTACACCCTCAGAGGGGTTCTGCTCTTCTGTTCAAGACTGCCCAGAAAACAAGATGGCCCCCCTGGTAAAGATGCCTACTGCCAAGCCAGAAAACCTGAGGTGTCTCTCTCTCTCTCTCTCTCTCTCTCTCTCTCTCTCTCTCTCTCTCTCTCTCTCTCTCTCTCACACACACACACACACACACACACACACACACACACACACACACACACAGAACCACCTACCCTCACGCACCCCTCAACATCCACTCAGTTAGATCCCTGAGACCCACATGGTGGAAGGAGAGAGCTGACTCCTGCAAACTGTCCTCTGACCACACACACACATGAACAAAAGTCATAATTTTTTCTAAATTATTAATTTTTTATTTTATGCGCATTGGTGCGAGGGAGTCAGATTCCCCTGGAGCTGGAGTTATG
The DNA here is from genome assembly GCF_021556685.1 of Rattus norvegicus. Classification (NCBI taxonomy): domain Eukaryota; kingdom Metazoa; phylum Chordata; class Mammalia; order Rodentia; family Muridae; genus Rattus; species Rattus norvegicus. The sequence continues at coordinate 65,035,957 of NC_141541.1, forward strand.
GATGGTTGTGAGCTGCCATGTGGCTACTGGGACTTGAACCCAGGTACTCTAGAAAGCAGCCAGTGCTCTTAACCACCTAGCCACCTCTGTAGCCCCCATGACTTCTTTTTCAAAGTCCACCTCAGTGTCAGGGGACTGAATGCATAAATGGAAAGAGGGGGAGCAGCGACAGTGACTGTTACCTGACGTAGTTGTACAAAGGCCACTCACCTAGTCTAATTCAAGACAGGATAACTGGGCCGAGGTTATTCCCAATCTAGGGGAACTCAGGTCCAGCAGAACTCAGTCCCAGCTTTCTGACTTGAGTCTCACACTTGCTTTCATGTCAGTCCCATTTCCTGTCTCTACCTGGATCTATGACAGACCAGCTCCCACCACCTCACAGATTTCCCTGGATCTCAGGAGTGTCTACCCTGACCCCTATGTCTGACACCTCTGGCTCATGTGCTGGGAAGCCCATGCTGAGAGGCACATCCTTGGCAGCTGGTAAGGTTTAGCTCTGCCCAGCTCTGCCAATGAGTTGCTGTGTGACTGAAGGAAAGTTACTCCGTGTCTCTGGGCCTAAGGCAAAGTCCCATCAGGAACACTGAAAATCTGTGTGTCCCTGGTCTGACAGGGTATAGAACCATCTGTGATGGACTGGATCTTTGCTGTCATCAACCTTTCAGGAACAATCCTTTAAGATGCAGAATGGGTGTAGCATTGGGGTGCGGCTGAGTCTCGGGGACAGATCTGTTCCCGCCTGGACTGAGTGACTGAAATGTGGTTGCTCAGCTCTACAGCAAACATACCAAGAGTCAACGGATGGGACATGGTCATTCTTCCCGCAAATGGACTCTAAATCCCACTTAGCTGTTGCTGGCCCAGCTAGGCGGGGCTTCAAGGCTGGAGAAGAGGATGCTGCAGTTCTGCTGGTTGGGGATAGCAGATAACCAACGAATGATAGGACAAGACCGGAGGGAGCTCTCTGGGCCTCTGGTGGGCTGGAAAAGGCCAGGGGACACCTCCTTCCCTCCTCGAGCCTGACTGAGAAAGAGGGAAGTACACTCTGTGTGAGTCACTGGGACTTGGGGGTGTGGGAGATGATGTCAGGAACGAGGCATGCTCTCAGCCACCAGCTGTGATGATGGCAGCACACACAAGCCGGCGAGCACATACTCACAGAACTGTCACGTGACCCGTGCACATGCATGCGCAGAGGAACATGGAGACCACAGTCTACACATGCACTGTCTTGAGAAGAGCTGACATCCCTGCAGATGTCCGGAGTCACTTGTTCTGAGCAAGGCACTGTGTTAGACATGAGGCATTGCAGTGACTAAGCTAGACAAACCCAGTTGCCATGGATGCTGCTTCATACCTCAGTAAATAGCTTTTCGCCTGTAATCCTAGCAGGTTAGGAGGTAGCGGCAAGGAATGCAAGGTCATCCTTGGCTACAGAGAAGCGTGATGCTCATCTGGGCTATATGGGACCTTGTAGCAATAAAATAAAATAAAGAGGGGCTGGGGATTTAGCTCAGCGGTAGAGTGCTTGCCTAGGAAGCGCAAGGCCCTGGGTTCGGTCCCCAGCTCCGAAAAACAGAACAAAAAAAAATGTTTTAAAAAAAAAATAAAATAAAGATAAACAGATAATATAACAAAAATGGGCCTCGTGATTCATCCCTTTAATGCTATTCTACTTGGAAAGTCGAAGTAGTAGAATGGGAGCCCAAAGCCAGCCTGAGGTAAACAAAAATAATCATAAGTAACACTATAGTTACATCCTGGGCTACACAGTGAATTCCAGACCAGCTTGGCCTGCAGAGAGAGACCTAGACTCAAAAATAAAATTAAAACCAGATGTCATGGCTCATGCCCTTAATCCCAGCACTGGAGGGACAAAGGCCGGTGGATCTTGGAGTTCAAGGCCAGCCTGGTCTACAGAGTGAGTTCCAGGCCAGCCTGGTCTACAGAGTGAGTTCCAGGCCAGCCTGGTCTACAGAGTGAGTTCCAGGCCAGCCTGGTCTACAGAGTGAGTTCAAGGCCAGCCTAGTCTACAGAGTGAGTTCCAGGCCAGCCTGGTCTACAAAGTGAGTTCCAGCACAGCCAAGGCTACACAGAGAGGCCTTGTCTCAAAAACAATAAATATATAAAATGAAAAAATAAAACAGGGAATAGGAAAAAGATAAATAAAAAATAGATGAAGAATTAACAAATAAAAACTTTTTCATAGAAAGGTTTGCAGATAAGATTATGAAGTGTCTGGAGTTGGCTGGAAAGCTGGATATGAGGAAAGTCAGACTGGCCCACTGTTTATCATTATGAAGCCAAGGGATGGCCTCATGGAACCTGCTAGACCAGTTTCTCTATTTTTGTACATGTTTGAAATAGCCCATAATATAGAAAGCTAAATACTATCATTACCACTGGTAATAAATGAGATGAAAATTTAAGGGCAGGATAAGGGGATAGAGGCACTAGGAAGTCTCTTTAAAGTGGATGGTCAAAAAGACTTCTTGGAGGAGGTAGCATTCAACCATGATGGTGTGCATCTGTAATCCCAGCGCTGAGGAATTCAAGGCCAACCTTGGCTGGATAGTGAGTTTGAGACTAGCTTGGCTACATGAGACCCCTACCTCTAAATAAATCAACAATAAAAACTGAAATATCAATGTGTCCTCTCTCTCTCTCTCTCTCTCTCTCTCTCTCTCTCTCTCTCTCTCTCTCTGAGGGAAGACCTTTCCGGTCAGGGAAAGCCATATGGATATGAAAGAGGGAGCCATAAGAGGCCTGCTGAACTGGTGAGTCTAGAGTTGCAGAAGCTAAGGGATGAGGGAGCCCACGATGAGAGCAGAGGGTGTTGGGATGAACCACAAGTATTGCATTTACCACCTATGAAAAAGTGTGTCCCTGTGTTTGCAATTGTTAAACAAGCCAGTGCGATATGTAAGTGTTTGTCATTTCCTCACCTGCGCAAAAGAGAAAGGCAAGCCTTAGGGAAAGCCTTGTAACCCCCAAAGCCAAGTGGTTGAGGAAGGAGTGTGGCTTTTTTCATAATAAAGTGCTGGTGGTTTGAGCTGGGGCAGAAAGACAAGCAGATTGTCTAGGTAGGAGACTGAACAGACACAGGGAGCAAGGCAGAAGGGAGAACAAGTCAGGGCCGTAGGCAGAGGGTGCCACGTGGAAAGGCAAAATGGCAGAGAAGTCAGGTTAAATAGGAAGCTAACTGCAACTGCCCCAGCAAAAGGCTGGCAGCTTTAAACTGTTTAGATGTCCCGGTGTCTTTATTATTAAACCTTAAGTGGCACCCTGAAATTCCTGGAGTAAGATGGGACCCTGACAGGGGAGCTGTAATCTATCTGGAGCATGGAAACAGTTGGTTTGATCTGGAATATGACTGCAAAGATTACTCCTACTGGAGTTTGCAGAGTGCAAGCCTGTAGTGTGGTAGTGAGAGTGCCAGCTTGGAATTTCTTTTCAGGCTTTGCTCTCGGATGTGGTGTGAAGTATGACAGCAAGAACAGAGCTGTTTGATTTCCTACCCTGGGACAAGTGACTGAGGTTTATATTTTACACATCAAAGCAGACCTGGCCTCCAGATTCTTCCAACATCCCTCAGTCCCTACCTGGCATACACTGCCCCCAATCCTGAACTATCCAGCCCAGGGACTGGGCTGCCCTTCCCCAAGAGGCTCTTCCCTATATAATCCAGACATTTTGCTCTCCTCACTCTCTCCTGCTCTTGCTTCTTCCCCTTCTCTCTGCTTTCTGCCCTCCCCCGCCCCGCTCTCTCTCCCCCCTCCTGCCCTGCACCCCCCCCCCATGGTGACTTCCCTGGCCTTGGTCCTTCTGGCCAGTGAACTCTCCCAAGAGCAGCTTCCCAATAAGCCTGCATTTACTATAATATAATCTGGCTTGTATTGGCTCGTTTCACCGGCAGAGAAATAGCCTATCACTAAGCACTGTTCCAAGTCTAGCCCTGAGCTCTAAGGTAAGGTTTTGGGCTTTCTAGGCTGGGAGACAAGGAGCTTGATGGCTATGACAGACAAAAGTCACTGAGTGCTACACTCTGGCAGGTACACAAACCACACAATGAATGGATGCGCACACACTCTGGGTATCTGGAACCCATCTTCTTTGACTCGTTCTTCCCCATGGATGACCCCCAGACTCATTGCCATCTCTCTGGCTTAGCCCCAGCACTAACAAGACCCATGTCTCCTTTTTCCCCTGACAGCTCTCTTTGTCCCTTTAATAAAGGGAGAAAAGGTTTTCGCAATTATTTTTGTTCATTTTTTTTTTGTTTTGCTTTAGAGACAGGCTCTTGCCACAGAACCTGAGCTGGTGGCCCTGGAAGACACTATATAGCCTTGATTGCTTCAAACTCTCAGTATCCTTCTGCCTTAACCTCTGGTATATACCTGCCCCACCCCCACCCTCACCCCCACCCATCTCCCCATGCCTTTGCCCCCCTGGTTCACCTGGCTCTGACAGTTCTTAATGGAGTCCTGTTCCTGCCTCCAGTTTGCTTCCCTTGGCCTCTTCTGTCCAGAAACCTGCTTTTCAAACTGCGACCTGAGGCCCTATAGAAAATGATCATTCAACAAATATTTGTCTAGCACTGTCTGTGGGTCAAACTCTGCTCTTCTGCCTGCTGCCATGAAGGCGGAGCCTCACACACCGTCTGGATTGCACAGGTTACACGTCTCGTACAAGTGACTCAGTGCCCCTAAGCTACTGTCTGCAGAGCTTGTTAGCAAACCTAGGCAACTCAGCAGGATTTAGCCTAAGGTGTTCGGTAAGTATAGCACACAGTACGACTAAAAGCTAGCTACTGATAGACACTCAGGCTTGCCTTAGCTGGCTATCTGAGAACATATTACACCCGGGAAAGTAATAGTGTCCACACTTCTAACCCTGTGGTCCTTATAGTCATAACCGCTGTTGGAGTAATGTGGGGGAGAGGTGGAGCTGAAACTGAATGGTGACTTTGCTGATGATCATCTCATGAATCCATCCACGAGAGACCTGGATATGAGTCTGAGTCTCTTCGACCCTGGGATACGCTGTACTGTGTGTTCTGATCTATGTGATGGCCAGTGGCCCTGAAGACCATCCCATCCAGACTGTGGATACCGTAATGTCCAGAAACTGCTCACTATAGAGACAATGTGGCAACATGGGTGAGGACCCAAGGCCTGGGGCTGGTAGGAGACTTGGGCCCTGGTTCACCCATGCTATCTACACTTTACAGGGCTTGCCCAAATTATCTTTTCACCTAGGGAGCAGGATGCCAGAGTTCTTGGCACTGCCTTTCTCCAGGGCTGCTTTGGCTGCACCCAAGACCAATAATATCAGCTATTCCCCAAAGAGGGTTTCCTGTGACAGATCTGCCCATTGGATATGTTTAGAACCTTCCCAGCAGCCACCTGGAGTTCCATGGTATATAAAGGAAAATGGGAACCCTGGTGCAACTAAGAGCATCAGTGCAGCACGTACTAGGTAAGACTTATACTGGGCTCATCAGCTCCACAGCCTCTTGTGGTGGAGGAAAAGGAGCCAGAGCCTGTGGCTGCCTACGGGTCAGCAAGACTGCATGATGGCACATCATATTGCTCCCACTCAGAGCACTTCTGACAAAAGGCAGCAAGGTGGCTTGGGTCCCATTGCACACCAGCTAGCCTCCAACTACCGTCCTGGACACTAGCCACTTAATTCTTCGAACAGGTGACCCCAGTAGCCCAGGCTAGGTACTGTCTCACTCTGGTCTAGCACTTCCCTTTTCCTCTGTAATATTGATCATCTAGTTGTGGAATAATGACCTCCCAGTGTCCACCACAGACTGCACTGGGCAAGCCACGGGGCTTCAGAGAGGTTGAGATTCAAGGGTTGGGACTTCTCAGGAAGTTGCAAGGACTGTCAGCAGACTCCGGAACCTTCTGTTCTGTGGAATGGTGACAAGGGGACACAGGCTACAGAGGGACCTTTGCTACCTCCTGATACAGGGGCAAGAGAACCCAAGGTTGGGTATCACGGGGCAGGTATAGGGCAGGAAGCATCCCCTGCCATCAGAACCAGCTTCAAACACAAGAGTCAGTTATATAGGAAACAGCCAATAGCATTGGCCTTCAGGGCCAAGGAGAGGATAGAAGCAACGAGAGAAGAAAAAATATGAAGAAAAAACCCAAATCAAAGTTAGTGGATTTTTAAAAATTAATCTCTACAGGCATAAACACTGTCAAATAGTAAACCTAACCCTTTAACATGGAACAAACTTGAATATGTGAGATTCAGCTTCTCTGACAGCAAGATGCAAAAGGTCTTCAAATGTGTCAACAACCCCTGGAAAAGGAGGCTTCCCCACAGTGTTTGAGATTATTTTCTACCATGCGGGAGAGTACAGAGAAGTCCAAGGCAGGCTAAGCCAGATGTGTTTGTTCACATCTGTAAACCCAGCACTCAAAAGGCAGAGAAAGGACTGCTGTGAGCTCAAGGCCAGTTTGAGATTCTGTCTCAGCTTGGTAATGGCGATGCACCCCTTTAATTCTAGGACTCGGGAGGCAGAGGCAGGTGGACCTCTGAGTTCGAGGCAGCCAGAGTGAGTTCCAGGACAGCCAGGGCTACACAGAAAACCTTTTCTCAAAACAAACAAGAAAAGATCCTGTCTCAAGACAAACACATGAGGATGAGTTAGCTTCCTCACTCCTACTTGTAAAGAACCCAAGGCAGGAAGACGTCTGTCTTTCCTTTTTTACCCCACTGGGGGTGCAGAATGTAAAGTGGGACTTCTCAGCCTCACTCAACCCTCAATCCCCTCACCTTTCAGCAGCTTCCTGTTCCATCACACTCAGAAGCAGAGATCTGCTCCCTCCGATCTTTAGACACCAGTGAATTCATCAGTGCTGCTTTAAACGGGGACTGGGTTCAAGAAGCCTGCCTGGGCAAATCCCTCTTCCCTCTGGCCGAGTCTGCCTCCGGAATGAAATTGAGTGGCTGACCAGGACTGGCCCGTAAAACAAAGAGGCCACAGCTATGTGTCAGACACTGCTTTTTAAACAGAATGAAATGATCTGATGTTTAACCAATAAAACAAAAACCAAGAGAAAACCATTTATGTTATTATGTAGATTCCCTGGGGCTGGGTTTTGCAATCGGCCTCCACTACGGGTGGTAAATTCTGACATTTTTCTATAGTCCTCTTGCTAGGGCTAATAGTCTCTTCCTGCCCCTGTGGTAGAGAGAGAAGCCTGAGGGTGGTAGTAGAGAAGCAGGTTGGGGTGGGTGGGAGAGCTGTGTAGGTTTGGCTCCTAGAGGTCTGAGTCAGCAGGGCAGGCAAGGCAGGGCCCAGTCCACACTTGCTCTTGGAGAACTGGGTACAGGAGTGTTCCTCCCGCCCAGGGGTGGGCCCTGTCCACCGCATCCTGGCTCCTTCTCCCTTAGAATTTGAAACTCAGCTGCAGTCGGGAGATGCTCTGGAGCTTGGAATTGTGGTTGGTAGGTTCAGCCAGGGGCCTTCTTCAGAACAGCCTGGTCCTGAGGACTGGCTCAGGGTAAACAGGACCAGGCCAGCCTTTCCAGAGCTGTGCTTTGGCCCCAGAGCATCCTCTGACCCTCCTGGGTGAGGTGGTCAGGTACCACCTTCACTAGGACTCAGGGTCACTGTCTGTAGAGTAAGTTGAACTTGGGGCCGTGGGTTCATCTTGACTAGACATCCAGACGCTCTGAGCACATGCCCCATATGTGCTCTTTTTTTTTTTTTTCCGGAGCTGGGGACTGAACCCGGGGCCTTGAAGCTTGCGCTCTACCACTGAGCTAAATCCCCAACCCCCATATGTGCTCTTGTAACTTGCTCTGCATCTGCTCGGGGACACTGGGCCTCTGTCTGGGCTGTTTGTCCCTCAAAGTTCTCTTGAGTGTCTAATGAATTGCTCAAGGGGTCTTGAAGTGACACAGGCACAACTCAAGCGGCATGTACTTATAGAACACCTTTGTTGTGACTCTGGCTATGCAGGGTTGCTATTGTGTGCTGAGGACCGCGTTGTCGCTGCGTAGCAAAGTGGCTGAGACTTAACCTGCAGATAGATGGCAACGCCTGAGTGGTCATAGCTGTGAATACAAGCCAGAGTACGGCCGTGTGACCAAGGTGTGCTTATGTTAGCACAAGAGCTCATGTGTGTGAGTGGTCACCTGTAGCCTTTTGGCAAGAGTATGGCTGTGTGCATTTGTGTCTGTTTGTGGCAGTACATCTACAACCAAAGGACTGTGTCTGAGGCCACAGTGCCACAGCCACGGCAGAGATGCACAGTTCTCCTTAATCCTAGAGAGGGCAGGATACAGGCTCTCAGGTCGGCCTCCATTCCCCCATCTCTACATAAGCACAAAGCAGACTCCTTTTCCAGGGCTGGGCCAGGATTAGGAACCTCTGGGCCCCAACCCCCATCCCAGGTTCTGGTAGCTGCTCAGGACAGAAAGGGAGGCCTTGTTTTCCAACCCTCTCAGAGCAAAGTGAGAGAGGAAACTAGAGGCAGCTGGGCCCAGCTGAGTCTGGAACATCTGCCTGGCATGTGACTAAGGCCAACAAGCCCTGTCACCACAGCACGCCCCCCCAACCGCCATGCTCCCTCAGTCTCCTACTGGGGGGCACTCTGCCAAGCTCAGAATGATCAAAAATTCCTCCAGTGCATAGACAGAAAACAGAGGCAGGGATTGGGACATCCCCGTGCACCTGTTACCAGCCAGGGACCCTGAAGCAGGTCTGGTCTGTCTCTATCTTTTACTTACTTTCTTTCTTTTTTTTACAGTGTCTCACTATGTAGACCAGGCTGGCCTCCCAGAGATCCATCTATATCTACCTCTTGAGTGCTGGGCGAGCCACTATGCCTGGCTTCTAGCCTTCAGTTTCTTTCGGATTCTCCTCCAAGGTCCAAGACCTTTGGAGACCCCACTGTCATGATTACAGGAACGGGAGGTGGTTCCCTGTCAGCAGAGGGGAACAGGAGGGCAAGGGTATTCCTTAGGACAGGAAGTGTTAGCAGGGGGCTTTCCAGGCATCATGGGTTATGAGGAACATTCCAGAGGGCCTCAGGAAGGAGCCCTACCCCCTACCCACCCCAGAGTCTTCTTTACAAAAAACCACATGGAGGTCAAAACAGAGTAGAGGTTACAAATGAGATGTCAGTTCCTTTAACAGTAGGAAAACGAAGGCAGGCAGGGAGGGGAAAATTCCTCAGAAAGTCCCAAATCTGACCTAATTTTGACCTAGAGCCAAGGGGCTCCATTCCAAAAGTTCCTGTGAGGACACCCTGGACTAAATGAGGCCCATTCCTCACCCCTTGCCATGAACTCCTAAGACTCTGACCTGACCAAAAGCCCTTTCTAGTGAACTGACCCTGGAAAAGCCCACCTTGATCCCCACTGCCTCCGAAAGAGGACCAGTTCAGTGTTTATTCCGTATGTGAAAGAATTACGCCCAACCATCAGGGCATTCCCGGGGGCACAGAGGTGAGTCTTCTTTTAGGTTCTAAAATGGGAGCCACTGCAGAATGGGGTCGCCAAGACTGACAAGTCTCCCCCTCCCCTGTGTGGACTGGAGCTTTCCAGGGACAGCTCCCCAGGACAGGCATCACCAGAGGCTATGCTGGGCACAGTATCATTCTCTCCTACAGTCCTCAGCAAACCCTTACACAGGACGTAACCCATTTTGGAGATGGGGAGGAGCTGGCATTATGGCTCCGTGAAAAAAGTGCTTGCAGCATTAGCACGAGGACCTGAATTCAAATCCCTAGCATCTACATATGTAAAACGCCAGAACTTAGGCATGAACACACATGTCTTTAATTACAAAACTGGAAGGCAGACATGCAGATCTCTGACTTTCAGGCTAGCCGAGACTACACATATACTGCTTGCCTGTTGTAATCCCAGCACTGGGGAGGCAGAGATAAGAGGATCCCTAGAGTTCACTGGTCAACCAGCCTAGCCCAATTAGTAAGTTCCAGATCAATGAGAACTCAAAATATTAGGCAGAAAGCACTGAAAACACCCAATGTTGACCACTGGCCTCCATGAGCACCTCTCCCAAATGCATACACAGACACAGACACAGACACAGACACAGACACAGACACAGACACACACAGACACACAGACACACACAGACACACACAGACACACAGACACACAGACACGCGCGCACACACACACACACACACACACACACACACACACACACACACACACACACACGCTGTGGCACAGGCAAATGACGAGGAGGCCCTGGTTGGAAGAAGCCATGTAATCAGCTATAGGTGTGGGGTCCTCTACTGCCTCTGGCCAGCATAGCCCTGTTCCTGTGTTTCTAAGTTACAAATTAAGTTTTAGACCTACTATGATCACTGAATCTAATCCAGTGGGGCAGTTTGGGTTCTGTCAAACACACCCCACCCCCACAACTCTCCCTGCTTCCAGGATTCAAAAAGAAGAGGCTGTGATTCTGTTACACTAGTTAACTGTAAAAGTTTATGAAGAAAAGAATCCAGCAGCAGGACCTAGGAGCAGAACATGGCTTCCCAGGGAGGCCAGGGGCAGGGTCATTTCCCAACAACACGCTGCTGGGCCGCACCCAGGACTGAGGGTTACAGAGCAGTAATTTCTGTAGAATGTAAACATAGGTGGGTGACTACGCAAACTGACCAGTGATTCTGGCCACACATGGGGGTCGGGAGTTCCCAGTTTCTTTCTGTCAGATTTCCCACTGTGCAATGGGAGTAACTTGAGAAGACCAAGCCACAGAAACAATGGTGCCTGGGAACTCGACCTGGACCTGCTAGGAGAATGGGGAGTCACTGCTGGTAACTTGAGAGTTCCCTCCAGAAAGGTACCACCGGGGGCCCAGTGCTCCCTAGATTGAGCACCTTGAACATACAGAAGGGAAAGTTGTTGCATGGTCCCCTAATCAAGGAAAAGTAGGGCAGGGTCCCTCAACCAAAGCATTGAGGAATCCAAGGCCTATAGGAGGGAGCTGGCCTGCAGTCCCTCCTGCAAAGGCATGGGTAGGGCAGGGAAAGCCAGGGACCACAGAGCAAGCATGTCCCTCCCCTCTGTCACACAGATCACAACCCACAGAAAGGACACTAAACTTGCTTTGGGAAAGGTAAGGGGAGGGAACCACATCGCTCTTCTGCCCAAAATGTCGTCCTTTCCATTTACTGTCCTTTGTAGGTCCTTGGAATTCTTCAAGATGATTGCTGGAATGTCACCTACTCCATGAAGTGTCCCCCTGACCAGCAGAGTTCTGTGGTCCTTTGAGGAGAGTTCCCATGAATCTTCAGGTGTCACCTACCAGTTTGCATTGTCTAATAACCATCTTGAAAAGTGGCTCTTCGGGGACAGGCAAGTTCCAGCCCCTTGGTCACCAATGTCTCAGCCAAGGCCACGGCAGTCTATAGAGTCCAGGGAATGAACAGAGTGTGGTGGCCGGGTGAGAGTGCACTATAGGCTCCAGAGAAGGTTGCTCTTTAGGGACTGACCAGCGGCCCAGGCTTTGGCTCAAAGGGCTACTGCCATTCATCCATCTCTAAAGTCAGGGGAAATTACGCCAAGGATACCAGGACTTCTCCAAAGTCCCTTCTCCTAGAAAGAACAGGCTGCCTACCTCACCCGCCCTGTGCACCTGAGCCGCTGCTAATGACAGGAGTGGGGTGGACCGGTGGGAAGAGGCCCTGCATAGCTGGTCAGAGTCTGTCAGAGGTGATCATACATGCGGAGCGTCTTCTCCAGCTGCTGGCCCACCCGCTGGTAGAAAAGGATCTGCTGGCGCAGGTAGCTTTGCATCATATGCTTGAAGTCGAGCTCACGGCGCTGGTGGAAATGGTTCATCTCGGCCTGCAGGGCAAAGCCTACCACACGGCAGCGCCTGCGAATACCGTCTGCCTCTTCCTGAGCCATGCGGCCCTCATCACTCATGCGCTGGCTCTCCTTCACCTTGGCAAAGGCACCTGGCAGGACAGAGCACAGGACAAGCAGGTTAGGGCTTGGATCTCCCCTGTTCATTCTCTGTATATCCCTCTAGCCCTGCAGGGTGAATGACAGCCATATTGGCTCCATTATAAGGACTTCCCCCATGAAGCCGCTTGGCTGTCTCTGTCAGAACATCACAAGTCTCACTGTCTATCTTAGCCTTGGTCTCGCTCTTCCAAAAAAGCCTTCCCTGTGCCCTCTGACCTCTGAGGCCTCCCGACATCTTCCGTCTCAGTTCTCACACTGTGGCTGGCTGTCCCTGAGTTGTGAGCTGGGTGAGATCAAGGACTGTCGTGTTCCTCTGTGTTCCCAGTTCTTACAAGGAACTGGCCCAGGCAGATGTGGACACGTTGGCTGAAATGACTCATCTCGTCCCTGAGTTGCTATGACAGTGACATCTCCCTGACTTGAGAGTCTGTCTATCTTACAGTAAAGGAAGATATTTCCTAAGCTGGATGCTGTGCCTGGCTCTTCAGTGCCTGCACATGACAGTCCACACCCGGCCCCAGCCTAAGAGGCCTCTGGGAGTTGGCTCTTGCACATGTCATTTCCACAATGACACCATGCCCATCCAACCCGTCCCAGTTCTTTCCTATCTTACCCATGCCTGCTGGAGCCTTATCCATCATTCAAAGCCTAGATCAGGTTCTACTACACCACATTCTCCTCGGTGCCCCAGGCAGAATGCTGTCCAACACACCTGTCTCCAGCCTGTTGTCATACTGCCAGTCCTAAAACAACACTTCAAAAGGCCACCTGGTATGTCTCCCTTACACACAATGGCTGCCAGCTCCTCACCACTGCCCCCACAGAACCAGAGACTGTAGAGATAAACAGGTAATGGATGCGAACAGAAAAGGGTAAACTTGGACAGGGGGCTTAATCCAGGAGAACTGGAATGAATCTACAAAGAGTTAATGAATTCGGTTTTGAATAAAAGGCACCCGAATAACATTGCCTTTAAGCCAGTTGCTAAGAAGACATGGCAGTGTGTCTGTGCCTGGCACTCATTCTTCAAAGGACAAAGGGAAGCCCCCCGTGCAAGGGAGCCCCCATCCTTTTCCTTATGTTGGTTGTTTTAAGATTCACTTCATTTTTAGTTTTTGTATGTTGCACAGGAGGAATGTGTACACAGGAGTGCCAGGCAGGCCAGAGACACTGGATCCCTCCAGATACCCTGAAGTCACAGGCAGCTGTGGGCTGCATAAGATGGGTGCTGGGAACTGAACTTGGGTACTCTGTGAGAGCAGCACACGTTCGAGCCACGGAGCCGTTTCTCCAGCCCTTCTTTAGTATTACTAAAACTTACTGTTGAAATCTATCGTTTTGTGAGGATGAGTGTTTGCCCTTGGAGGCCAGAACAGAGCCTAAGATCCTCTGGAACTGGAGTTAGAGGCAGTTGTGAGCTGCCATGTGGGTGCTAGGAGTTGTGTCCAGGTCCTCTAGGAGAGCAGCCAGTGCTCTGAACTGTTGAGTCATCTCTCCAGCCTTTCTTTTGTTTTGATTTGGTTTTTGTTTAGTTTTTTGAGACAGGATCTCATGTAGACCAAGCTGATATCAAACACATGTGCTGTATACTTTGTTTATGTGACACTGAAGGTTGAACCCGGGGTCCTGTGCACATTCTGCAAGTATTCCACCGAATAAGATACATCCCTTCTACTCTGTTCTATGCAGTGCTCTCCTAATTCTCACTCAAGTTGCCAGAAATGTTCAAATGCACTTACGAGGCATTTCCTATCTGCCAGGGCTCAGCATGCTGGAAATAACTTCAGATGCCTTTATCCGAGACAACATCTCTACCAGTCAGCAAGCCCAGGGCTAAATGGTTACTTGGCATTTCTTACCTCATGCCCCAAATCTGTAGCCCCTAGCTTTCATGTCACTCAGGCCTCTGACGCCTTCCCTCAGTTACCACTTGCCTCCTGCTCCAAACTGAGAGTCCAACCCTGGGCACAGGAGGGAACAGGAAGAAACTGCAGAGCTGGAGAGACCCTCGAGGCAGCTGTCCAGTCCCATCACGGTGACTATTTTAGGAAGAAACTAAGATCCAGAGGGACTTGCTCCCAACTCCCTTCCCATGAGTGGAGAGTGCCTGATCCTGTACATCTGGGGGATGGACAGCATACCTACAAAAACCCTATGCAAGGGGGCTGGGGATTTAGCTCAGTGGTAGAGTGCTTACCTAGGAAGCGCAAGGCCCTGGGTTCGGTCCCCAGCTCCGAAAAAAAGAACCAAAAAAAAAAAAAAAAAAAACAAAAAAAAAACCAACCCTATGCAAGGCCTTTAGACAGTGGTTACAAGGATCCAAGATGGTCATAGTGGATAGGAGGGACCATAAGAAATAAAAGATCAGGACAAAGAAAGTGAGTTTAAGCTTCAGCAGAGTCTACGTGAAGCAGAGACCCAGAAGAAGCCTGAATTCCACTGGCCTGATGGTGAAGCAGTGCTGGTAGAACAAGACTCAAAATAAGATGTTCTTAGGACTGGAGAGATAACTCACTGGTTAAGAGGCTGACTGTTCTTCAGAGGACCTGGGTTTCATTCCTAGCACCCACATGGCAGCTCACAACTGTGTATATGGTACAAAGACATATTTATGTAGGCAAAACACTCATACACATAAAATAAGTTAATTATTTTAAAGAAAGATTTTCATGCCCATGGCCTTAAGGACAATTAAAGCCATCTGTTGATAAGATAGTGACTCACGTGATAAGAAGGTGCCTACTGAAATCACTAGGTATCCAGAGACAGGCAGGGCTGGGGATAAAGGCTTCAGGAGGAGCAAAGAGAGGCAGAGGCCCCCACCCCGCTCTCTTTATATGTGGTGGTTTGAATGGGAATGGTACCCATAGGCTCATAGGCTTCATCTTGAGTTGGTGGAACTGTTTGGGAAGGATTAGGAGATATGGCCTCACTGCAGGAAGTGTGACATGTGGTGGGCTTTGAAGTTTCAAAAGTCCATTCATTCTCTCTCTCTCTCTCTCTCTCTCTCTCTCTCTCTCTCTCTCTCTCTCTCTCTCTCGATGTAAGCTCTCAGCTACCGCTCCAGCAGCATCCCTGCCTGCTGCCATGCTCCTCACCATGATGAGCATGAACTCTAACCCTTTGAAACCATGAGCCCCAATAAATACTTTCTATTCTAAGGTGTCTTGGTCAGCAGTAGAAAAGTAACTAAGACCATCATTTCATGAAGTCATCACCTGGTGACTTTTTTTTTTTTCCGGAGCTGGGGACCGAACCCAGGGCCTTGCGCTTGCTAGGCAAGTGCTCTACCACTGAGCTAAATCCCCAACCCTACCTGGTGACTTAATTCTGGGTCAAGACCATTGAAAGCTAAGGAGTCCCACTTGAGCAGGCTGGTGTTACATGTGTCCAGAACACTTCTACGTTCCACTTGGGACTCAATGTGAGGTTCCCCCAGGGTTGCTTCATGGCTTGGCACACTAGATCCCAGAGTTGAGGAGTGAGGGTTTGGAGACTCTCAGCTGCAGAGTCCCAGGGTCCCAGGTATTTTTCCTACCCTCCCCCACTTAAAACTACCTACTCTAAATTTGGGGGCAGGAGGTCTGAGTCGTAGTACCAGTTCTAACACCTCCAAGAAAAAAACTACTACTCTGGCTGGGCTGTCCTCAGAGAGTATTAGATGTGATGTGATGCTGCTGTAAAGTGCTCATAACAACAAAGTGCCTTGAGAGTTTCTACATCTGTAAAATGGGACAACAGCAGCACCAGCTCTATAGGAACTGAGGTTTAACTGAATGTGCACAAAGTGCCAATCCTTGTACCTGCGTCGGCTGGGACTCAGAATGCTTTATGCTTTGATATGCAAAATGCCTCCATGTATGTGTGTATGTATGCACGTGTTCATATGTGTAAATGCATGTTCACGTGAGTATAGGAATGCATGTATTGTTACACATAATTAAAAACAAAGCTAAAAGAGGAGGAGGAAGAAGAGAGCAGCAGCTGCTGCTTAGGTGAAGCAAGGATTACATAGGGGAAAACATATCTGTCCCCTAGTCAAGAGCTCGCTCCTACAGGCACTATCCCCCTTCAGATAATCATGCGCCCCATGGTCCCTTGAGGATACTCTGCAGTCCCAGGCCTTTCTCAGGCACACAAAGCACAGAAACTGAGGCGGGGCTGGAGTATTCAGCCCAACCCTCCTTCCTTCCTCCTTTCACCCCTGTGTCATCGGCCCCAGTGGTCCAATTCTTAGGCGGTTCCCTCTTCCATCTGCTGGATGCAGTGGACCCCAACATTCCTGCCCTGTGTTTCTTCTCTGCTCTCAAGTCCCCTCAATGGTGTTCATCTGTGAAACCGAAGGGACCATACCAGTGACTTAGTAACAGGGGCGTAGGATTGATCCCTGACCTTGCTGGCTCTCAGGAGAGGACTCTGAGTCCTGGTTCGCTCTGGCCAGTCACTACACCCACTTTTGTGACAGGATTGTGACAAGAAAAGCCATTACGAAGCTTTTCTTTCCCACAAATGCCCACACGGGCAGAACAGGCCGGTGAGCTGAGCTCAGCTCCAGTCAGAGTCCACGTCACATCAGGGGGGAAAACTCTCCAAAGTCACCTCATTCCGGAGGTCCCTTCAAGCCTGGTTTCCTGACTCCCTAGCCTGGGCCTCCCCTAACTGTGAAGGTAGGCAGCATCTGCTTCAGGGTCTCCCTAGCTCCTGACTCTAAGAAACATCTCAAGTAGAACAGAGACATGGTCTCTCCTACCTTTCTACCTATCTGAGGTAAAAAGGACAATACGGCTTTACTCCCTTCTGCTTCAGTTGGAGCCTGGGAGCAGAGTGTGAGGAGGTGTGGTTGCCCTCTTGCCCCAACTCTGCCCTAAGTGAGAGTTTCTAGCCACTGAGTTTGGGGCAGCTGTTTCATCACTGTGCCCAGCCTCTTGCTGCCCACACAATAACATGCCATCCAAGGAGCTGGTTGAACCAGCTCTCCCAGGCCCAAAACGGTGTGTGGCTCTACTTCCGCACAGGGAGGCACCAGCCCTGCCAGGCTGGGCCCCTCTACCAGTTATCTCCTGTGCCTCGAGTGCAAACACAGATCTATGGGACCAGTCTGAGGCACAAGGCAGACCTTCTCCAGAAGCCTCTACCTCAAAGGCCTAAGAAATTAAGGTCTAGGAGGGCAAAGGCTCTTCCCCACCAGGGACACAAGGCAAACTGGACTGCAAAGCTGGGCTAGAACTCAGGCTTTGAAACCCTGAGGCTGAAAGGAGGAGAAAGGTAGGTGGAGATGTGAGCATTGAGCAAACAAAAGAGGCGAAGGAGGAGGTGAAGGGTTAAAGTTACCTAGAAGCTAGAGAAGCCCTGACAGCCACCTTCCTAATTAGGACAGGGGCCTATGTGTGGGGGTAACTTATTTGGTATTCCTGCCCAGAGCAAAACTCTCTGACCTCAGAGCCTAGGGTCCTGGGAGCCAGCCCCACGCCCTGCATATATTTTTCCTGAGTTACTAGCCCCAGGGAGGACCACACCTCTGTCTTGACATCTGCCTTTCTTAAGTCCCAGGACTCAGCTCCTGGCTTAATCCTTATGCAAGAGAAGCCCAACTTGGGAAGCAGGAGATACATTGGCCCATGGGAACACAGCCCTAGACCCCTGGTTGTGCCCACCCCCCAGCCGAGTGCCCCATGTGACCCAGGATGAGTCACTTCACTGGTAGTTCCTTAACAGTTCCAGCAGCAACAGGCAGGGGCTCATCCTGTCCCTCCCCCCGTACCGGGGACCATGAGAACTGAAAACGTGACCAGCCTGGGAGGCTGCCAATATGAATGTGTCCTTGGGGAGCTGGAGGGAGGAAGGGATAGTGCTGGCTAAGCCACAGACTTGTGTGCAACCACTCTCCCGTGGACAGACTTCATCTGCCAAAAAGAGGGCAGATAGTGGCTAACAGATAATGCAGTGATAGTGACTAGCAGACAGGCCAGAGAGGGAGTCTGTGCTTAGAGGCTGTGAAGAGAGAGCCTCTGAGAGGGGAAAGATAACCTGCAGTGTGCTCTTACCTGTGTCTTGATCCTCTTTGAACCCATGGGTTCATCTAAGACAAGACCTGGGACCTGGTTATCTCTGTGTTCCCAGAACTCAGAGTAATACCTTGGGGTTCCATACATGATGGGATAAATGAGACACAGGAGAAAAAAAAAGAAAGAAAGAAAGAAACCAAAACAAATCGATGACCGCAATGGACAAGAGGCATTCACAGAGCTCAGTAAGAACAAAGACCAAAGCGTCCCCACTCTCCCTCTGCCTACAACAGCACTCTCCAGAGAACCGTGTCAACACACTTGTTGAGCCAGCGAAGGAGACGCAGACAGGAGAGTGTGATGAGCTGTTCATAGTCCAGGCTCTCCCATGTTCCCAGAGACCAGTAGACTCATGAAGGGCTTACCTTTCTGCAGGTGGATAATGTCAGGGAAGTTGGAGAGTAGGCCCTGGTAGAGAGACAGTGTGTCGAGCATTTGGAAGAGGTCATGCTTGGGCTGTCCAGCAAACATTTCTCCAACGGTTTCATAGGTCCGGCCAGTGTGAGAAATGGCATTGTTGAGAGCCTCAGACCTAAAGGGAGGGTCCATCTGGAAGGCATGGCTAATGGCCTGGAAGGCACTTCCGAGCTTCTGGAATTCCTTGCGGAAGCCTCCTACATGTTTCCGCACCAATTCTGCTGCTACAGTGCTAAGCTGTAGGACGCTGTCATCCATCTTCTTACTGAAAGCCTTGAATGCGTCCACCCGATCCTCTACATCCTGCAGATCCTGGTGTTCTGTGGGGATCTGGAAGGTGAGCAGGAAACTGGCACCCACCATCTCATCCTTCTCTGCTCGGCGTTTCCCCATCTTCCACTGTTTGTCATCCAGGCAGCTGAGGAAGTGCTGGAAGCCCTCATACTGGGAGAGCACAGGGTGGCTGGTCATGTGGTCCATCCAGAGGATGAGCCTTCGCTTACGTTTCTCAATGAAGTCCTCCTCAAAGCGGCCTGTGGCCTGCTTCTCAGGCAGGTGGGGCACTGAAATTACTGTGAACTTGTGCAGAAGGCGGTTGTATAGCCAGTCAAAGTGTTTGTAACGGCGGTAAACAGGTGAGCCAGCGTGGGTGGGCGTAAGCTTGTAGGAGATGTAACTTTTAATGCCTTTGAACTTGGTCTGCTTGGTGGGGTCCTCTATGGAGCAGGCAAATGGGTGGGGATTGGCCTTCCACTGAGGCCCACGTGGGCCCATCTCAATGGAGTAGGTCTCAGCAATCTTGGCCATCATGGGCACATCACCAAGGATGAAGGCCTCCACTCCAGAGCGTACAAAGCATGAGAAACGATTGAGGTTCCGTCCTACAACACTGCCCCGCTTGGCAGACGCTAGACTGTCCTGCCTTTCCAGGGGTGCCTTGGGTCTGAAAGCCATATGCTGGTTGGGGTAGGCACCCGGGTAGGAGAGGTTAAGTGGAGGGTGTCCATTGGTACCTAGGCCACCAGCCAGTGGCTCTTCTACCACTGTGCATCCATCATCCCAGTCATCCCAGTCATCGTCATCATCATCCTCAAAGCTTCCTTGGTTTGAGAGGAAGCCACTGCCCCCACTACTCCTGGCTGGACTGGCCGTACTAGGGCTGCTATACAAACTCACCTGGGTGCCCAGGGAGCCTGCAGGGCTGTTGGAATAGTCCCCATGGTTGGTGCTGATGCCAGGACGAACAATCTCAACGTAAGAAGCAGGGAAGAGCCCTGTCTCCCCACGGCTGTTCTGTCCCTGCAGCCAGCCGTCCAGTGAGGTCTCGCTGAAGATAACCAAGTCTTCGTCCTGCTGGATGCTGATTTCCTCCTTGTTCTCGCTGTGGAAATCATAGAGGGCTCGGCCTTTCAGTGCCATGGCTAAGTTATCTGTTAGGTCAAGACTGGAAGGAAAATGCCTTGCCCAGACCCAGGTTGTCCAGCAGGGAGTCCAAAAAAAAAGTGCTTGCAGCTCAAAGTCTAGTACGCCCTACTGAGCCCCTTGGACAGGGTCTCAGCTGCACAGATGCTGTCTAACTGCCTCTTGGTCAAAGAAGTGTCCATGGTCCAGAAACAGCCTTGGGGTATCTGCCTGTATGCAGGGAGGGGTTGGTCATGGCCGCAGTCTTTCTCCTCTCCCTTTGCAGCCCATGAAAAGGAGCGAGTCTCTCCCTCCCCACACACCAAGCAGAAAAGTCAAATGACTTGGAGAAACCAGCTCTGCTAGAACAAGAACGGGACAGACACTTTCTACTAGAACAATGTTGTACAAAGGAAGAGAATTAACCTCAGACCACGGTCCCAGAAACGCAGGCAAGGTTCTGCCTCTCCTGGCTCTCCGCTCCTACTGGCTGCTCCGGCTTTGGGAGGCTCTCACATTCCTCTGAAGATCTGCTCCTTCCTCCTTCCTCTCTCCTCCCCGGCCACCGAGTCTTCAAGAATCCAGAAAATCCAAGAGGGGCAAGGAGAATAACAGCAGAGTCCTGAACCAATTCCAAGGGTGGATGTGTCCGGCCTCCAAACGAGCCAGGCCAGGAAAACAAGGGCCAAAGCTTGCACAACCAGCCGATAACTACTCGACCTAGGGGGTGCGACCCGGTCTCACCCGCTCTGGTGCCCTCTTCCCGCCCTGCAAATGGCCAGCCCCCACCCCCAGATAACAAGGGGGCGCGACAAGCGGCGCAGAGGACTTCTGGCCTCTTTCTCTCAGTGCCTCTTTTGTTTGCCTAATTCCTCGGCAGTTTCAGAGTACGAAGCTGACCCGGATCGGAGACCCAGAACCCCTGTCCAGAAGTAAAGCTAGTAGAAACCTCCACCATCACCATCCCTGCCCCTGATGTGCCCCCAGACACTCAACAGCAGTCGGTAGATAGAGCTCTGTCGAATAGATGGCGTGGCCCGGTGTTTGTCGGACCGTCTGTAGGTTCGTTCTCCGCGATGCCCTCAGGATACGACCCGAGAGGGACTAGCTGAGTAGCTGAGACCCAGCCTCTTGCCTCCTTACCCCTCACTCGCAGCCCTTCAGCGCTGCCAGCAGGAAGCCAGGTCCAAAACAAACAACCTCCTTTAAAAAACAAAACAAAACAAAAAAACAACAACAAAAAGAAAAAGAAATAGAAAAAAGAAAAAGAGAGAGAAAAGGGGGAAAAGGGAGTCCAGGAGGTGGCGTTCGGAGGAAGGAGGTTAAAACTGTAGGGGAGGTGAGGGGTGGAGAGAGAGGGTGGAAGGGAGGTATGAGGGAGGGAAAGCAGGCTACGGAATTCAACAAACTCTACCGCACTTCCGTGCGTCCTGGCCGGGCTGGGACCGCGCAGCTCCTCCCTCCCGCGGCCAGGGTGCCACCGCCGGCCTTCCGCTCACTTTCCTTCTGGCGGGCGCCCTCTCTCTCTCGGGTTCAGTCCGGGTGGCCAGGATCCAGGAAATGGACCCGGGAGTCGGGGAGCTGCGAGCTTTCAGCAGCCGAGTTGCGGGCGCCCAGAGTAGCTTCTCACTGGGGTTGGAGCGCCGCGCGGGGGAGCTCGCCAGCCGCCGCCGAGCTTCGCCTCCTTGACTTGGTCATCCATCTGCCTTTTCCGTGACGCAAGTGCAGGAAAACTCCGAAAGTTTGCGGAGCGCAGAGTGGCGAGGAGGGAGCTAGGAGAACCGCCCCAACTGCAGGGGAACAGAGCTGCGGACTCCCTTCTCCCAGCCTCCTTTCCAGCCTCGGGTACTCTTATCTGTCTAGGGACTAACACAGCTCCGGGATTGTTCTCAGAGGGTGGAGGCAGTAAGCTCCCAGCCTGGTGTCCTGCACGTGATAACAAATGCTGTGAGCCTGATTGGGGAGAGGAGCCCTCCTGCCTTAGGCAGCTCCTAGGGGGTGGGGGGTGGGGGTGGGGGGGCTGAGGGGGGAGTGCGTAAGACCACAAACTTCTGCACTGACAAGTTACAAGCTTAGGCACAGGCGGATTCTGGTTGCTTTGTCCTTTCGCGGGAGCCCGATCTTCCATTCAGGCCAGCAGCAAATAGCTAGGAGAGAGGAGTGGTCTGGTAGATAGCCTCTAGGCTTCCAGGATTTGACCCTCCAGATTATGCAAAAACTAGATGAGCGCTATTTAAGACAGGAATTGCCCTGAACTCTGGAGCGAATCTCAACAGTTGGATTGCTGCTGTGCCCCTCTGGTTTGTAATTCACACAGTCTGTCTCATCATTAAGTTATATATCCCAACCAACAAGTTAACCGCAACTATGCTTATCTTCTGGAAGGTCATAAGTATCCTCACAGGTAGGCAAGGTGTTCCTGTCTAGTGTAGCCAAATGCCATGGGAAGACACTTGTCCCAGCCTGAGTGTAATACATATCAAGGACATTCCCAGCGTTGGGCCTACACCTTCAGTACCAGCACTAACAAAGACACGTGGTTCTCTGAGTTTGAGGCCAGCCTGGTCTAGAGTGAGTTCCAGGTCAGCCAGGGCTACAGAGAAACACTGTCTCTCTGTTTCTATCTCTCTCTGTGTGTCTCTGATCCTGTATGTTTGTCTCTTTCAGTCTCTCTCTCTCTCTCTCTCTCTCTCTCTCTCTCTCACACACACACACACACACACACACACACACGCACACACACAGATCTCTTCCTCTTGGAGCCCTAGAGCCTTTATTGTCCACTAACTGGTATAAAGCAGTGCTGCTGAAGGTTGGGACCTTTGGCTGTTTTGAGAGTCACGATTCCTGGACCACTGGCTCCAAAACTCATTTTCCTTGTTAAAATTTGACTCCCTGTGAAGGATAATAGCTGGTTGTGATGGCATACATGGGAGGCTGAGTGAGTGCCAGGCCAGCCTGTGCCACTTCTAGCAAGATCTTACCAAAAGTTAAAAAACAAACCCGGGAACTGAAACAGAGCTGTCATGAGTTGGAGGCTGGTCTCCAGTGTGAGACCCTTTCTCAAATAAAGAAACCAAATGAGCTGGGTGTGGTAGTGGACACATTCAGTCCCAGAACTCGGGAGACGGAGACAGGAGGATCTCTGTGAGTTCTAGGCCAGCCAATGATACATAGCAAGACTCTGTTTCAAATTAAAAATTGAAAAATCGGGGTTGGGTATTTAGCTCAGTGGTAGAGCACTTGCCTAGCAAGCACAAGGCCCTGGGTTCGGTCCCCAGCTCCAGAAAAAAAAGAAAAAAAATTGAAAAATCCTGGGCATGCCAACTGTCCTAGCACTTGAAAGGCCACGGATCTCACAAACTTCACAAATCTGAGGCCACCCTTGGTCCTATGTAAGTTGGAGGGTCACAAAACTAGGTATTATGGTACATCCCTGTGATGCATGAGCAAGTCTTAGCCCAGCGTTGTCTATGGAGTAGATTTAGGGTAGCCAAAGCTACAAGGGAGACCCCGCCTTAAAAAAACAAAAATCACAAACACTAGAATCTGGGTTATTTTACTCAGGGAAAAAACAGCTGTGAAGCAAAACTGAATGTTTGCTTCAATATATCGAGTTGTATTTGCTCTTTGGGATGCCCATTGACCACCGGGTTAGCCCATGAGGCTGATGCATCTCCCCCTCCCCCCCTTCCCAAGAAACCTTGTTCCTTACTATATAAACAGCCTTGACCCTGAAGACTGGGTTGATTGTTCCTCCCAGCTGCTGCCTTTTGATTTGACAAGGTCTTGCTATGTAGCCCTAGCTGACATAGAGCTGGCTATGGACCGTGCTGGTCTCAAACTTGTAAACATCTTCTCACCTCTGCATTTTCCTACCAGTGTGAGTCTCTTCTTGTTCCCATAATCTGTTGTTCAGGGACCTTTCTCCTAGCAGAGGCTAACAATAGCAACTATTTCCAGAGTGCTCGCTGAGTACTTGGCCCAGCTGCAGACACTCCCTCCCTCTAAGAGCTTACTTAATACAACTGATAGGCTTTCAAAAGCATGGACACACCCTACTATCTTGATTGCCTTTTGTTTGTGTATGGTGGGGGAGAGGGTTGAATCTAGGACTGGACGTGTTGGCCAAGCACTGTATCGCTGAACTCAGCACTCTTGTTATCTTTTGAGTTAGGGACTCACCACACTGTTGCCCAGATTAGCCTTGAACTGATTCTGTCATTCAGGCACACCTTTCTGTAGCCCTTCTGGCTTCAGGCTTATTTCTTGTATTTACTTTGCTTCCAACACACATTTAAGTGACAGCCATCTTAGATTTATGTACATGCTCTAGGAATGTTCTTCTAATTCTTAGGGGTGATCCTCATTTCCAAGTTCTTAGGAAAAACAAATATTTCAGCCTACAGAGATTTACAGAACTTCCTTCTACTCACTAAATTCCAGGGGTCCTTGTACTGGCTGGGTTTTTATGTCAACTGGACACAAGCTGGAGTTATCGCAGAGAAAGGAGCCTCAGTTGATGAAATGCCTCCATGAGACCCAACTGTAAGGCATTTTCTCAACTAGTGATCAAGGGAGGAGGTCCCAGCCCATTGTGGGTGGTGCTATCCCTGAGTTAGTAGTCTTGGGTTCTATAAGAGAGCAAGCTGAGCAAGCCAGGGGAAGCAAGCCAGTAAGTAACATCCCCCCATGGTCTCTGCATCAGCTCCTGAGTTCCAGCTTCAACTTCTTTTAGTGATGTACAGCAATGTGAATGTGTAAGCTGAATATAAACCCTTTCCCCCCAACTTGCTTCATGAATAGAAACCCTGACTAAGCAGTCCTCATCAGGTCTAAGGATAACAGCCTTGTGGCTACTAGAAAACTGGACTGACCTTATCCCTGTACCCTGCTCACGTCTTTGGAAAGGACTGTGATGGTTTGTATATGCTTGGTCCAGGGAATGGCACTATTAGAAGGTGTAGCCCTGTTGGAGTAGGTGTGGCCCTGTTGGAGTAGGTGTGTTAGTATGGGTGTGGGCTATAAAACTCTCATCCTAGCTGCCTGGAAGTGTTTTCTGCTAACAGCCTCCAGATGAAGATGGAGAACTCTCAGCTCCTCCTGTACCTGCCTGACCGAATGTTGCCATGTTCCTGCCTTGATGATAATGAACTAAACCTCCAAACCTGTAAACCAGTCTCAACTAAATGACTTTATAAGAGCTGCCTTGGTCCTGGTGTCTGTTCACAGCAGTAAAACCCTAAGACAGAAGTTGGTACCAGGAGTAGGGTATTGCTGTGATAGTACTGACCATGCTTTTGTTCGGAAGAATGTAGATCGGGACTTTGGATTTGGAAAGCAGTAGAATGCTTTAAATGGGGCTTAATGGGCTATCCTAGTAGGAATATGGAAGACTTTGTTACTGAGAGTGATTTGAATTGTGAGGACCTGGCCCAACAGGTCTTATGGTACAAACTGATAATTGTGCTCTGCTCAAAATAGATTTCTCTGGAGATCGCCAGAGAGCTTATCCAAATAGCTCAGCTCTCAAAGACCGAAGCCCAGTCTTTTTTTTTTTTACATATCAATACAGTCATTTACTCCAGGTTCCCTTTTTTTTTTTAAAAAAAAACCCAGTTCCCTTTTGATTATCCCACAAATCATCATGTCATGACTCTCACCCCTTGATTCTTAGAGGCAGCAAACCTATTTTTTTTTTTAACATTGCAAATGAATTCAGAGATCTGACTGTCTTTAAAAGTACAGACACTAAGCTAGCTGGGTGGGATCCTTTCCTGAGATTACCATTCCCACCATTCCTAGGCCTGGACCTAAACTCACTCTGTCCTAGGCTAACCTTGAACTCATGAATCTGCTTGCCTTTGTAAGCACAAACAACAATAAACTTGCCTGGGTGGGATCTTGCCCTGCAATCCCCACTCCCCAAGTCTCTTTATCTCCTTCCTTAGTATCTTTCTGACAAGCTGGCTCACAGTGCAGCTGCCTTTGTTCTTTTAGGTTCCTGAAGCCCCTTATTCAATTCATAGTGCATCCTTATATTTTGCATAGTTGAGAAGTTGTATATTTTTGAACACATGTTTTCAGAGTTCTTTCCTACAGGCTTAATGGCTGTCCCTAAGGTCACATAGACACACTCTTGCTTCCTGAACTCTGATTATTTCAGAGTTGTTAACCTTGACAGAAAATACATTCACCAATAACTTTGTCAGGGAGACTGTTTCCTGAAGGAGAAACATGAAAATATATATATATATATATACATATATATATATATATATTTTTTTTTTTTCCCCCACAGTCACATAGGTTACAGATAATACCTATAACTTTTAGGCAGAGGTGCCACTTAGAAGATAACAGAAGGGCTGGAAAGATGGCTCAGCGGTTAAGAGCACTGACTGTTCTTCCGGAGGTCCTGAGTTCAATTCCCAGCAACCACATGGTGGCTCATGACCATCTGTAATGGGATCTGATGCCCTCTTCTGGTGTGTCTGAGGACAGCTACAATGTACTCAGTGTACTCATACAAATAAAATAAATAAACCTTAAAAAAAAAGATAACAGAAACAAAGCAGAACTCTTCTGGTTTTTTAAAAGTTTTTAAATTGCAATTTCACATCATGTACCCCAATTCCACTCATTTCCCTGTCCCTTCATATCCACCCTTTGCCCTTGCAACTTCCCCCCAAAAGAAAACAAAACAACCTCCCCCAAAAAACAAACAAAATAAATAAATCTCACTGTGGAAGCTGCAGTGTGTCATGGTGTGTCACACAGTAAACCTTGTAGGATGATGTCATCACTCAGGTGTAGGCGGGTACAAGATAGAACGAGGCCTGTCATTGGATGAGAAGAAAGGATGGGCAGGAGAAAAAGTTAGAGAGAGAGAGGAGACTGGAGGAAGCAGAAGAAGCAACGGAGAGAACATGGAGGCTGATGTTAAGATTCCTCTCTGCACATTTACAGGTTGTTATGAATATTCTTAAGGGATGGATGTGTACAGGGCTTTGTATGTTTAGGTGGGCAATTATATCTTATCAATTGGATCAGAGGTTATTGTGTTGTGTGTTTCTTTCATGTGGCAATTTAAGTTTAAGAGAGTGTGTGGTGGGCTGAGACACTAAGCCGCCACAGAATTGGGATGTATATCTCTGCCATGGTGGCAACCTGCCTTGGGAACTAGATGGGCAGAGAGATTGCTGCCAGGCTCAGAGAGAAGCCAGTGTGATATGGGATGGAGCAGAGCAGGTGAGAGGCTTTGTTGACTGAGATGAAGATATCTACCAGATTATCTTGGGGCACTGCGGTGCCGGATCTAGTGCGGGGTAAAAGACAACATTTTTTCTAATTTTACAGAAACAATACCTAGTTTCCCACACAATTTACTTGCTAATATTCATTAGTCATTCATGGTCTGGTAAGAGGCCTCTGGCTTCTGCTACACTATCAATACTGGATCCTCAATGGGTCTCACTCCTCTCAGATATCCTGTTGTTGCCATGTGTCTTAGTTAGGGCTTTACTGCTGTGAACAGACACTATGGCCACCTCTTATAAAGGGCAACATTTAATTTAAGCTGGCTTACTGGTTCTGAAATTCAGTCCATTATCATGATGGTGGGAAGCATAACAGCATCCAAGCAGGCATGGCTAGAAGAGCTGAGAGTTCTAAACCTTTTCAGAAGGCAAACAAGACTGGCTTCTAGGCAGCTAGGAGTAGGGTCTCTCAAAGTCCACCCCCAAAATGACACGCTTCCTCTAACAAGGCCGCACCTCCTAATGGTGCCACTCCCTGGGCCAAGCCTATTCAAACCACCATACCAGGTGTCATGGAGATACCACAGTTTTAGATCCGCTGTACTAAACTCCTTCACATGTTCCAGCACTTTATAGATGGGGTAGATGTTGAGATGGGCCAACTCAAAGCCCTTGATCTGGGCCTGGGTGGTAACTGAAATGGTCAGCCCACCAGGTCTGCAGCACCCACACCACCAGGACCAGCTCTCCAGCAATGTCCAGGCTAGCTCACAGAAGTGCCATAGCTGGCAAGGGGCAGGGCCAGCTCTTCCTCCTGCTCTCAGGACTTTGGGTTTGGCTCACCAATGCCCACACCCTAGGGTCTGTTTACTGTACTGCTCAGGGGAGGTGCAGTTACCTCATTCCCAAGTTCTACCTATGGCTAGCCTGCAGCTGGGCCAGATCTCCTACTCAAATGACCTCAGTGCCAGCTCTGCCACCTGCCACAGTCATCTCTCCCTCACCTACACCACCACACAGCAGATGAGAGGTGAGGCCACCTCTCCTGTACTGGCATTCATACCCTCAGACCAGCTTTCACTACCCCCTGCCCCCCAACCCCAGCTCTACTGTGTGGCAGCCAGTGAGGGATGGGGCAAGATCTCCTGAACAAGAGGGGCAGGGCCAGCTCTGTGCAGCCTTTGGATACCAACATGGTCCAGGGTGGCAGCCCAGTCCAGGGAAGTTTGCATGGCTATTGGTGGTAGTATGGGCCACTAACATTGAACAAAGATACAGAGCACTGCTGCTGCATGGCCACAGACATGGCCTTCGGTGGCAGTATGGACTGGGACATTACCATGGCCTCAAGTGGTAGTACAGGCTACCACATCAGGCTACCCCCCCCATTCCCCCAACCCCTTGTTTCTCCTCCTCCAATGAGGACATTCTTTAAACTGTTGCCTTAGGTTTTTGCCCCACCTCAGAAATGTTTTATCTGTTCTCACCATTCCCTGCTTGAAGAAGTAATCCTAAAGTCATATAGGAACCAGACCAGGGGACAGAGCCCACAAATACGTTTGGCATTTTTCTGATGTCCAGTCAGGACATTTTTGGCTCATGACTGAGGACATGAATTGAGGTCCCTATGTCTAAACTGTCCCACTTTTATCTCCCAGCCTCATGATCCCTGCCCAAAAAGATGGCTCCAGCTGTCATTTAAGAACTTGGGAAGTTGTTTTTTTTTTAAATTGTTTTTTCTTTTCTTTTTTTTTCTGGAGCTGGGGACCGAACCCAGGGCCTTGTGCTTGCTAGGCAAGCGCTCTACCACTGAGCTAAATCCCCAACCGGAAGTTGATTTTTTTAATATACATTTATTTTAGTGAGGTGTGTGTACCAGAGGACAACTTATAGGAATCTACTCTCTTCCTCCAACATGGGGTTTTAGAGATTAAAAACAAAATATCTCTATATACCTTTGGCTATCTTGGAACTCTCCATATAGATTAGCCTGACTTCAAACTCACGGAAATCCACCTGCCCCTGCCTCCCCAGTACTGGAATTAAAGGCATTCATCACTACTCCTGCCACCATTTGGACTTTTAATAGGTATCTCCAATATACCATCAACATTTCCTCATTCCTCTTTTACAAGCATCTCCATATGACTTTTCTGGCTTTAGGTACCTTCTTTCTGATCTCAACTAGATGGCTGCAGTAGTCTCTTTATGGTATCTGTGTTTCAATTTCTACACACACACACACACACACCTCTTCCCAACACAGCAATCAGATGATACTTAGAGGATTGTTGTTTGTTTTTTCAGTTTAAATTTTTGTATTACCGTTATTTGATTTGTGTGTGCCACTGTGCATTTATTTGGGATCAGAGGAAAACTTGTGGGAATCAGTTCTCCTTTTACTATGTGGGTCCTAGGGGCCAACCTTACGTCATCAGACTGGACAACAAATGTGCTTAACTGCTAAGCCATCTTACCTCAGTTCCCTTTAGAGCCTGTTCCTATAAAAAAAACTTGAAGTGCATCTTCTCATAGGGCTGGGATAACTGTAGAGCTAGAGTGATAACTCAGCAATTAAGATTCTATAGTGGGACTCTTTCTGCCATCTTCTCTCACTGTCACCATGGTGCGAATGAATGTTCTGGCAGTTGCTCTCAAGAGCATCAACAATGCGGAGAAGAGGGGCAAACGCCAGGTCCTCATCAGGCCGTGTTCCAAAGTCATCGTTCGGTTCCTAACTGTGATGACGAAGCATGGCTACATTGGTGAATTCGAGATCATTGATGATCACAGAGCTGGGAAGATTGTTGTGAACCTGACAGGAAGGCTGAACAAGTATGGAGTTATAAGCCCTAGATTTTATGTTCAACTCAAAGACCTAGAGAAGTGGCAGAACAATCTGCTCCCATCATGGCAGTTTGGTTTCATTGTGCTGACAACCTCGGCTGGCATCATGGACCATGAAGAAGCAAGACGAAAACATACAGGAGGGAAAATCCTGGGATTCTTTTTTTTTAAATGTAAAGCATAAATAAAAAGCCTCTGTGGACTGTGAGAAAAAAAAAAGATTCTATAGTGGGGGAGGGGGGGCTGAAGAGATGGCCCAGCGGTTAAGAGCACTGGCTGTACTTCCGGAGGTCCTGAGTTCAATTCCCAGCAACCACATGGTGGCTCACGACCATCTGTAATGGGGTCTGATGCCCTCTTCTAGTGTATCTGAAGACAGCTACAGTGTACTCACATAAAATAAATAAACCTTAAAAAAACCTATACTGGCTTGATGTATGGGTTGTCCATATCACATTCATATACTGCCCTTTTTTCCAGACCCTGAGGACAACAAAAGGAAAAGGGGCAGTGAGTGTCTCTCTGGCTGCAGGAACAGGGGAACTCCCATCACTAGAATTGGGGATTGTGTGCCATGTCACCAAGGGCTTGATGTTTGGTAGGGTTTGAAGGGGGACTGGCCTATCCTGATAGAAAGGGAGCTTTCGGAAGGCCCGCTTGGGGTTTAGTAATAAAGATACAGAGACATTTGTATAGAATAAGGCTGTTGGCTTGTTTTCTGAGGCAGTTCCTTAGCTAGTCCTCTAGATTCAACACTCCACCCCCCCAACCACCACCACTGTGTCTCCACCTCTGTGGCTTTTTCTGCTCCCTCCTGGCTCCAATCCCATTCTCCTTCCTGCACCAGCCTTCAGCAATTTATTCATTCAAAGCCACATTCCTTCCTCACACAAAAAGCTCTTGGCATAGGGGGAGAGGTTCCACAGCTTCCTTACTCTGAGTCAATCAGCAGGACTATACCATGTCTGTCTCTTAGTGTTACCTTTTGACCAGATTGAGGGCTACAGGACCTCCCCTACACCAACTTGCTTTTCAACATGATAAC
This sequence comes from Rattus norvegicus, assembly GCF_021556685.1. NCBI lineage: Eukaryota > Metazoa > Chordata > Mammalia > Rodentia > Muridae > Rattus > Rattus norvegicus. Next base: position 65,066,976 of record NC_141541.1, read on the forward strand.
CTCAGTGAGTCATCTTTTGGGGTAGATGAGGAAGCGACACATATTTACACATAGAAAGCATGTATTGTGGACTATAGAAATGACAACACCATATATCCTGCCAGCACCACTCAGAGGAATTAACAAAGGAGAGTACAGGAACACGCCTTCATAGTCAGTTGGTATGGTATGTGTGGCAGAAGGTTACCCCAATGAGTGGGGGCTCAGTAGAAATTCTTCCGGCCTTAGTTCTGCTTCTGTGATTTCAGACAGGAATTGTTTGCCAGACTGTTCACCCCTTACCGATGAAGGGGTTAGGTCTTGTATTTACACTCTGAATTTCTCATAATTGGTGGGTTCCATTAGTCACTGAGAATTGCAGGAACACAGAACCTCCAGACCAACCTGAGCAACACTTTAACTCCAGCATTTGGGAGGCAGAGGTAAATGGATCTCTTTGAGTTTGAGGCCAGTCTGGTCTATATAAAAGTTACCAGGACAACTAGTGCTAAGACATCCTGTCTCAATAAAAAATAAAATAAAATAAAATAAAATAAAATAAAATAAAATAAAATAAAATGATGACCAAGGTGGCTCATGCTCACTTGTAATCTCATTAATTTGGATCGAAGCTGGTTGGATTGTGGTGAATTTGTGGCTGACCTGGGCTACCTAAGGAAACTGTGTCAAAAAAAGTAAAAGGCACAGCTGCTTCCAATTCTGATTATTTGTTTGGTATTGCTCAGTATTACTTGGCAAGAAGAATCCCTCTGCCAGTCCAGTGACAGACCTGATGCTGGCTGGGATGGAACTATTCCTCAACTCTAGGAACCACTGGAACTGAGACGTTTGCAGAGTTCTAACCGCGTTCTTGGCAGAGACAATACTCTCCTCTTTTTAAAAATTTATTAGCATTCTACTTTTCTAACTTTGTGTACCCTTTTTTTTTTCTTTCTTTCTTTCTTTCTTTCTTTCTTTTTTTTTTTTTAAAGATTTCTTTTATCAGTGCTCTAGCTGCATGTACATGAGCATGCCAGAAGAGGGCATCGGATCTTATTATAGATGGTTGTGATCCACCATCTGGGTAATGGGAACTGAACTCAATGACCTCTGGAAGAGCAGCCAGTGCTCTTAATTGCTGAACCATCTTTCCAGGGTTCGAGAGATAGCTCAGCCATTAAAAGTTTGGCTCACAACCAAAAATATGAGACAATTCTTTTAAAGACGATAACTCCTCACTCTGGGAACTGACATCTGCATCTATTGAGGGGGCAGACTGTCTTTGGTCATCAAAGACAGAAATCTGACAGACTAGGGGCTGCCAAGATGGCTCATTAAGAATAATTGACTGTTTTTTCAAAGGTCCTGAGGAATCCCATGATGGTTCACAAACATGGGATCTGAAGCTCTCTTTTGGTGTGCATGAAGACCGAGCACTCACATACATAAAATACGTCAATGAATAAATCTTAAAAACAAAACAAAACAAAAAAAAACACAACACTAGAGAAAGTCTACCGGACTGCTAATAAAGCTGTCTTTGCCCAACACGCCTCTCCTTCCGCAAGTCTTTCTCCCCACTCCCCTTTCAAAACAGGAAGTTCCAGATTTGGACGAATGAAAAGTCGGGGGCGTGTCTTCAATATTTCTTTTGATTGGTCCAGGAGCATGGAGGCGGGGGTCTTCCCTTGTCGTGGCGGAAATTACGTTGGGTTCTCAACGTGCTCTCAGCTTCTCGGGCTTTCTCCATCATGGTGCGGAAGCTTAAGTTCCATGAGCAGAAGCTGCTGAAACAGGTGGACTTCCTAAACTGGGAAGTCACCGACCATAACCTTCACGAGCTGCGCGTACTGCGACGGTACGGGCTCCAGCGGCGCGAGGAGTACACACGCTACAACCAGCTGAGCCGGGCCGTGCGCGAGCTGGCGCGGCGCCTGCGCGACCTGCCGGAACGCGACCCGTTTCGCGTTCGCGCCTCGGCGGCGCTGTTGGACAAGTTGTACGCTCTGGGCCTGGTGCCCACGCGCGGCTCACTAGAACTCTGCGACTCCGTCTCCGCCTCGTCCTTTTGCCGCCGCCGCTTGCCTACTTTGCTCCTCAAGCTACGCATGGCACAGCATCTCCAGGCTGCTGTGGCTTTTGTGGAGCAGGGTCACGTCCGCGTGGGCCCAGACGTGGTCACCGATCCCGCCTTTCTCGTCACTCGCAGCATGGAAGACTTTGTCACCTGGGTGGACTCATCCAAGATCAAGCGGCACGTGTTGGAGTACAATGAGGAGCGCGATGACTTTGATCTTGATGCCTAGCGAGTCTTGTCCTGGTTTCTCAGCTACAGGTCACTGAACCGGGGATGGGGAGAATCGCCTCTGTGTTCCGGGAAATTTTCTTAGAATTTGGACTGACAATTGACTGTGTCTTGAGAGACAGTGGGAAGCAGTTTTTACTGCTCTGGGGACTGTTAGCTTCTTGTACCTTAAACTGTGGTGTAGAAGCAGGAATGTTACCTCTTCCCTTCTTTGCTTTATCATCGTGAAATAGAACAGATGGAGAGTTTGAGTTCATTTTATTTATACCATTTAAAGAAATCCTTTCCTAATGCCAATAAATGTCCCGACCACGTTGTTTAAATGCACATTTTGGTCTGGTCCTTCGTCTTACCATATCTGTTGATCTCGCTAGCTGAAGAGCCTAAGAGGAGGAAAAGGGTTGTAGACGTGAGACTCTGCAGCCTCACGTGGAGGCTGCAGGATGTTGTACACGCTGGGCAGATTTGTCACTTACCCAGTCCTTTTCTCGGAATGAATGTTTTGGCAGAGCTTTTATCCACAAGACTTCCTGTTGATATTTCAGCCCCAGGAAATACCATATTAAAGTCTTGGAGTGTTTGCTTGCCTAAGGAAATGATCGCCCTGTAGTTTGGCCAGCTAGTGGTTAGAAGGGACCCAGGAGGTTCCTGAAAACAGATGTTCTTCAAGGTCCTGGCTTCAGAGTTACTAAAAAAAACAAACAAAAAAAAAAAACAAACAAACGAGCAAAAGGGGTGGGTAGTGTTGGCACAGCCTTAAACCCAGCAGTTGGAAGGTTAAAGCAGACAGATCTTTGAGTTTGAGGCCAGCCTGGTCTACATTAAGGAGTTACAGGACAATCAGGGATACACAGAGAAACTATTTCAGGACCAAAAAAAAAAAAAAAAAAAAAAAAAAAACCCAGCAGCAAAAGGAAAAACATGAAGCAATAGAACTGGTAAATAGATCACCAAGTTTTATCCTAAACAAAATAAAATTCATCAGAGTCCAGCAGATTAATGTATTTGTATGTGGTGGCCGGTATTTTTCTTCTCTTTTGAGACAGGTTTTGATTTGAGGCTCAAGCTGGTCTGGAACTTGAAGGGATCCTCCTGCCTCAGCCTCTCCAGTGTGGAGATTGCGTTGTGCACTGATGAGGCTCAGATTGTCTGTATTTTCTCTTCTTCACTAGTGAGCCAGGCAAGATAGCTCACTGGGGAAGGCACTCACTTGCTGCTCAAGCTGTGAGTTTAGTTTTGGAACCCACATGCTGGAAGGAGAGAGCTGACCCTCCACATGCATGGTATGTCATTTACATTCATACAAGCAAAAGAAAGTAAACTAGGGGAGGTAACATTAAATGATTCCAAATACTAGATTAAGTTTTAGGTGGGTAATGACATTAGTTTATTTAACCCTCCCGACAAGCCCATTTAAATGGGTAGACCAGTTACCCTGCATTTTTCAGAAGAGAATGGAAGATAAATCAGTATTTTTTTTTTTCTTTTCTATTTTTCGGAGCTGGGGACCGAACCCAGGGCCTTGTGCTTGCTAGGCAAACACTCTACCACTGAGCTAAATCCCCAGCCCCTGATAAATCAGTATTTGCATGATGATTAAGATAATCTTTTGAGTACTAATGCACAGCTGGCCCTTAAAAGGTGTGTAGGAGTCTAAGCTTTCTGCTCAGTAGCGACACTAGGCCATGATTGGTTTCAGCAGGATTCTTTTTAAGAAGTTAGACAGAGCTGCTGTATTATGCTCTAAGCACTTGGGTGGTAATGACAGGAGAAACACTGAGAATGTGGGGTCAGCCAAGGCTACACAGCCAGGGTGTCTCAAGAAACAGACTAAAGAGATAACCAAGCAGTGAAGAGCACTAGCCGTTCTTCCGGAAACTCTAATTCCAAGGATCCAGTGTCCTCAGTCGTGCACATGATATATAGACATATGCAAGCAAAATACTCATATACCAAGAGAGGGGGAGAAAGACTGGGTGTGATGGCAAATGCCTTTAATAATTTTTCTTTTTTGGTTCTTTTTTTTTTTTTTTTTTTTTTTTTCGGAGCTGGGGACTGAACCCAGGGCCTTGAGCTTCCTAGGCAAGCGCTCTACCACTGAGCTAAATCCCCAACCCCATAATTTTTCTTTTGACTCATCTGGACAGTGGTAGCACACACGTTTAATCCCAGCACTGAGGAGGCTGAGGCGGATCTGTGGTCTAGAGAGTAAGTTCGAGTACAGCCAGAGCTACACAGAGAAACCGTGTCTCAATACCACCTACCCCAAAAACCTTAAAAAAAAACAAAACAACCGCTGAAAGTGAGGACAGAAATGGCTCCGATGTTAGGAGCTTACTCTGCCCCTCAAGAGGATCCCAGGGTGTTACACTTACTATTACCTATAACTCCAGCTCCAGGGGCATGAAATAACTTCGCCTCCTTAGGTACCTGCACTTACATATGTTCACGCATACACATAAACAAAATTAATTCTTTTAAAGGATTATAGAGGCTGGGCTGTATGGCACATGCCTTTAAACATCCCAGCACCCGGGAGGTATGGGCAGGTGCATCTCTGTGTTTGAGGCCAACCTGGTTTACAGTGAGTTCCAGGATAGCCAGAGCTACACCGAGAAACCCTGTCTAAAACTAAACAAAACAAAAACAGAAGAGAAGAACAAGAATGATCTGGAGAGACGGCTCAGCCTGGATGTATGTTTGTTATAAATACCTTGTGGGGTATTCACCAGAGAATACTGCTTGGATGTGGGTTTGTCACTAGAAAATCTTTTGGCTGTCAGTCTACTCAACTACACAGAGCCTTTTTCAGGGGGAGCTTTTAAGCACAAAATCAATCATGTTTTGGGGTGACATACTTAACAAGAACAGTTTGCCAGAAGTGGAGTTACTGAAGCCAAAAAGTAGTTAGTACATTTAGAGACTTTTCCAGAACTATGGACTTTGATGGATTAGGTATTTGTTTTCATTGTTTCATTGTTTTACAGCCTGAATGGCTCTCCCACCATGGAATCAGTGTGTGAGGTCTGGGGGTTTGTTACATAGCTATGGCCTCGTGCTGGAGAGAGATCTCTGAAGTTCAGAGTACTTGCTTTCCTTGCAGAAAATCCAGGTTTGATGTCTAATACCCATATGGTATTTATAGCTATGTATAACTCCAGTTCCCAGGATCCAGTGCCTGCTTTTGACCTCTGAGCACCAGTCATGCAGGTGATAAACATACATACATTCAGGCAAGCACTCATACACATAAAATGAGAATAAATACATATTTCTTAAAAGTAGCTATGGCAACTTGGCTCAGAGGTGTTTATTGCATCTCCTAGCAGCAAGAGCCAGTCCTTTTTTTCTTTTTCCCCTCAGGCATGCTACACAAATACTTAGCCACTAAGCTATAGCCTAGTTCTTTTACTCTTGGTTTTTCGAGTCAGGGTTTCTCTGTGTCACCGTGGCTATCCTGGAACTCACTCTGTTGCTCATGCTGGCCTCAAACTCAGAGATCCACCTGCCTCTGCCCCCAGAATGCTGGGATGAAAGTATGCACCACCACTGCCTGGCTTCTTTTACTTTTTAAATTATTTCTAGGGTCTCACTATTTAGCTGGAGAGCTGATCTGGATTTCACTGTGTAGACCAACTGGTCTTGGATTTGGGGGGGGTTCCTCCTGCGTGTCTCCAGGTACTGGGATTAAAGTGTACATCACCATGCCTAGCTCTTGGTTTTGGTTTTTTGTGTTTTGTTTCTTGGTTTTTTTTGTTTGTTTGTTTGGTTTTTCTTTGTTTTTGTTTTTGTTTTTAAGGCATGGGGTTGGAAGGTAGGAGGTGAGACATGGTCTCAATGTAGCCCTGGCTATCCTGATCTTGAACTCAAGAGATCCACCAACCCCTGTCTCCCAAATACTGAGAGTAAAAGCAGGCGCCAGCTTAATTTTTGAAACGAGCTTTATAGTGTCCAGGCTAGTTTAGAATTCTTGAACCCAAGCAGTGATCCTCCTGCCTCTGGCTTCTAGAGGAGCAGGGATTACACGTGATTATTACCACATTCAGCTCAAAAGATTTTTGTTTTGTTTTGTTTAGATTTACTCCTTGGCAGTGGTGAACACACCTTTAATCCCAGCATTTGGGAGGCAGAGGGAGGCTAATCTCTTGAGTTCGAGGCCAGTCTGATCTGTAGAACAAGTTTCAGGACAGCAAGGCTGCACAGAAAAACCCTGTCATTGGATGCCTTTGGAGCTTGCTGGAGTTACAGGAAGTGTCAAACTTCCTAATATGGGTGCTGGGAATTGAACTCAGGTTCTCTGGAAGACCAGATATGCTCTTACCTGCTGTGCTGGCTAGCTGTCGGGTCCCTTGGAGCTGGAATTATGTGTTAATGAGATGTCTGGTGCGAGTGATGGGGCCCAGTCTCCTTAAGTCTTCTTACCTGCCAGGCTATCTCCAGCTCCGCACACATTTCATACACTTCTTTTTCAATAGAGTCACTAGAGTTCAGGGATCCTCAATTAGGAAAATGACTCCATGAGATTGGGCAAGTTTGATCTTTACCATGAGGATATATTTCTCCTTTTGTCTTTGCACATGACTACTTAACCAGCAACAACCCAACAACCAATCAGGGCTCTAGCATTTATATACCCTCTGAAATGCTCTCTTCTGCCTTCTTTGGGTAGCAGGTATATATACTTGTGGTACATACACATATATTTAGGCAAATCATGCACACAGACTAAAAATAAATCTTTTTTTCCTCTATTTTTTAAAAAAGATTTATTTATTATTTATATCAGTACACTGTAGCTGTCATCAGACACACCAGAAGAGGGCATCAGATCTCATTACAGATGGTTGTGAGCCACCATGTGGTTGCTGGGATTTGAACTCAGGACCTCTGGAAGAGCAGTCAGTACTCTTAACTGCTGAGCCATCTCTCCAGCCCCCTAAAAATAAATCTTTATAAACAAGAACAATATCTAGAAATTGGGTCTTGTGTAGATCTGTAATCCAAGCTTCTTGGATGATAAAGCTGGGAATTATAAGATTAAACCTTCCTAGATTTTTTTTTTTTCTGGAGGACCACTGAGCTAAATCCCCAACCCAAACCTTCCTAGATTTAAGTGTAAGTCTGTGCTAGTCTAGGCAACTTCATGAGACCCACAAAGGACTGGCTATAAAGGGCTAAGGCTTCCTTTAGATTAATGGATGGCTCAGTTAGCCAGTGAAAAGCACTTAGAATGTGAGTCTTAGGGTTTAGTCCCCAGTACCCTGAAATGAAAAATAAATACAATGAAAATAGAATTATAAATTTAATATTAACTGGCCTCTCTTGCTGACTGAATACATTTAACCTGATGTCAGCTGACTGTTGAAAAGGAGGAAGAAAAATGGGACGTGCTGTATACACTGTAATCTCAGAACTTCAGAACAGATGAAGGATCAAAGGTCATCCACTACTTGTATCGTTCCTGACCAGCCTAGGCTGCACAAGACTTTTGAAACTATCCCTACCCTTCAAACTCCCAAAAAGAAGGAAGATGAAGCCAGGCATGGTGCATTCCACTGAACACATCAGTAAGAGATGTTATAGACTCACATTCCAGTTATTCAAGAGACTGAGGCAGGAGTGGCCAGTGACCTGCCTTCATATCCTCAGGGTCTTGACATGAGGTTAGAACTTAAATAAAGGTGAAAATTAAACCAAAGGAATCTTGGGTAAGGTGGTCTCTAATAAGATGTTGGAGCAGTGTCAAATCTCTATCCAGGAAAATGTTTCTTCCTCTGCTGGCACCAGGCTTCAGGTTTTTCCTTCTCCCAACATGTGATTCCTGAAGAAATTCCAATTCCCAGTAGCCCAAAATATATTTGTCTCTTCACTTGCCAGGACTTCTATCTGCCCCTCTGGTGGCTCTGCCTTGGGAACTCAGATGTCTGCTGCATTTTGGTTTCCGAAGTTTCTGCAGGTCTGCAGTTTGCTCTGTTTCAGCACTCACTCAGTCTGGCCTGGTGGCATTTTCTTTTCTTTTTTTGCTTTTTGAGACATGGTCTCACTATGTTGCTCTAATTGTCTTGGAACTTAGCAGGCTTCTCTTAAACTCATAGAGGTCTGCTTGCCTCTACTTCCCAAGTGCTGGAATTAGAGACATGGTGCCAACATGCTAGCTGGCATTTTCCCCCCTTTGGTTATGAACCACTGTTCCAACTCTAAATCCTACAGTTTAGGTTCCTGAGTTGGGATTTTTCTTTTTTTCTTTTTTTTTTTTCCCCTTTTCTTTTTTTCGGAGCTGAAAAAATTGAATTCAGGAAGAACAGCCAATGTGCTTAACTGCTGAGCCATCTCTTCATCCCCTCTGTGTTAGTTTATGAGACAGGATCTCATGTGGCCCAGGTTGGCTTCAAACGTGTCACAGAGCCAAGACGTTACTTGAAATCCTAATTCTTCTGCCTCTACCTCTCAAGTGCCTATTATTACAGTCAAGGGCCACCACAACCTGTTCCTGTTATCTTATTATTATTTTTAAAGATTTATTTATTTTATTTGTTCTGTATTCTATTGAGATTGGCAGTGGTGTGGAGGCTTCAATACTGATAATCAAACTTGCTCCCGGTCTTTTGAGGACAAAACTGTGACTTCATGGTGGCCACCTCCCTGGGTCTGCTCAGACCCTTTATCTTGCTAATGTGATTTTCTGAATGACATGGTCATTCAGAAATTGGTCAGTCCTTGAAGGCACTAGCTGCGGGATAGTGGCTCCTTGGTGCAGTAAGTCTGGTCCTGTCTACTTTGGAGTTCTCTCTCAGTACAAGCTGTAACCTCTTCCGACAGACCCAGGACTCTAGCTTCCCAGTTGTTACCTGGGGAGGCCGGCCAGTCTTGGGGGGTGGGGTGGGGTCTCGGATTTGGCCATATTTCTGTCGTCGTATTCTAGGCAGTCTGGGCTGAACTCAGGAGGATCACTCTCTACAGAAACAACAGAAGAGGGCACCGCATCCCATTACAGATTGTTGTGAGCCACCATGTGGTTGCTGGGAATTGAACTCAGGACCTCTGAAAGAAGTTAGTGCTGTTAACCGATGGGCCACCTCTCCAGTCCATCCTGCTATTTTTATACATGTATATTTTGTCATTTCTTTTTGAGGCAGGAACTCACAGATATATGCCTGCCTCTGTTTCCTGAGTGCTAGGATTAATGGCTTGCGCCAGATACCACCACCACCACCCTCTCCAAATTACTCCCTCCCGGCCACCCACAGGACTCCTTACTTTCCAGGAACTCTGAAGACTCTGTGTCCTCTAACATAGAGATCTGCCTATCTGTCTCTTGAGTGCTGGTATTAAAAGGCATGCGCTAGCACTATCACAAGTCTTGTTTTCACCTCCCACCTACCCACTCTGCTGAGCTACATCCCTACCCACACCCGGGTTCATTGAGGCGTTAGAAGCAACGCATCTGGCTCTCATTATAAGCACTGGGTAAGTAGCAAGCCTGTTTTCATTTTACATCCTAGCAGTCTTACCCTGCAGACACGGTTTATGGGTTTGGTCTGGTCCACTCATTTAGTCACTTTCACATCGGACTCAAGTGCTGAACGCTACCTCTCAGGAATCGAATCAGGGCCCTTTCGCGTCGTGTTAGAAGGGATAATGGGGAAAAAAAGTTTATTAGTTCGAAACTTGAAAGTCATTGAGAAAACCACAGAAGCAAGACAAAGGGGCTGTCGCCGCAACTCTGCAACTTGGGCAGACCTGGGAAGGTGGCGGCCATGAAGTCACAGTTTTGTCGGTGAAAGGACACGGGGCAAGTTTGCGATCAGTACTGAAGCTTCCGCGCCACTGACAATATCACTAGAATCTCGAACAAACCCTAAACCAAATCTGAAAGCCCCTTCCTGGCGAGAAGCGTCCCTTAGCTCAGGGCGGAAGTAATGGCCTGCCGCGACTCAACTCCCGCGATGCACCGCGGCAGGCGGAGCCGGAAGTTTGCGTGACAAGTCTGAGGGGGCGTGCCTAGCTCCGCTAGGGCACCTAATTGGTCAATCGGCGTAGGCACCAGCGGCGTGCGCGAGTGGCACCTTGGTGTGGTAAGTCTGGCCTTGTCTACTTTGGAGTTCTCTCTCAGCGCAAGCTGTAACTTCTTCCGACGGATTCTGGCTTCACCGCTGTTACCTGTGGAGGCCGGCCAGTCTTGCGGGTCTCGGATTTGGCCATCTTTCTGTCGTCGTATTCCAGACAGACTGGCCCTAACTCATGAGGAACATTAATGTGTAGCAAGGCGAATTCTATAACCGAGAAACAGACAACTCCATTGCCAGAGAGACAGCAGAGGGGAGGACGGCAGAGTTCACGGACGCGTGGTGGGAGCATCTGTAGCGCTGGAGAAGAGGCTTGGTGGGCCTGACACTTAAGAGTTCGTTTGCTTCTTTCCTCGGCCTCCTGCCTTGCTGCTTTGCAGGTGTATGCCACCTAGGGTACCGTTAGGGACCGTTTCAATGGCATACTGAGGGGGAAGCGCAGTAATTATCTACCGAATACTCCCCGTTATATTACAAAGACTGTAATGCACACCTTAAATTCACACTGATAATGGCACTTTTAACAAATTTTCTAAGAAAGCACTCTTAGCTGGGCGCGGTGGCGCACGCCTTTAATCTCAACGCTCAGTAGGCAGGCAGAGCTCTATGAGTTCGAGGCCAGCCTGGTCTACAAGGCGAGTTCCATTACAGCCAGGTGTGTTACATAGAAAACCTGTCCCGAAAAAAACAAAACAGAAGAAAAATATGTTTAATGTCTTAAGAATATAGGAATGCAGCTTTCTTTTTTCTCCTGGGTTATGTATGACCCAAGGCTTGGTGCAAATATGGTGCATACTTGGCAAGTACTTTACCAACTGAGGTATAGCACCATCCTTTATTTTTCCTATTTATTTTCATGGGTCATGTATGCATATGTGTATGTGTGTTTTGCCTTAGTGTATCAGCACCATTTGGGTGCAGTGCTGGGAGGAAAGTCAGAAGAGGGCTCCAGTTCCCTGGAACTGGTTTCCAGGTGGTCATGAATCACCGTGTGGAACGCAGGTCCTCTGGAAGAGCAACCAGTACTCTTAATCTAATGGCTGAATCATCTCTCCAGTACCCTTCCACCCTAGATCCTATCCTGTCCTGCCCAGTCTTGCAGGGTGGAAACAGTTGATAACAATGTAAAAATACTTTCCACTGCAGAACTGTATATTTGAGGTTAAGATGGTGAATTCATGTTTACTAACCTTGCTCCACCCCCAAACCAATCAAAACCAAGCACTGTCACTGAGCTACAAAGCCAACTGCACAGCTACGTTGATGCAGAACCGGGAGTTGGACCTAGGGGCATCACATATGCAAAGGAGACAACTCCTTTATTGAGCTATAATTCCAGCTACCCCCTTTTAAAAAGATTAAGTTTATTATTTATGTGCCTAACTATATGTATGTGTACCATGTGCTTGCCTGGTGCTCACAGAGACCAGGAGAGGGTATCAGATTTGTTGTGAACCACTGTATTGGTGCTAGGAATTGAACCTAGTTTCCTCTGTAGGAGTGGCAAGTGCTCCTAACTCCTGAGCCATCTCTCCAGCCTGTTTGGTTTTTTTGAGGCAGGGTCTCAATAGACCTGCACATGTCTAGAATTCCCTATGTATCTGAGACTGGTCTTGAATTGCTGATCCTCCTTTCCTGCCATCCCTCCATGATCCCCCCCAGTGCTGGGATTTTAGGTATTGGTGAGCTTGGTTCCAGCCTGTTTTCTTTTTCTTCCTGACAAAGCAAGTAAGTAAGTCAGTAAGTAAGGTCTGACCAGGTTAGCAGGCTGGTTGTGAGCTTACTCTGTAACCCAGCCAGGCCTTAACCTGTCAGCCTCCTTCCTCACCCTGTGGAGTAGCTGAGGTTATGAGATTATAGGTGTGAATCACCATGTTTTTTGTTGTGGTTTTAGAACAGGGTCTCTCTAATGTATTCCTGACTGACTTGGAGCGCACTATATAAACCAGCCTGGCTTTCAGTTTGCAGTGATCCTTGTGGGTGCTGTGGTTATAGGAATGTGTGTACCTGGCTACCACCTCTTTGTTGTTTATGTGTTTGTTGACTTGTTAATAGCAAGTAGAGACTTAGGTGTCATTGCGGCATATTCAGACAAAAATCTATTTTTCTTTTTGTTTCTCTTCCCAACATCTCCCTGTTATGCTTTTTCTCCCAGCCTTCTTTCTGCTTTCCTGTTGTGTATGTTCTTCTTATTCGTCCTCTCCCGTTCTATTTTTATTTCCCATTTCCTGTATATGAGTGTTTTGCCTATATGTGTATATGTGCAACATATACATGCTTGGTGCTGTTAGAGGCCAGAAGAGGGCACCAAGTCCTTGAAACTGAAGTTTCAGATGGTTTTGATGTAGGTGCTGGGAACTGAACTCAGGTCCTGTAGAAGAGTGGATAGTTATGGTTTGTTTGTTTGTTAGAAGTCACTATTAGACTATGCTGTCCTTGAACTCACAGAGATCCACCTACCTCCCGAGTGCTGGAATTAAAGGTATACACTTCTATGTTCCACATGCATCCAGTGCTCTTGACTGCTGAGCCATCTTTGTAGACCCATCCCAAATACCCTTTCAATATATCTTGATCAATTACCTATATCAATTCTTATACCTTTTTTTTTTTTTTTGGTTCTTTTTTTCGGAGCTGGGAACCGAACCCAGGGCCTTGCACTTCCTAGGCAAGCGCTCTACCACTGAGCTAAATCCCCAACCCATACCCTTTTATATAACACTAAAAGTTAGGATCCACATATGAGAGAAAGCATTCAATGTTTATCTTTCTACCTATTTTATTACCTCACTTAAAACAATGCTTTACAGATCCAGGGTCTCATGTTAGCCCTTCCTGGACTGGTACTCACAAAGATCTGTCTGTCTCTGTCTCCCAAGTGCTGGGATTAAAGGTGTGCCAACCTAGCTGGTGAATGCCATATTTTTATTATCTTTTCTGTTGACTATCTAAGCTGGTTCCATTTCCTTGGTTTTGTGAATTATGCAGCGATAAACATGGATCTGCACATTTCTGTAACTCCAGTTCCAAGGATCTGATGCCCTCTTCTGGCCTCTGAGGGCATCAGGCTTGTACATGCCACACATATATACATACAGGCAAAACACTCATACACAGGAAATGGAAAATGAAAATAAGTCTTTTTAAAGGGAGGAGAGGACAAAAAAAAACAAAACAAAACAAAACAAAACAAAACAAAACAAAACACATACATAACAGGAAAGAAGGCCGGGAGAACACTGAGTCCTTTGGGTATATATCCAGAAGTGGTGTCTTAATTAGCCTTTTATTTCTATGATAAAACACTAACCAAAAGCAACTTAAGGAGTAAGGGGTTTACAATTCCAGGTAACAGTCTGTCACTGAGGGAATGAGAGCAGGAACCTGTAGGCAGAAACTGATGCAGAGGCTGTAGCGGAATTTTCTTTATTGGCTTGTTCTTCATGGCTTAGTCAGCTAGCTTTCTTATAGCATGAAGGATCACCTGCCCAGGGGCACTGCCCATAGTAAACTGGGTCCTCCCACATCATCCATCAATGAAGAAAAGTACCACAGCCAAACATTAGACAGAGTTCGGGAAGTCTTGTGGGAGAGTTGGGGAAGGATTGAAGAACCCTGAAGGGACAGGGACTCCATAAGAAGGCCAACAGAGTCAACTAATCTGGATCCTTGGGGGCTCCCAGAGACAGAACTACCAACCAAAGAGCATGCACGGGCTGGACCTACCTCCCACCCCTATCCTGCACATATGTAGCAGATGTGCAGTTTGGTCTTCATGTGGGTCCCCCAACTGGAGCAGGTCCCTGACTCTGTTGCCTGCTTGTGGATCCCATTCCCCTAACTGGACTCCTTTGTTTGGCCTCAGTGGGAGAGGATGTAGTGACTTGAAGTGCCAGGGTAGGTTGGTACCTGGGGAGACTTCCCCCTTCTCAGGGGAGAAGGGGAGGAGGCACTGGGAGGATGGGGATAGTAATCAGGATGTAAAGTGAATAAATAAATAAATTAATTGGGGAAAGTGTACCACAAGCTTTCTTATAAGGCCAGTCTGGTGAGGACATTTTCCTCTTCCTCCTCCTCTTCCTCCTTCTTCCTCCTCCTTCCTCCCCTTCTTCCTCCTCTTCTTCTTCTTCCTCCCCTTCTTCCTTCTCCTCCTCCTCCTCTTTTTTTTTTTTTTTTTTTTTGTAGCCCTGGCTGTCCTGGAACTCTATGTAGACCGGATTTGCCTCTGCCTCCACCTCCCAATTAAGGCTGGAATTAAGGCCCTGTGTGTCACCACACCTGACCTTGGCATTACTTATTTATATTTTAAATATTTTTTATGTGTATATGTTTGCCTGAGTGTATGTTTGTGCAGCAAAGTGAGTGCAGGAGACCTTGGAAGTCAGAAGAAGCCATTGAACCCTGGAACCGGGAGTTACAGGCTGTGGTGAGCTGTCAGTTAAATCCAGGTCTCCTACAATAGCAGTACATGCTCTTAACTGCTGAGCTGTCTCTCCAGATCATGGGACATTTTTTTAATTGATGTTTCTTGTTTTAAGATGACTCTGGTTTTTGTCATATTTGTCATAAAATTAGCCAGCACAAATGGTATTGCTGTGTCATTTATAGCTCTATTTTAAATTTTTTTAGAAACATCTATACTAATTTCCATAATAGCTGAATAGGCCTATACTCCCAGCAGAAGTAAGTATAAATTCATATTTCCTCACAACCTCTCCAGTATTTGTTATCAGTTTTCTTTGTGATAGCAATTCTGACTGTAGTGAGGTGAAATATCAAAGTGGTTTTTAATTATTTTTTTATTTGTATGAGGACTTGCCTGTGTATGTGTGTGTGTGTGTGTGTGATGCCTTAATATCTCGAAGAGGCCAGAACTGGAGTTACAGAGGATTAAGAATGACCACATGGGTACTAAGAACTGAATTTGGGACCTCTGCAATGTCAAGTGCACTTATTCACTGAGCTGTATCTCCAGCCCCTCAAAGTGGTTTTAATTTACATTTTCCTGATGACTCCCACAATGTGGATCCTAGGGATCAGACTTAGGTCCCCAGACTTGGCAGCAAATGCCTTACCTCTGGGCTATCACATTGGCCCCTGCTGAATCTTTGGAAAAATATTAATTGGCCATTTGTGTTTCTTCTACTGAGTTCTATCCATTTCATTAGCTCATGGATTTGTTGGGAGGGATTTGTCCATTTTGGGTTTGGTGGTGTCTTAGTTAGGGTTACTGCTGTGAACAGACACCATGACCAAGGCAACTCTCATAAAGACAACATTTAATTGGGGCTGGCTTACAGGTCAGAGATTCAGTTCATGATCATCCAGGCAGGCATGTTGCAGGCAGGGCTGAGAGTTCTCCATCTTCCTCTGAAGGCTGCTAGCAGAATGCTGGCTTCTGGCAGCTAGGATGAGGGTCTAAAAGCCCACACCCACAGTGACACACCTATTCCAACAAGCCTTAAGTACTGCAACAGGACCGCACCCTCTAATAGTGCCACTCCCTGGGCTGAGCATATACAAACCATCAGAGGTGGTTAATATATTTTAGTTCTTTATATGTGCACAAAGATTTCTATTCCATTCTGTAGGTTGCTGATAGTTTCATATGATTTTTAATTTCATGTAGTCCCACTTGTTGGCTCTGGGATTATTTCCTGTGCACTGTTGATAGTTGCCTATAAATAGAACCTGAGGTGTATTCCTTGTTTTCCTCTAGGGGGTTTCAACATTTCAAATTTTAAAATTAAAGTCTTTGAGCCATTTTTAATAGATTTTTTTGGGCAAGTAAATGGTGTGAATGAATTCACTTTTCTGTGTGTAGATACCAAGTTTTTGCCAGTGTGGTTCTCCTCCCCTCTTCCTACCAACCCCCCCCCCCCCCCCCCGTCATATGTTTTTGATGACTTTGTCGAAAATTAGGTTTGTCTGTGTAGATTTATTTCTGGGTCCTCCATTTCACTCTTCTGCATGTTTGCTTTTGTGCCAGAATTGTTCTGTCTGTTGCTGTAGTGCCATAGGATAACTTGAGGTCAGATGTTGTAATACTTCCTGCAGTTTGGGGCTACTTTGGCTATATGTGGTCTTTCTGTGTTTATATAGAGTTTTGAATTTTTTTCTTTTTTAAAGGGTAGACTCTTTTTTCTTTGAGATTTATTTATTTAGTATATATAAGTACACTGTAGCTGTCTTTAGACACACCAGAAGAGGGCATCAGATCCCATTACAGATGATTGTGAGCCACCATGTGGTTGCTGGGATTTGAACTCAGGACCTCTGGAAGAGCAGTCAGTGCTCTTAACCACTGAGCCATCTCTCCAGCCCCAATTTTTTTCTTTTTTCTTTTTTTTTCTTTTTCTTTTTTTTTTTTTTCAGAGCTGGGGACCGAACCCAGGGCCTTGCGCTTGCTAGGCAAGCGCTCTACCACTGAGCTAAATCCCCAACCCCTTGAATTTTTTTCTAGTTCTGTAAATAGTTTTATTGGAATTTGGGGTGAATTTTCATGGGAATAATATTTAAATTCGTAAATTACTTACAGAGACCCACCTACTTCTGTCTCTCAGGTGCTGGGATTAAAGGGGTGTGTCACCATGCCAGGCCCTGCTTTTGTTTTTTGATGCAGGGTCTCATTATGGAGGCTGACCTTAACCTTCCTCTCTAGCTGAGGATGGCCCTGAGTCCCAGATGGTTTCTGCTTCTCCTGGCTCCCAGTTCATTTCTTCTTTCCTTTTTTTTTTTTTAAGGTTATGTCTTTAATCCCAGGCAGGGGGAGGTCTTTGTAAGTTTAAAGGCAGCCAGGGTTGCATGTGAGTCTCTGTCTCAAAGCAAATACAAAATGTTTTTATCAGAGTTATGCTTATTATTAAGTGATGATGGCTCTTTAGAATTACTTAGGAGAAAAAATTAAGTTGTTCAGTTACATTACTGGATGTGAGGGGTGTCTCATTCAATGGAAAATAGAAAAAAGTCAATCAAAGAGTGACTTTATTTTCTCAGCTATTAAACTTTTGAAGTACTGGTAGAAAATAACATTATTGTTGCTAATGTATAACTCCTTCCCACCACAGAAACAACTAATTTTGGTTACGTGAGTTGTTTTGTTTGATTTTGTTTTGTTTTTAATTACATCATAAGTGCCTATAATCATAGGTGAAGTGAATTAATAAGCCATTGTCTTTATGTTTCTTTCATAGGGAAGATGGAAGAACTGAGCCAAGCCCTAGCTAGTAGCTTTTCTGTGTCTCAAGAACTGAACAGCACAGCTGCCCCACACCCTCGCCTGTCTCAATACAAGTCCAAGTATAGCTCCTTGGAGCAGAGTGAGCGGCGGCGCCAGTTGCTAGAGCTGCAGAAATCGTAAGGGCGCTCTTTTTTTTTTTTATTTTTTTTTTTAAAGATTTATTTATTTATTATATATGAGTACACTGTAGCTGTCTGCAGACACACCAGAGGAGGGCATCAGATCTCATTACAGATGGTTGTGAGCCACCATGTGGTTGCTGGGATTTGAACTTAGGACCTCTGGAAGAGCAGTCAGTGCTCTTAAGCACTGAGCCGTCTCTCCAGCCCGTAAGGGCGCTCTTAACTCCTTGGCTTCCTTCTTTATGCTGGGAGCTGTGCATCATTCCTGGGCAGCTAGGAATGTTGTTTCCTTAGAGCCCCCTTCACAGAAGAAGGTCATTTCCTGTGCACAAGGTGGGGTGGGTCAATTCTGTCACAGGTAATTATCTTTTGTCCCTACATTTTAGGAAAATAAGGAGAGAAAAGCTGAACTTCTGAAGCAAAACTCAGTTATTTGGTTAAAATATTCTGTTTTTCTTGGCAACAGTACTCAACTTTGCAGTTTAAGGATTTATGAAAGCCATGCCTAGACTTCCCCTCCCCTCCTTCCCTGGATCGCTCACGAGGCTTCTCACTCACTGTGATGATGGTCTTGGTATGCTCTTCCCATCCGCCTTCAGCTCAAATGTTTCTGTAGTACCCTTGGGAATTCAAGTTAATTCCATAGAGAATCAGCAGAAATGGTTCCCATACACGTAACTCTAAATGCCAGAGTGCACAAATAGGAAAGGGCAAGATAGGCATGTTTTAGGCTGTCTGTACTGAAGGCCTGAACTTCGTTCTCAATGTGTCTTTAGCCTCTTTGGGGTCAGAAATGAAGGAACTGGGGATTAGAAGAAATGATCCACAGCTGTACCACTACCATCGAGTGTGGACCTTGTGAGGTGCTGTGTCAGTAGATGAGTTTAACAGATAATCCTATGGGTTCTGAGCTGTTTGCTGATTATACTCCCATGCCGTTCCACAGAACTCCATTCTGTGTTCTCTCTCTCTCTCTCTCTCTCTCTCTCTCTCTCTCTCTCTCTCTCTCTCTCTCTCCCTCCCCATTCCTCTCTCTCCCCCCCTCTCCTCTCTCCCACCTCTCTCTCCCCTCTTCTTTTCTTCCCTCTTCTCTTCTCTTCTCTTCTCTTCTCTTCTCTTCTTTTCTTTTCTTTTTTGCTTTTTCTTGACAGGATTTCTCTGTGTAGCCCTGACTGTCCTGGAACTCACTCTGTAGACCAGGCTGGCTTCGAACCTAGACACCCACCTGCCTCTGCCTCCAGGTGCTATGGTTAACAGTTGTGTGCCGCCACCAACCAGCTCCTTCCCTATTTTCAATTGTAGTTTATTACTTTTTTTTCCTTTTTTTCGGAGCTGGGGACTGAACACAGGGCCTTGCGCTTGCTAGGCAAGCGCTCTACCACTGAGCTAAATCCCCAACCCCAGTTTATTACTTTTAAGTAGGTTACACATTCATATGGCTGAAAATACATGAAAAGTATATGATAAAAACATTCCTTCCTGGCCTAGTTCTGCCCAGAAATTACTAGTTCCTCGTGTACCCTTGCAAAGCTATCTTGTACAGATAGAAGTGTCTACTTGTATACAATCTTATTTTATCTTTGCAATACAATTAAACAATTCAGGCCAGTGAGTTATCTGAATAGGTAAAGATACCAGCTGCCAAGTCTGTTGGTCTGAGTTCCATCCCAAGGACCCACATGGTTGAAGGAGAAAACTGATTCCTTACAGGTTATCCTCTGATCTCCTCATGTGCCCTGGCACATGTGGGCCTACACGCTTGAACACAAAGTCACACACATAAAATAAATAGATAAAATGTAGTAATTTAAAAATTCAACTAGCAATGTGCTATATACCTACTATATCTGCATGTTTGCTTAATAGTCTCTGGTTCTTCTCGTTCTTGTTTATTTGTTTGTTTGTTTGTTTATTTATTTGAGATAGAGTCTCAGGGCTTGAGAAAAGACTCAGTGTATAAAGTTCTTATATAAGGACCTCAATTTAGATTCCCAGGACAGCCAGAACACTCAAAAAAATAAGAAAAACAAAACAGAAGGCTGTGGCTGGAGAGCAGAGGAGTTCAGAGCCTGCCTTGGTTGCAGGTCACTCTGGGCAAGTAGGTGAAACTGGACCTAATAAATACCTAAATAAAAAGCAAGAGAGGATGGGGATATGCAGCTTATTGGTAGAGGCCAGCCTCGGATGTCTTAGTACAAGGCCCTAAGTTTAAATCTCACTGTAGAGTGAAGTGGAAGTGGGAGGAAAAGGTAAGAGAAAAGGAACAGATTAAAGATGGCGCCGCTTTTGTTTCTTTTCTGTTTTTTTAAGACTAGTCTCATTACGCAACTCTCCTAGAACCCACTATGTAAGCCAGGTTGGCCTTGAACTCTCAGAGATCCACCTGCCTTTGCCTTCCCAGTGCTGGGATCAAGGATGAGTGCCATTTTACCAGGATGATGTCAAGTCTTAAGCCAAGAGACCCTTTTTGAAGGTCAAACAAGAAAAGCCTGAGTTTTGAGGGTTCTGGTTTTTTGTTTGTTTGTTTGTTTTTAATACATTTTTAAAAATTTATTTATTCTTTTTTGTTATGAGTACACTGTTGCTGTTTTCACACACACCAGAAGAGGATACCAGATCCCATTACAGATGGTTGTGAGCCACCATGTGGTTGCTGGGAATTGAACTCAGGACCTTTGGAAGAGCAGCTAGTGCTCTTAACTGCTGAGCTATTTCTCTAGCCTGAGGTTTTTGTTTACTTGATTTTGTCAGCATGGTGTCTAATGTGGAAAGTCCCAGAAGATGTTCTTCCTTTGGACTTCTCACTGCATTTAGTGTTTCCTCCCTCCTGTCTCTGGGGCCTTTGATGGCTGTGCCAAGCAGGAAATGTTACTCCTCATCTGGGGTAATGTGGGTTCGGCAGATCCAGCTAGTGAATCTTGGACATTCCTTTAAGAATAAATATTTTATTTTGAACATTCTTAATTTCTGAGGAAGGCTGAATGTGTTCTGAGGAAGTTTCCTGATTCGGAATGATGAGGAGACAGATACAAGTTTAACTTCGCAAAGGAAATTCTGTTATTTCTTACCCACACCAGAATCTAAATTTGTCATCTTTGAATTGAATGAAATCTGTCACATCGTGTCTTATCTTTTTATGGTAGGTATAAACCTGACCTTATTTTTTTCTCTTCCAGCAAGCGGTTGGACTATGTGAACCATGCCAGAAGACTGGCTGAAGATGACTGGACAGGGATGGAGAGTGGGGAAGAGGAGAAGAAGAAAGATGAGGAGGAAATGGATTTGGACCCTGTCAAGAAGTTACCAAAACGCTATGCTAATCAAGTGAGTGGTGCAGCATGTGCACCTTCCTTCCACATGCAGTCAAGCCACCAAAATACATGCAGGCTAGTGAAGAAGGGTATTTGTAGGGAGAATAGTGGCTGACTTGAAAGCACTGATGAAGCTGGACCTAGAGGCCAGCCTGATCTACATAGTACTAGAACAGCCAGGGCTATGGAGTGAGACCCTAAAACAAAACAAAACAAAAACCACTGATGAAGTGTGTGGATAGCAGTTTGGAGTTCCTAGCCCATAGAGCCTGTGCTGTTAACCAGAGGCTGTCAGCTCGCTACAGAAAGCTCCTGAGTCCTCCTACTCTAGTAACAGATTCCACATTCTCATCATCCTCCTTCATTCTTTTGGGCAGGGAATACTACATAGAACCAGGGCTTCACATGTGCTAGGCAAAATGTCCTGTCACTATTGAGCTCGAATCCCAGCCTCCTTGTCTTTTGTCTTTTTTTTTTTCTTTTCTTTTTTTTTTTTTTTTTTTCGGAGCTGGGGTTGTCTTTTTTTTTTAAAGATTTATTTATTATATAAGTACACTGTAGCTGTTTTCAGACATGCCAGAAGAGGGCATCAGATCTCATTACAGATGGTTGTGAGCCACCATGTGGTTGCTGGGAATTGAACTCAGGACCTCTGGAAAACCAGTCAGTGCTCTTAACCTCTGAGCCATCTCTCCAGCCCTTTTTTTTTTTTTTTTAAAGATAGGGTCTTTCTGTGTAGCCCTGGCTGGCCTTGAACTTATAGCAGTCCCCTCTTTTGCTGTATTCACAGGCACCATCATATCTGGCCTTCCATATATTTTTTTAGTTTTTTAAGACAGGGTCTTGGCCATCCTGGAATTAGAACTCACATGTTGACCAGGTTAGCTCTGAACTCAAGAGATCGGCTTGCCTCTGCCTCCCAAGTGCTTGGATTAAAAGGTGTGTGATACCATGCCCGGCTTTTTTTTTTTTTTTTTTTAATAGTCATAGCATAGTTGGCTTGGGTGGGGCCTATCCACTACCCTAGTGTCCTCATCCCTTCCTTGGTTGGTAGACTTTCCCACCTAGAATATTAGGAGGCCAGTCCCGACGCGGTATACCAAGGCAGGAAGTACATCTTAATTACTTAATTGCCTTAAATAAAGAGACCCTGGGTAGAACAACCGGTTGGTTAAGGTAATGTTGAACCATGAAAGAGCCAATCACTATGCCACACTCAATTAAATGCTCTGTTGTGGCTGGTGGTGCTGCAGGGAAAACAGGAAAGATGCAGTCTTAGGCAGTCCTTGTGTCCAGAAGGAAAGGTGTGAGTCTGAGTTACGGCAGGGACTTCCCTGCTGTAATGTACTACTTTGTAGAATCCTCTTGGCTTCAGAATTTAGAAATACCTGTTTACTTGGTTTTCTCTCCCAAGTATAGTACAGATAATACCTTCTACAATAAACTTCACTTTGTTTTTATTTATTTGTGACAAGATTTGGCTATTCAGCTCTGGTTGGCCTTGAACTCATGATTCTTGTGCCTCATACAATTCACTTCGGTTCAGGAATATTAAAGGACTTGGTATATGCTACCAGGCTTCACAGTGATATAGACATGGATCGTAAATAGCATTGAATATAACTTTTTTTTTTTAAAGATTTATTCATTTATTATATATAAGTACACTGTAGCTGTCTTCAGATACACCAGAAGAGGGCATTAGATCTCTTTACAGATGGTTGTGAGCCACCATGTGGTTGCTGGGAATTGAACTCAGGACCTCTGGAAGAGCAGTCGGGGCTCTTAACCGTTGAGCCATCTCTCCAGCCCTGAATATAACTTTTTTAGAAAAGATATATTTTATTTATGAGTACACTGTCACTGTCCTCAGACACACCAGAAGAGGGCATCGGGTCCCATTACAGATGGTTGTGAGCCACCACGTGGTTGCTAGCAATTGAACTCAGGGCCTCTGGAAGAGCAATCAGTGCTATTAATTCCTGAGCCATCTCTCCATCCCAGAATATAACTTTTTCTATAAGAAAATAAAATTCAGGGCTGGAAAGATGGCTCAGTGGTTGAGAGCACTAACTGTTCTTCCAGGACCTCGATTCAATCCCCAGCAACCACATGGCAGCTCACAACTGTCCTTAACTCCAAGATCTGGCACCCTCACAGAGACATGAAGGCAGAACACTTATGCACATAAAAAAAAATTAAAAAGAAAGAAAGAAAGAAAAGAAAAGAAAACTCCTGAGCAAGTATGGTTGCTCCTATCTTTAAATCCCAGCATCTAGTTGAGAGGCCAAGGCCTTGGCCAAGGATTGCCAAGGGTCCAAAGCCAGCCAAAGCTACATAATAAATTATAGATCAGCCTGATCTACAGTATAAAATTCAATTGAGAGAGAGAGAGAGAGAGAGAGAGAGAGAGAGAGAGAGATTGAGAGAGAGAATAGGACTGCAGTTATCACCACTATTCAATTCTAGGTCATCATCTTCTTGTGCGGAGTATTTTCACTAGTCACATTAATTCGTTTACAATCTCATATATAATGCATTTTGCTTACTCAGCCTTCACCCTGTCTTATATCCCTGTCACCCTACCACTCCCTTCAAATCCCTGTCCTAAGTCCATGTCTTTTTGTCTTGTGACCTGCTGTATTTAATCAGGGTCACCGGTGTTGTCTGGATTTGAACCTGTACATTGGAGCTTGATGCTCATTTATGGATATGCATCTGAAAGTATTGATTTTCCCCCTCCCAGAATCTATCTGTAGCCTCTAGTTCAGCAGAGAGGTGTAGACCTTTTGACAGGGCCAGTCTTTTGTAGGCCCAGTATAAGGAACTGTAGTTGCTGTGAGTTCATGATGGCAGTGGTTAGATCATACCATAAGATGGAGAAGAAAGCATTTTACAGCTCTTCTCCATACTTTCCATTTCTTCTTCCATGGTGTTCCCTAAGCCTTAGAGGGGAGGTATAAATGTCTTATTTAGAGATTCATTTATTTTATATACGTGAGCACACTGTCTCTGTCTTCAGACACACCAGAAGAGGGCATCAGATTCTATTATAGATGGTTGTGAGCCACCATATGGTTGCAGGGAATTGTACTCAAGACCTCTGGAAGAGCAGTCAGTGCTCTTAACTAAGCCATCTCTCCAGACCAAATGTCTTATTTAGGACTGAGTATTCGACCATCACTCATTCTCAGTACTGTCATTCTCTCCAAAGAGAGTCAAGGGTCTGTGATTGAACCTTGAAGTTGGAAAGCATCAAAAGAGCAATTCATATATCAGAGGCAATAGGACAGGGCCTTAAAGGGGAAAAGAGGCTTCCTTTTAAAACCTGGAAAGGAGACAGGTATATAGTGAATTTGTTTTATTCCAGGATGGGAAGCAGAGGCAGGCAGATCTGAGAATTCAAAGCCAGTCTAGTTTCTTCATATTGAGTTATAGACCAGCCAGGGTTACATAGTGAAATATTGGCTCAAACAAAGCAAAACAAAAAAACTAAACAAACAAAATTCCAAACAAACAAACAAACAAACCTGGGAAGGCGATTCATTACAGAAGATAGCTTAAAGTAAAAGAGTAAGAGATTAGCAATCGTGGATGGTGTGATAGAGGCCTTAGGGCAGAGAGTGCCTGTAGAGAAATCCCCAGAACAACTGGAATATTTGGGGTTTAAAAGTTTTCAGAGGGGGTTGGGGATTTGGCTCAGTGGTAGAGTGCTTGCCTAGCAAGCACAAGGCCCTGGGTTCGGTCCCCAGCTCCGAAAGAAAAGAAAAGAGAAAAAAAAAAAAGAAAAAAAAAGTTTTCAGAGGCTGGTGGGGAATTCCACCCTGTGTGATTTAGTTTGGCTTACCCCTAGTGACTCTATGCATGAAGCCATGTACTGGGCAGGACCATAAATTTGTCTTCCACAGCTGAGTAAGGCCATGCCTGTCTTTTCTCTCCAGCCGTCTGCGTGGCAACTTCTGGTACTATGAACGCTAGCTAGAAGGAAGAAGCTTCCATCTTAGCTCCAAGTTGATTCTTCTGTTATCTTATAACTAGTAAGACTGTATTATCGTTAGCAGTAATGTCTTAAGATTCATTCTATTTATATATATTTGAGTTTGTGTGTCTGTGTGTGTGCATACATGTGTGCATACATGCGTGCGTGCATGTATGTATACATAAATGGGGGGTGACCTCAGATGTCAAAAGAGGTCTGATCTAGAGCTGTGGGTTGTTGTGAGCCATTGGAACACGGGTGTTGGGAACTGGATAGAGCAACAAGCACTCTTAACCACTGAGCCACCTCTCCAGCACCAGCAATCACTACCTATTGTCTTGTTCTGCTGGCTGAGACAGTAGCCCAGGCTGACCTTTAAGTTGCTATATAGCCAAGGATGATCTTGAGTTCCAGATCTTCTGAATTTTACTTCCAAGTGTAGAATTCTAAGTACACTTTACTGCTGCTGGCTAATTCTAGAACAGTTTTATCACCAACACACATAATTACAAATACTTCGTAGTCATTTGTTTCCAACTAGCTCATAACTCAGTTATCCTGTTTATAGTAATCTAAGTTCTAAGTTAATCATGGCTGGTTACCTCTCCTCAGTTTCATTTGTCTGGCTTCTTCCCCAACTCTGTAGTGAGTCTCTCTGAGCCTGATTCTTTTTTTTTTTTTTTTTTTTTAAAGATTTATTTTATTTATATGAGTACACTATAGCTGTCGTCAGACACACCAGAAGAGGGCATCGGATCCCATTACAGTTGGTTGTGAGTCACCATGTGGTTGCTGGGAATTGAACTCGGGACCTCTGGAAGAGCAGTCAGTGCTCTTAATCGCTGAGCCATCTCCCCAGCCCTCTGAGCCTGATTCTTACCACAGTCCCTCTCTCCCCCTAGATGTCCCTTCTACTATTTTCTGCCCAGCTATTGGCCATCAGCTTTTTACTAAAGCCAGTCAGAGAATTCCTTAGGCAGGTGGGGGAAGGACAGAGACACCTCTACATGGTATTCAAAAATATCCCAACAGTCATTGGCAGTCATTCTCCACTGTTCTTCGTTTTCCTTTTGCAAA
The DNA here is from genome assembly GCF_021556685.1 of Rattus norvegicus. Taxonomy (NCBI): domain Eukaryota; kingdom Metazoa; phylum Chordata; class Mammalia; order Rodentia; family Muridae; genus Rattus; species Rattus norvegicus. Next base: position 65,093,055 of record NC_141541.1, read on the forward strand.
TCTGTCTACATCATAGACCAGCCTATTCTGGATAATGTGACTTTTGTGATTATCTTCTTTCAGTTAGCATAAGATTTTCATGGTTCACTTATGTTATAGTATTTATCATTCTGTGTGTTTATTGTCAACTAATATTCCATTAAAGGGACATATTTACTCATTCTTCAGTGAATGGTCTTTTGCGTTGTTCTACTTTTTGGCTATTATAAATGATGCTATGGTAGTTTGTGTGCGCGCGTGCACGCGTGCACACGTGCGTGTTTGTGTGTGTGTGTGTGTGTGTGTGTGTGTGTAGGGTAGCTTTTAATATGCTTACTAAACATTTGTATATACTCTTTAGGAAAATGTCTGTTCTATCCTTTACCATTTAGTTTCTTTATGTTCAAGAATATTTCATTTATTAGTGTGTGTGTGTGTGTGTGTGTGTGTGTGTGTGTGTGCGCACGTGTGTGTGTGTGCACGCGCGCGCGCGCATAAGTGTGCACATGCCATGGTGGGAGAACAACTTGCAGAGGCTTTTTCCCCATTGGTTTCACAGCAAGCACTTTAACCCTTTGAGCCCTCTCCCTAGCTCTGATCTCCTACCCTTCTCCTGTCCTCCCCTCTCCTTCCCTTTTAGCCTTTCCTTAGCAATGTTGGGAATTGAACCCAACTCTGTGGACTTTGACAGACAAGCATTCCCCACTGGGCTGTATCCCAGCCACATTTGATTTTGCGGGGGGTGGGGTGAGTGGGTGGGGGGATTGGACCCTGTCAGTGGTGATTCAGCAAACTAGAGATGTAGCTCACTGCTGCCCCAGCAGCCTGAGGAGTCCTTTTCAGAACTCTACTCTAGTAAAGCCAGATTGTTGACTTTGTCTCAGAAAGGAATTTCAGAATGAAAGTAGGAAGTAATGTTATATTTTATTTTATTTTTTAACATTTTATTTATGTGAATATATCCATGTGTATGTTGACTAGTTTTTATATCAATTTGACAGAAGCCAATTCTTCTGGGAGGAAGGGCTCTTAGTTGAGAAAATGCCTCCATAGGATTGGCTTGTAGGCAAGTCTATAGGGCATCTTTTTTGATTGATGATTGATACAGGCTGTGCCACCCCTGGGCAGGTGGTCCAGGGTTGCTATAAGAAAGCAGGCTGGGCAAGCTGTGGAAAGCAAGTCAGGAAGCAGAGTTCCTCCGTCATCTCTGCATCAGCTCCTGCATCCAGATTCCTGCCCTGACTTACTCAATGGAGTTATATACGAAAGAAACCCTTTTCTCTAAGTTGCTTTTGGGCCTGGTCTATCATAGCACTAGAAACTGAATTCAGGTTATCAGCCTGAATTGTGGACATTGTCTTTGCCCACTGAGTTATCTTGCTAACCAGATGTTTGTTTGTTTGTTTGTTTGTTTAATGAAGTTGCCCAATTTTAAAAAATAGTTTATTAATTTTTATTTTATGTGCATTGGTGTGAGGGTGTCAGATCCCCTGGAACTGAAGTTATAGACAGTTTGAGCTGCCACATGGGTGCTGGGAATTGAACCTGGGACCTCTGGGAGAGCAGCTTGTGTTCTTAACCACTCACTGAGCCATCTCGCCAGCCCCAAGTTTTCTAATTTTTAAAATATTTTATTATTTATATTTTATTTTGTGTGCACAAGTATTTTGCTTACATGTTTGTATATATGCATACCATGTGTATGTCTGGTGCCTGTGGAGGTCAAAAGAGGGTATCAGCTTCCCTAAAAAGGGGGTTACGGATGGTTATGAGCTACTGTGTGGGTGTGGAAATTGAACTTGGGCCTCTGCAAGAACAACAAGTACTCTGAATTGCCGAGCCATCTCTGTAGTCCTCATAAAAGGTATTTTTAGGGGGTTGGGGATTTAGCTCAGTGGTAGAGCGCTTGCCTAGCAAACGCGAGGCCCTGGGTTCGGTCCCCAGCTCCGAAAAAAAAAAAAAAAAAAAAAAGGTATTTTTAACATAGACTCACTTGTGGGAGTTAAAGAAGGAGAGGCGCTGATGGAGTTATTCCTCATTTCCTTTATGATAGCCATACACAGGGTTCTGATGAGTTTTGATATTATTGTCACTAAGGACTTGCTAGGAGGAGCTCCTCAGGAGGAGCATTAGCTGCTCTTCCAGGGGACTTAAATCTAATTCCTAGCACCCACATGATCATTCACAGCAGTTTGTAGTTCCAGTCTGAGGGATCTGATACCCTTCCGGCTCCTTGAGCACCGGATGCACAAACATACATGCAAGCAAATACCCATTTAAAATATGTATATGCTAGGAGATTTAAATGAGACCACAGGGTAATTCCTGAGGCTTATGGGGCAGGATTACACTTTGTAATCAGAATTGTAGATCACAGGGGTACAGGGAGTTAGGATATTGTAACTGTAAATAAAACTGAATAATCTTGTTGTTTGTGAGAATCCCAGAATATATTCAGAAGAGTAAGGTCATATCCAAGGTATATGCCTAAGCCTGTATACTAAGCCTAGTTTATTGTAAATATACTAAATGTCCCTTTCTTGATCTCCTCTAAGGGCACCAGTGATAATGATGCATACAAAACACTCACTTGTAAAATGAAATAAGTAAATCTAAAAGAACCTTTAAAGTATTTAATGTGGGTGAATAGCCCTTCAGCAAATATTGGCAATCATGTGAGAATTCTTTTTTTTAATGTGACTATATCTATGCCTGCATGAGTTTCTGAGCACCTCATGCATGTGATATGCTGAAATTCTCCCTTCTCCCCCAGACATGGCTTCTCTGTGTAACTCTGACTGTCCTAGAATTCACTCTATAGACCAGGCTGGTCTTGAACTCAGAGATTCACCCACCTCCACCTTCCCAGTGCTGGGATCAAAGGTGTGAGCCATCACTGCCAGTTCAGGCCTGCATTCTTAACATTCAGGAGGTAGAGCCAAGAGAAGCATAAGTTCAGAGTCATTTTCACCTACATGGTGAGTTTAAGGCAACCTTAAAGAGTTGAGATAACGTCTCATTAAGTTGCACAGGTAAGTTGTGAATTTGCCATCCTCCCACCTGAGCTTCCCAAGTAGCTGAGATTATAGACCTATACCACTGTGCCTACCTCCTAGTGTCTTTTATTGTAATGTGTGGCATGGCAATTTGGGAAATGATAGTCAAGTCTGAGCATGGCTCAAGATGAGTGCTCATTCCTGAGGTGTAAACCCAGAATGCAATAGTTATGCTGGTAGGCAGCCTGCAAATAAGGAAAGGGAAAGTCCCTTACTTCAGGCCTTGAGGTAAGGGAGTAAGTAGGATGCAGATGGTGATAATAATTAGGACAGATGCCAAGTCACCAGCGAATGTCTTCCATCTGTCAGTCACACTGTAGACCAGCTTGCTTCCTGAGCACACAGGGGTGGAAGTGCCTCTGTCCTCAGCTTTATCTGTACTTGTGTTACGTGTATAGGATAGGAATGGTTTTCCTATCATGTTTGAACGGCACACTCCTGATGATCTTTTATACCATTTTGTCTTCCCAGTTGATGCTTTCTGAGTGGTTAATTGACGTCCCTTCAGATTTGGGGCAGGAATGGATTGTGGTTGTGTGCCCTGTTGGGAAAAGAGCCCTTATCGTGGCCTCCAGGGTGAGTAGCTGTTTTCTCCTCCTCTGCTGCAAGCCTAGTGTGTGCTGAAAGGGATTGTCCTTTTCATCTGCCATAGCAGCTGGACCTACAGTTGGCTTCCAGGACTTTCCTGCAGAGAAATCTGTTGCCAGCATCTTTGTGTGAATGGCAACCCTATAGAATGAAGCAGCAAGAGTCCAGGGTACCTGTGAATGCCTGATGAAGTGGTGGCTTTCTCCCTACAGGGCTCAACCAGTGCCTACACTAAGAGTGGCTACTGCGTCAATAGGTTTTCTTCCCTTCTTCCAGGAGGCAATAGGAGAAACTCAACAACAGCCAAAGGTACCTGCATATGACATCATTACTGTGTTTTGGTTTCCTTCTGACCATCACTTTGTTGCTAAGGCTCAGTCACAAAGGATGGCTGAGGCCTCAGGGGCCATCCAGCCAATTCAATAGGTGAAAGTGCTTTCTGAGAAGTCCTCATGACCTGAGTTTGACCCCTAAAACCTCCAGCGAAAGTTAAAGAGTTAACTCCTAAGAGTTGTCCTGTAGTCGCCACACAGAACATATGTGCCATAACACATGGCCATGCTCACGCAACATACATTAATAGTAAAACTTGAAATTACTCTACCACTAAACTACATCCATGGTCCCGGATTTGTTTTCACTTGGGATGATGTGAGCCGTGTGTCTTAGTTAGGGTTACTGTTGTTCTGATGAAACACAAGAGCAAGTTCAAGAGGAAAGGGCTTATTTGCCTTACACTTTAGCATTGTAGTTCATCATTTACGGAAGTGAGGGCAGAGATTCAAACAGGGCAAGAACCTGGAGGTGGTGGAGGCTATGGAGGGGTGCTGCTTACTAGCTTGCTCAGCTTGCTTTTTTATAGAACCCAGGACCACTGGCCCAGGGGTGACATCCACCAGGATGGGCTGGGCCCTCCCTGATCAGCCACCAATTAAGAAAATGTTCTACAAGCTTGCCTACAGCCAATTCTTATAGAGGCATTTTCTTTTCTTAATAGAGGTTCCCTCTTCTCTGATGACTTTAGCTTATGTCAAGTTGACAAAAAACTATCCAGCAAGCCATGTAACCCAAGCTGGCCCAAACCTCTTGGTCGTCCTACCCTTAGCCTTCCCTGTGCTAGGATTATACTGAGATAAAATGATTATACTAGTTATTCACTGAGTTTTATCATCTAAGAAAAGAGTCTTGCATTGCCTATGCTGTCTTCAAGCTTATCATGTGGTCCAGACTCGAAATCTTTATCTTCTTTGGTCTTCCCAAGTGGTAGGATTAGAGACATGTGCCATTATGCTTGGTGTATTTGCATTTTTTTTAAAAACTAGTACAAGATGGTGTTTTGTTTGGCTGGGTTTTTTTTTTTCTTTGAAAAAATTTAAAATATATTTTATTGTTTTGTGTGTATGGATATTTTGTCTGTGTGTATATCTGCACCATTTGCATGCAGTGTCCCTGGAGGTCAGAAGAATTTGGCAACCCCCCCCAGCACTAAACTACCATGTGGATTCTGGGAATTGAGCCAGGGTTCTCTGAAGGAGCAGCCACTGTTCTGAACTTCTGAGCTATTGCTCCAGCACCATGGTTTTGTTTATGAGACAATCTCTTGTCACACAGACTGGCCTTCAAGTTGCTCTGTAGCTAACTTATACTTGATATCCCTACATGGCACAGTACTTACAGTAAGAAGGTAACAAGTACTTGTAAGCCAGTCACTCAGAAGGGCAATGCCAGCTTGGGCAACAGAGTAAAAATTCTTTGACATATACAGAAAATAGAAATAGCCTAGAGTGGTAGCAGGCGCTTGTGATCCCAGCATTCCTAAAGTCGGGCACAGTAGGATTGCCATGAGTGTGAGGCCAGTCTGGGCTACAAAGTGAGGTCTTGTCTTGGATCAAAGCAGCAAAGCAGCAGGTTTGGTGGCGCCTGCCTATGATCCTAGCACTTGGGAGAGAGGCAAGATCAGGAGTTCAAAGTTGTCTTCAGGTACATAGCGAGTTCCAGGTCAGCTTAGCTCATCTTAAAAACAGAAAAAGCAAAACTAAAATCAGAGCTGCTTTAAAGGTAAATTTTAAAATGTCCCAACTTGTTTAGAATTCCCATTTATCTACAGTGCTGTTTTGATCTCTCTCTCATCCTGTCTCACCTTATAGCATTCTTAAACTAAGCCAGGTAGCTACAGAGGGCTATGTGGAGTGCTTTTCTTGGAGAACCCCTCATGCTTAGTACTGACAACTGCCATAAGCCCTGAGGATTGTTCACCTTGATCCTCTTAGGAGCCTTTTATCATGGTGGATGGAACCCGGGCTGGAAGCTGAGTTCTATGCTGACTTTCTTCCTTGTGTCTGTAGACTACACCATTCTGGACTGCATTTACAGTGAAGTGAACCAGACATACTATGTTTTGGATGTGATGTGCTGGCGGGGACATCCTTTTTATGACTGTCAGGTAAGGATTGATAATGTCCTCATGTCTTTCCTGTCTTCTCTCCTCCCGGGAAGGTGGTTCAGCATGTGGGTTTGGTACGTGACCAACTTCTTGGTATGTACAGGATGTGGTAATCAAGAACATTATCTAATGCTCTCTGCATCTTTGAGGGTGTTTGAATTAGCTGCACTTTGAAAATAAATAGGAGGAACTGAGAGAAATATAAGAGTTCTTTTTTTTAGGGGAGGGGGGAGGGGGATGTTTGCCCGGAAACCGGGAAAGGGAATAACACTCGAAATGTATATAAGAAATACTCAAGTTAATAAAAAAAAAAAAAAGAGTTCTTTTTTTTTTTTTTTTTTCGAGTCAGGGTTTCTTTGTGTAGCCCTAGAACTCAATTTGTAGACCAGGCTGACCTGAACTCAAAGATCCGGCTGCCTCCGCCTCCTAGATGCTGGAATTAAAGGCGTGTGCCGTCACTGCCTAACTGATACGACATATCTTAAGGAAGAAGAAGCAGCAGAGGTGCAGGCTGGGCTATGTTAGCCTCTGTGGCTGCCCACCGCTTCTCTCCAGAGAATGGAGGATTGTTGCAGGGATGATTGAAGAGTAAGAAGTACGCCATCTTATGCAGACAGCACCATTAAACAAATTCCTGTACCCTCCTTCACCCACCACATCCTGATCCTGATAATGCCAGGTCATTCTTTTTTTTTTTTTTTTTTTTTTTTTTTTTGAGCTGGGGACCGAACCCAGGGCTTTGCGCTTCCTAGGTAAGCGCTCTACCACAGAGCTAAATCCCCAGCCCCATGCCAGGTCATTCTTGGTATGAAACAAAGTCTTCAATCTCAAAGCTTGCTCTAGGAAGAGATAACAGGCATGGACCATGATTCCTAGCTCCAGATTGACTCCTTTCTTTTTCTTTCCTTTCCTTCCCTTCCCTTCCCTTCCCTTTCTTTTTCTTTTTTGAGACAAGGTCTCACTATGTAGACTAGGCTATCCTGAAACTCAGAGATGCACCTACCTGCCTCGTGAGTGCTGGGATCACAAGTATATACCACCACACCTGGATAGACTGCTAGACTGCTTCTTTCTATAGCTATTACCCTATGGTGGATTTCAGGAAATGCCAGCTAGTGATGATTCTGTCTGTCTGTCATTTTTGAGACAAGGAGTCACTCTGTATTTCAGGCTAGCCTCAAATTATGATCCTCCTCATGTCTCAGTCTCCCCAGAGGTTGGGATTACAGATGTTTGTCATTGTTCCTGGTACATTTTCTTTAGTTTTGTTACAGGATATTCACCACATATATTCACAACTGACAGATTGGGTAATTAAAATTGCATGTACAGGTATACTCTGAGGAAAAGACCAGCTCAGTGGTAGCCACGAAGCCTCTGTGTTATAGGCTGACGCTGGAGGAATATCCTCAATCTCAAGCCCAGCCCTGAGCTACATGGCAAGACCTTCCCTGTCTCGGCCAAGCAAAGCAAGGAGCTGAGAATGCAGCTCAGTTGGAAGAATGCTTGCCTACTACACACAAAACTTGGGGCTCAGTCCTAGGCCCCTTCTAAACTGATCCATTCCTATAAGCTCTGTAGAGGATCAGAAGTTCAAGGTGATCCTCTGACGAATAGCAAGTCTGAAGGCAGCCTGAGCTCATGAAACCTTCTCTCAAAAACAGAAGAAAAGGGAAAGGAAACTCCTCTTATTGTTTCAAATTTCCAGAAGCAAAGTAAAAGAACAGGGAGTGTCTCACAGCTATAGAAGGGTACACATCAATAATTTAGAGAATCAGTTCTTAGGGAAAGATTCAGCTGGGTAGTGTTTGTTAATAGCTATATTAAAATGAAACAAGGGAGTTGGTATAATGTGCTTTGGAATGGAGGAGTTCTAAGTCTCACAGTATTTACTTTGTTCAACCAGGCAAGTGACTTCACCTTTCTGATTCTAAGCATATAAAACAGACAGGAGATGATATAGTTCCTATAGTGTACTTGAAGTTATTTATTTACCATCTATTTATTCATTTGTTTATTTATTGGTTGGTTTTTTGTTTGTTTATTTTTGTTTGTTTGTTTTGAGACAGGACTTTTTAGTGTAGCCCTAGAACTCGCTCTGTAGACCAGGCTGGCCTAAAACTGAGGGATATTCACCTGTCTCTGCCTCCTGAGTGCTGGAACTAAAGTCCTGTGACGCCACCATCCACCTATTTGTTTATTTAAAGACAGTCTCAGCCTGGTGGTGGCAGCACATGCCTTTAACCACTGAGTTCAAGACCAGCCTGGTCTACTGGATGAGTTCCAGAACAGCCAGGGCTACACAGAAAAACCATTTCTTGAGAAACAAACAAACAAAAAGACAGGGTCTCATTCATTGTAACTCAGGCTGGCCTGGAACTAACTGTGTAGCCCAGGTTGGCCTAATCTTGTGAATAATTCTGCTTAAGCTTTCCGAAAATGGAGATTTCAGGCATGAACTAAGTGAAGCACAGCCTGAAGATTAATGTCCTGGTGAAGGTTCTATTGTTATTATTGTTTGGTTTGGTTTGGTTTTGGTTTTTGAGACAGAGTTTCTCTGTGTAGTCCTGGCTGATCTGGAACTTTTTCTGTAGACCAGGCCAGCCTTGAACCCTCAAAAAGATCTGCCTGTCTCTATCCAGCCCTGTTGTTATTCTTGTTTGAAGCAGGTTTACCCTATATAAGAGGTTGAAGATACATTAATTAGATTATAGGTGTTGGCTTTGCTTGTTAGTACATACATGCCTTTGATTCCAGGACCCAGGGTAGGCAAGCATATCTTTATGAGTTCAAGGCTAGCTAGAACAACACAGTAAGACCCTGTCTTTAAAAAATAAATATAGGGCTGGAGAGATGGCTCAGTGGTTAAGAGCACCCGACTGCTCTTCCAGAGGTCATGAGTTCAATTCCCAGCAACCACATGGTGGCTCACAACCATCTGTAAAGAGATCTGATGCCCTCTTCTGGTGTATCTGAAGACAGCTACAGTGTACTTATATATAATAAATGAGTAAATAAAAAAAATTAAAAAAAAAATAAATATAGCCAAATGTATTGGTGCATGCCTTATATTCCCAGCACTCAGGAGGCAAAGGCATTTGAATCTCTGTGAGTTTGAGGCCAGCTGATCTACAGAGCAAATTCCAGGACAGCCAGGACTACATAGTGACACCCTGTCTTGAAAAACCAACTCCTCCCCCCAACTCTATTCCTCCCGCCAAAAACCCTAACTAAATAAATATAAGATCTTGTTGTATAGCCCAGGATAACCTCCAACTTGTGGTCTTTCTGACTCAAACTACGGATTGCTGTGGTTACAAGTGCGAGCCCCCATACTTAGCCATTTTAAGTGTTTATTTTTTAAGGAGAGTAGAGTCAAGACTGACCTTATGTAGTATAGGCTGATTTCACTGTGTAGTCAAGGATGACCTGACCTGCCTCTACCTCCTAAATGCTGAACTCGTACAGGTTTGAGCCACTATGTCTGGCAGCTTTGCTAAATTTTAAAAGAAAAAGATCTTTATAACATGTACTTGTATAAAAATGTTTGTGTGTAATATAGTACTGTGTATGATATAAACAATGAAAATATGTTTTATAATTTTATTTATCCTTATTGTGTGTGTGATGTGTTTGAATGAATGAATGAATGAATGAGAGCATATGGAGGCCAAATATCTTTTAGATGAGGGTTCTTGTCTTCCAAGTGTGGAATCTAAAAATCTAATTTAGGTTATCAGGTTTACATGGTAAGCATTTTTAGCCACTGATCCATTTTGCCATCTGAAACACACACACGCGCGCGCGCACACACACACACACACACACACACACACACACACACCTTTTTTTTTATTTAGAGAATACTTTATTAGTTTTTGTAATCAAACCCACGTAGATAAGACCTTACATATTTAATACAGTGCGTTACCCCTGTACAAATGGAAAAAACTTAAGTTCAACATTTCTAGACCAATATGGCTGTTAATTTCTGTACAGTGCCAACTCAACACAGTAAACGGGGATACTTTTTTCCAAAGTTGACAGCACAGCTAAAGTTTCCAAAAATTCAAATTATATATCTGTATATATATATTTATATTTATATAAAAAGACCAATAATAGCAGTGTGTTATGCATCAACAGCAGCAACAGCTTTTCCAGGTTCTGCAGTCATCTGAACAAAACTGTAGAGACATCCAGCACACTCCATTAAAAAAAAAAAGTAAAAAAACAAAACCCCAGAAAACAGCACAGTTCTGTTACTCTTGTGGTACCTGGCACCATTTTTTTTTTTTAAATTAGCTTCTCAATCATCATCTGGAAAGAAAACATTCTGAGCAACATCATTAAAAACAGCTCTGATAAAGCACGGTCACTACTACATATCATAAAGCAGGTACAAGCTATTTTACATCCACAGAGGTATGATACAGTACTGTCCTACCTCTATAATACTAGAGGATACAATTTAAAAGGCATTATTTGAGACTTGATTCTACTTTTCCAGCAGAGGGCCCAAAGGATGGTGTGACACAGCTTTGTAAAGAAACATACTCTAGACAGGATTTCCTTTCACTAGTGGCACAGTTCTAAGGATTCATTCTCTCCATGAATGTCAGCTAAAACCGTTATTAAAAAAATGAAATATCCCTAAAACAAAACCGTATAACCACCGGATTCACATGAAGATGACCTAGTGGAGACAAGCTGGACCTCACCTTACCAACAAGCTATCAAATCTGTTACGTTTAAACAGTGAGACCTCCAAGGAAGGAGATGCCAAGTAGTGCTTCAAAGCTTCGGACTACAATCAAACACAGCATCCTTTTCAACAGAAGCAGAAGCTCATCTGAATATGCTCAAGGATGCTGACACCAACATTTAATCATCTGCTCACTCATCCAGGAAGAAGGGGAGATCAGTTACTACTGTACTTTATTGTGTTCAACCAAATCACCATGTTACAAAAATAGCAAGCTGCCATAATAAAAAATAAGGCTCCTCTATCCAGCACCAGATAGCATCATTTTACTTTCAAGCCTAGAAATGCCATAGACATATCCAAAGAACACAAGGGAGCAAAAGAACCACAGCTGATGGGGCAATGGGACTGCCCAGTGTCCAGCTGAGCTACTCTGTGGTTATCACTTTTCTCCTACTTCTGGTGTTTCATGCTCCTTAAGATTAAACTGTGCGCACTTACAGACTGTTTGCACACTTGTATATAAACCAACCGAAGATGCAGATGTTACACGGGAGGTGCGAGCCTGTGGAGCCTTGTTGTAATCGGTGTAGCAGCTGTCAGTGTAAAATGCTCTATGCCCCTTGTGTATCTCACAGGACAGTGTCACAGATCACTTCACCCCGTGGCTGCTGGCATTATTTGACTTCACTTTCCCTGCCCACCCACCCTCAATAAACCACAGCCTTTATGATTTTGTTTCTTCGGTTTTGATCGCCTGAGGTTTGATTGGTCCAGTTCTAACAGGTTTGGTGGTTATGGTGGGTGCAGGGGGTGGCTTTTCTTCTACTTTTTCCTGACAGGTACCAGGAGGGTCACTCAGTGTCTCAGGTTTACTTGTATCACTGTCCACTTTCTGGGCTTTGCCTCCTATCTGTTTGCTCTGTTGCTGCTCAGAGAAGAACCGCTGCGTGGACTGAAGAACCTCTGCTCTCTGCTTTGCCAACACCTAGGACCAAATGTCTTGTGGCTGAGTCCTCTTCCCACAGCTCTCTTCTGGAGTGCAAACTGTGCAGGAAACGGCTGTGCCATTCTCACTGTGGCAGGGGCTGACTGGAACTGTTTCTGATAAACAATGCTGTTCATTTCACACACCTTTTAAAACCTTGAAAGACTTGATAAACTGTGGTTATAAATGGAAATGGAGAGAGCAACAGCAGGGCTTAGATCTTTAGAAGTCAGTGGTATTAGAATGAGAATAAAAGTTTGAAATGAACAATATTTTATCTTTTTACTCAACCTTTTCTGTGGCAGACTGATTTCCGATTCTACTGGATGAATTCAAAGTTACCAGAAGAAGAAGGACTTGGAGAGAAAACCAAGATTAATCCCGTAAGGCTGTTGTTACAGTTACAGAGTTCTTTTGTGTGATTGATTGTTTTTGAGACAAGGTTTCATAGGTCCAAGCTGATTTGAACCTGGCTATGTAGCTATGACTTCCTGATCTTCCTGCCTCAGCTTCTCAAGTGTTGAGATTACAAGCATGAACCACAATTCCTTTCCTTTCCTTTTTTTAAAGATTTATTTATTTTATATACATGACTACACAGTTGCTGTCTTCATGCACACCAGAAGAGGGCATTGGATCCCATTACAGATGGTTATGAGCCACTGTGTGATTGCTGGGAACTGAACTCAGAACCTCTAGAAGATCAGTCAGTTTTCTTAACCACAGAGCAATCTTTCCAGCCAGCCCCCTTCTTTTCTTTCTTTTCTCTTTTCTTTTTTTTGGGGGGTTGGGTGGGGGGGGAAGTGTGTATATATTCCTGGCTGTCTTGGAACTCACTTTGTAGACCAGTCTCAAACTCACAGAGATCTGCCTGCCTCTGACTCCTGAGTGCTGGGGCTTAAGGTGTGCACCACCATGCCTAGCCCAAAATTATTTTATAATTTTATGTGTAAGGTGTTTCCCCCACCTATATGTCTTTACCACTTGAGTGCCTGGTGCCCATTGAGACCAGAAGGCATCAGATCTCCTCAGACTGGTTGGGAACCACCATGTGGATGCTAGGAATCAAAGCCAGGTCCTCTAGAAGAGCAGTGCTCTTAACCAGTGAGCCATCTCTCTAGCCCCAGAGCCACCACTCTTGATTGATGAGCTTATCCTTTGAGGCAGCATATTATCATTCTATAATGGTAAGTCAATGGGTTTAATAGTTATCCAGATTTGAACTTTGTGTGTGGGTTTAATAATTACTAGTGTAAGGACTGGAGGTGTGGCTCAGTGTACAGAACTTGTTTAGCATGTGTAAAGTCCTAGGTTCAGTCCCTAGCACCATTAAAAATAATAATGTAGTTATAAGGATAGTAGCCTTACTTACTGTTTTTCTTTATTTTCAAATGGCACTAGTAAGCTAGGAGAGCTGATACATACTTGTAATCATAACACATAGGAGACTGAGGAAGCAGGAGTTCCAAGACTGGTATTAGACTGGACAACATAGTAATAGAGTGGGAGCCCATCTCTAAAAGTAAAGGGTAATATCAACAGTTACTATAAGAAGCATGTATATGCCACAACTCCTCACAGCTTTATCCTTATGCTAAGACACTTAGTAAATGATGCTTGCTATAAAATGCCGTGCATGTGTGAGTGTGTGTAGCATAATTGAACCCAGAGCCTCATACATGTTTAGCACTGAGCTGTGTCTATGTGGTATGACAAAACTTTTCACGGGGAGACACTATACCCATCTAATCACCCCAGATAGGGAACCCATGGTAGACCAAAGTAAGATTTCACCAACATCCAACATGGTGAAGCAGTGGTTCTATTGGGGTTCCTAGAAGAAAATAGGTGAAGGGTTGCTTATAGCAGCAGAAATGATTCGAAGACAACTGCATCACCAAAGCCCACTCCAGCATGGGAAACAGCTCACAAGAGCTGGGAAATTGGAGTACCCATAAGTAGCTCAACAGGTTGGAGAATGTCCTTTCCAAGTGACCCTGGTCTAACCAGGTTTCAGGCAGCCAGGGTGGTTTCTGTTTCTTCCAGATAGCTGTCTGGTCCCAAAGCTGCCTTTGTAGCTTTGTTCTGAAAGGGATGTTCAGCCTTTATTGCTTACTTTCACAGAGCAGGGCTTAAGTAAATCTGGTCAACCTCAGGGACTTCCTGAAGCTATTTTGAGTTGTCCATCTTCCTGCATAAGGAGCTTCCCTGCAGGATGAATGGAATGTTTCAATCTTGAGGAAACTGTTATACAACAATCTATTAGCTTTTTTTTTTTTAAAAAGACAGGGTCTCTCTGCGTAATGCATGCTGGCCTGAGGCTTGCTAGTAAATCAGTGTAGCCCAGATCTCTGTGAGTAGTAACTGGGACTTGGGGAAATATATACTTCTGGGCTTTTCAGAGTCCTGGAAGTGGGGTCCAATAATTTTTTCCTATTCCTTACCTCTTTTTTTTTTTCCTTTCTCTTTTTTCTTTTTTTCGGAGCTGGGGACCGAACCCAGGGCCTTGTGCTTGCTAGGCAAGCGCTCTACCACTGAGCCTACCACTGAGCTAAATCCCCAACCCCTACCTCTTTTTTTTTAAAGACAGGGTTGATAGCTTAGGTTGACCTTGAAACATAAAATTGATATTCCCCTGACTCAGTTTCCTGAGTGCTGGGAAGGAAAACTTACTTGATAAAGCTTTTCAGTCACTGGAGCCAGTATCATTTGAAACATGTACTAACTCTTTGTTCTAATTTATATTTCAGTTTAAGTTTGTGGGGCTTAAGAATTTCCCGTGTACCCCTGAGAGCCTGTGCAAGGTGCTGTCTATGGATTTTCCTTTTGAGGTAATGAAACCATTGTTTAGTGCTCTGAGTGATTGTAGGATACAAGGAGACTTGTGTATATGCAGTCTTAAGGGAACCTCTGATTTTTCTGTCTTAGCATGAAAACAGAGCTAAAGATTAATTCTAAAGAGATGATGTAGCTGCTGCCCTCCAGGAGCCCCAGCTGTGCTTCTACTAAATAAGTCAGAACACCAGAATGTCATAGTCCCCAGCATCCCCTGAAAAGCTGAGGCTGAGAGAAGAGAAAGATTTCCTTTATCCCAGATCATCATTGTATGACTTGTTTGCCATAAGCACAAGAATCAGGCCCCTTGTTTGACTGCCATGGCTGGAGGTAACGTTAGGCACATAGGCACATGTTGCTGGCTGAACCTCTGGTTCTCTTTCGGTGGAAGCATAGTTCCTAGGATAACAGTGTTCACTAGTCAGTGGCACGCTGGGAGGCCTGACTCATTTATTTTGCCCCTATTTGTCATGTGTTAGCACTGACAATCTCCTGTTCCCAGGAACTCCTGGATCTGAGATAGTCTTTTATCATCCTCAGAACATCTCTCTTGATTTAACAAGCAAAGTTTTCTTTGCCCATCATCCCTTTTATAATTCTGCCTAGTCACAGTCAAGTTTCTGTTTGAAGATTATTTAATTTTGTAAAGGATAACAGCTTCCTGGATAAGGAAATGGCAAAGACTAAGTTGCTTCATTTCTGGGAGTCAATTAAGAAGGTGGTAAGAACACTGTCTTTATTTATAACCCTTACATCCCAGTGGCAAGAAATGCTTTTTAGGGGTGAGTCATTGAATCACAGAAGAGAAAGTATGGGCTGTAGGAGGTTTTCCCGTTTAGAAAAACTGAGTTTCCCAGAATATGGCTCCAAACAGTCTGGGTGCGGGGTGGGGGGGTGGGGGGGGTGGAGTAGGGGTGGGGGGGGTGGTAGGGTGGGGTAGTACAGGGGGGTGGGGTGGTGCAGGGGGGTGGTGCGGGGTGCAGAGGGAGGTGGTGCAGGGGGGTGGATTGGGGTGGGGAGGGGCTGAGGTGGGGAGGGGCTGGGGTGGGGTGGGGTGTGTATGTGTGTGTGTTAGGCAGCAACAGTAGCTTGGGAAGCAGGGCCTCTGAAAAGGACCATTCTGTTCCTGTGCTCAGTCTGCTGCCTTGGTGGGAATGTCCGTATCTCTTGGTTTTATCCCCTATAAGGAACTCAGCTTTGCTACTGAGACTTCAGGGTGGTATAAAGTGTCCAGAATGTGGTGTCAGAGGACAAGGACTCAGGTTGAATTCCTGCTTCATACTTTTGTCTTTATGTTGTGCTTAGAACTTTGTATGGTGAGAAACACCATTTCTTGAGTCCCCCTCTGCATGGGTAAGAAGGGAAATCAGTGAGTGGGAAAGCATCCTGTCACAGAGCAGTACGCATGTGTTGTTATGAAATCTTCTCCCCCAACCCCTCCTGTTGGATAAGGCTTCACTCTACAGCTCAGTCTGGTTGATCTTGAGATCTTACCTGCTTCAACCTGCAGAGTTCTGGGATTACAGGTGTATACCACCATTTCTAGCCCCAGCACTTTGTTTATTTGAAGAAACTGCATGTGAGATACAAGAAGTCTTTTTTCTACTGGTAGTGACTCAGAATAAAACAGGAAAAATTGGTTGGGCATGGTTGCACCTGCTTTAATCCCAGAAGGCAGAGGCTGGTGGATCTCTGTGATTTTAAGGCCAGTTTAATCTACATGGCAGGACAGATAGACAGGCTACATATTAAAGAGACCTTGCTTCCCACAGATCCAAGAAAAGAAAGAAAGAAAGTCCACAAGCTTCTATATAGCTGAATAGCTGTCCTAGAAATATGTGGCCCAGAGTCATTATGCTTCCTGATTTCTCTCCTATAGGTAGATGGACTGCTCTTCTACCACAAACAGACCCACTATAGCCCGGGGAGTACCCCTTTGGTGGGCTGGCTGCGCCCCTACATGGTGTCAGATATTCTAGGTGTAGCTGTTCCAGCTGGTCCTCTGACCACCAAGCCAGAATATGCTGGGCACCAGCTCCAACAGATTATTGAGCACAAGAGGAGTCAGGAGGACACAAAGGAGAAACTCACACACAAGGCTTCTGAGAATGGCCACTATGAGCTGGAGCACCTGTCTACTCCCAAGCTGAGGAGTCCTCCCCACAGCTCTGAGAGCCTCATGGACAGCTAAACTGGACAACCCATGAAAGACTGGGGCACAGGGCAGTGATGATAGCCATAGGTGACCTCACTTCAGAGCAGACTTCCCAAACCCATGCTGCCAAAAACAGGTTGCCCCCGTCTGGAACGTTGGCTCAGACTGTTGGGGGTGGGTCTCTTTCGGATGGAGTTGGAATCCAGAGAGATATGAATATCTCTTGATGTGTTAAGTATATCCTAGTCCACCTTGTAAATATATGTGATTCTTAAGAAAAAGTTTGCTTGTGATTATTCAGATTCAGAAAATTCCTCCACCTTCCCCAACTCCCTAGGATGCCTGTAGCATGACTGTTCAAATCTTGGCCCATTTCTCCCTTTTAGCATTCAAACATTCTGCTGGTTTCCAGTTGCTGCTATTGGTAATGCCATTTTTTGAAAGGTCTTACCAGGAACTGCAATTCTTGGTATTTGAATATGTTCCTTCTTCTGAGAAAACAAGTGTGATTTTTTCTACTGTTTAGACCTTTCCAGAGATAAAATGCTAATGGGGTTCATTTACTTTCCGAAATGTTAGAGCCCCTTTCAGGAGATAAACTTTGTGCTAGGCCTCTGAGATGTAGGTTATAGAGGCAGACAAGTCCTTGAGGCACCCCTCATTCATCGAGAAAAAAGCCCTACACTGTGTAGAGTGTGGTGAAGTGATTGCTTTAGTGCAGAAAGTGTCCAGAGCTTAGGGACAAAGGAAAAGCAGATTTCACAGAGGAGGATATAGCCGGGCTGAGCCCTGGGGAGGGACCTAGTATACTTTGCAAACCAGTAAGAAGGCAGGTCTTCAAAGAGTTACATAGTATGTAGGGGCACTTCCCTAGAGCAGGGTGGGATTTGTCCAGAATCAAGTATGTTCAACATGGTGTGGTATAAAATAAGAGTGGAGAGTTGGGGAGAGGATGCTGGAGGGCAGAGGGAGATTTTGTGAAAGGAAGTTAAGGAGAAGCCCTCGGGCAAGATGTATGAACCAAAGCTCTTCATCAGCAATGAAAGTAGAGATGTGTTTGAAGTCGACCAGTTAGTTTTCACTGTGTTCAGAAAGTGAGCCTATGGACCTATGGCCCCAGTCTGCAGCCAACACTGACTTCCACATTCCTAGTGTTGGGTTCAGAGGGGAGGCAGAGAAAACTCACATCAGGTAGGAAAGCTTAATTTTCTGAGCACTCTTGGGAGGCACCCAGTTCAGGATCTGATTGAACATTATGGGTTAAACAAGGGAGTACTTGTTGGAGACTGGACCGTATCCAGGGCACCTGGCCTCAAGGTCCTTGATTCATTCTCTTAAACATTTGACCCAGAGCTCAGAGTGATAGGGGGTGGGGAAGCGGGGGGCAGAGGAGTGGGGCAGCTGCACATAATTAGGGCCTAATAGACACTTGGTTATGCATTTTTGCAACTTATGCACCTTGGTTTACGTAACAGCAATTTCTGTATTTTTTACCAGTTAACAGACAATTAAGAAAACATTTGGAGGTCTGGAGAGTTAAAGAGTACTAGCTGCTCTTCCAGAGGTCCTGAGTTCAGTTCCCAGCAAACCACACAGTGACTCACAACTGATGATGTGATCTGATCTGATGCCCTTTTCTGGTATGCAGGTGTATATGTAGATAGAGCACTCATACATAAATAAATAAAAATCTTAAAAGAAAACATTTGGAGAAATGGGATCCTTCCTAGGCCTGGGATCATGAACTTGTCCTTGAGATGCCTGCATCAGGCAGATGTCTGGACTCAGAAAACTGTTTACAACAAAAGCTGTTCAGCTATATAGGGAAGCCCTCAGCTACCTTAGGGCCACGGACCTTGAATTTGGTTTCTCCCTATGATTAAATGGAGTCTGAAAACGAAATGGTAGTATCTAGAATAAATTTCTTTGACTTGTGGCCAACACCAGGATTGCTCTTACTGGACAAACTGACATCATTGTTCCCTTCAACAGAAATAGTGTCCTGTGAAGAAACTTTCAAGGGAATCCAGGGCAGGTCTTAGGACTTCAGTGGTCCTTTTGAGTTAATTAGTTCTGAAGAGAAATCTGGCCAGAAGTAGTGGGTAAGCAGAGCCTGATGCCACAGACCAGTGCATCCGGTGGAACTTCCTCAAGTATATGCTCTTTTCGGCATATGATGCTTTGATCAGGCAGGGAGAACCCTGCATTTACTCTCACCCAGTTATAGAGCCCACTAGCTACAGATACAGGCATTTGCCTACAGAAGGTCTTTCTAGTAGTAGGGTCAGGTTTGCAATATGAATATAGTAGTGTTCCTTGTGTTCAGGAATATGTAGAAACATTAGACATTTAGTTTCTGCAAGCTGCCCTTGAACTTGCATTTCAGCCCAGGCAAAGCCTTGAATTTTCAATCCACTCTCAGCCTCCCAACTAGCTGGGATTGTATGCCTTGGCCAGCAGGCCCTGACTTTTAGCAGCCAGCATTATCCAATCTGGGGACTGTGCATGTCAGTGTCATGCATGGCCTGGTTTAGTAATAAGTCCCTAGTTTAGAAATAAACTTGACAAGGCCTGGTTTCAAGTAAACCTGGGCTTTGGGTATAGTGACTTATGTTTATTATCCCAGTACTTAGGAAGCTGACACAGGAGGATTGCCATGCTTTTGAGGCCAACCAGGGCTATAGTGTGAGACACTATCTGAAAAATAAATAAGTAAAACCCAAAATAAACCTGTAAGGATTACTTCCTCAAACCACCCACTCTGGAGACAGATTCATGGAGAAGTCAAAACATGTATCGACTAAATTTAACAACAAACAAAATTTTATATTGTCGAAATAAATATTTCCTAATATCTTTAACCGAGGTACTGGTATTATTGGTCATACATAATAGTATGTCTCCCAGCCATACTTTTTTGGGAATTATGGAACCACTTGCCCCTTACTTATGTTTCTCTAGGTGATTTGAATTTGCCATAGATTTTTAAGAACAAGTACTATAGGGCTGGAGAGATGGCTCAGCGGTTGAGAGCACTGACTGCTCTTCCAGGGGTCCTGAGTTCAATTCCCAGCAACCACATGGTGGCTCACAACCATCTTAAATGAGATCCAATGCCTTCTGGTGTGTCTGAACACAGCTACAGTGTACTCATATATAATAAATAAATAAATCTTAAAAAATAAGCTTGACTTAAAAAAAACAACTACTATAAATTTAGTTATATGAATTTGATTAAAAGGAGAGATTTTCAATATTGATATAAGTGGCCTACACTATGACCGGAGGCCATGGTGATGTCCAAGTCTGTGCTGCCACCAAGAATTGTGTCTGGGTCCATGGTCCTGCTACAGCTAAGGTCTATGCTGATGACTGGCCCATGTTAACATATAAAGGCCATACAGCCTGTGCTACAGCCTGAAGCCATGTTGATGTGAGTGGCCTGTGCTGCTGCCAAGGGCTATGATAGTTAGTATCCATGGTCTGTGGCCTGTGGAAGATGCTGGGTTGACGTCTATGGTCTGTACTGCCACAGGAGACCAAGCTGAGGTCAGTGGCATCTGCTGACACTGAGACCACGTGGAAGCCATGGTCCATGCTTCTGAAGGACAAGGGAGCTACTTTTGCCAGCCATATATTGATGACTATAGATTCAGTTGAGAAAGAAGGAAATGGAAGGCTTATGTGACAACCCCTACCCCACCCCACAAAGTTATAGCCTAGCCAGAAAGTTATCAAAGAGAACTTTTAAACATTGTGATAAGGATGCTGGAGTGTAGCTCTCCACACTGATGGCTTCTTGTGGATGGGGAAGGACTTGGTTTTCTTTAAGGGGTGGGCCACTGGGAGATGGGCCATGCTCCAGTGAGTATATGGGCAACACAAATTGGACTTGGTGTGTATGTATGTGTGTGTGTGTCCCAATGGTGGGGAGAAGACTTGGGAGAGTGGGAAGTGGGTGTGCTTGGGGTTCATGGTGTGAAATTCCTAAATCAATAAAAGTATGAGAGAGAGAGAGAGAGAGAGAGAGAGAGAGAGAGAGAGAGAGGTTGTGTGTGAGTGTGTGTGCTATGCCACTGACCTCACCTTGGCCTTGGCCTATGGTGGAATGCACACCTGTCATCCCAGCATTTGGAAAGAAGAAGAGAAAGGAAAATTAGGAACTCACAGTCCGCCTGGACTTCATGCTTGCCTCTGCCGGGATTGAAGGCATATACCACTATGCCAGGCTCAACTTTGAAATTTTAGTTAGTCCTATGTCTACTTCTGAACTCTGCTACAAGGTTTCATACAGTGCTGAGAATCAAGATCTAACTCTGGGCTACTGCATGCTAGACAAGCACTCTACCAACACCCTTCTTTTTTGGATGGAGGATGAGAGTCAAACTTGGGTTCAACCTGTATTGTGTCTACAGATGTGCGCCAGCATGTTTGGCACTGGTGACTTTTGTGTGTGCATGTGCGTGCGTGCGCACATGTGCATACATAAGCATACATCTGGAGGTCAGAGGTCAATGGTGGGTATCTTCCTTAATTTGTCTCCACTTTCTGTTTTAGATGACTGAGTCTATATTGGTAATATAGGTCTTCTATATATGTGTGTATATGTGTGTTGCCATATATGTGTATACATACACACATAAAAAATCTTTTGTAAAATGAAATTTATTATTTTATCCTTTATAGTATTATGGTGAGATTAGACGATAAATAAAAATTATTTAATTTTTTAGGTTTGTTCTTTCTTTTTGAACCCTTGGCTGGTCTACAACTCACCATGTGTACCAGAATATCCTTGAATTCACAAAGATCTGCCTGCCTTTGCCTCCTGAATGTTGGGAATCAAAGACCTATGCTATCACAACCAGCTGAAAATAATGTAGGACAGTGTCTATGGGAGATATGGTAAAAATACAATGTCAGTTTATTCCAGTGTATGTACAGTGTGACTTGTCACTAAGTTACTGCTGGTCATTCTGTCGCCCCCAGGTTTTTCCTCATCAGTCCATCTGTAGTCTGAGATCTGTAGGAGCAGGATAGTCATACCATGCTTGATTGTGTTAGCCCAAGACTGAAGCTGGGCCAGCTTTAGTGGCATACACCCTTCACCTTTGATCCCAGCACCTCAGAGTCACGGGGAGGTGGATCTTTGTGAGCTCAAGGCCCAGTTGGGTATACATAGAGAGTTCTAGGCTACTTAGAGCTCTACATATGGAGACCTTGTCTCAAAAAAAGATGGTATTTTGGGGCCAGTGAGATACAGGGCTGCCATCAAACCCAACAACCTGAGTTCCACCCCTAGGACTTACATGTCGACTAGAAGAACTGGCTCTTGAAAGTGTCCTTTCTCATGCATGGTGTGTACAGGCATGTATGACACATACACACATGTTAGATAAATGTAATTTTAAAAAAATCTAAAATCAACCAGACAAAAACAGATGGTAGTTAACTGCATGTGGTCACACACACATAAACACATATAATCCCAGCATTGTAGACATGGAGGACGGATCAGGAGTTCAAGGTCATTCTCAGCTAGATAGGGAGTTCTCAACTATAGGAGGCCCATCTCACAAGGACAATAACAACACAACCAAAAACAGGCCCCAGAAAAAGACTATCTAGTTCAAAACAAACCTAGGGGAACATGGCAACCTATGCCTGCAATCCTAGCACTTAGGTAGCCAAGCAGGAGAATTGCCTTGAATTCCAGCCAGCCTGGGCTAAAGAGTGAGGCCCCCAAAAGAAACCAAACCCAAGCCAGATGGGCATTTGGATTCTGGTCCTTCTAAGAATTTTCTCTAAGAGCAAAGTTAGCCAACTAGGAGCTTTGCACTTAGTTTCTGTGTCTCATTCATTTCCAAACATTGGGTTGAGCTTATGATCAGCAACAATTCTAGCACACTTCCTTTATTTGTCTGTATGTCTGCACACACATTTGCATCTTAGAAATACCCACAAGCTTTTTTCGTTCAGTTAAACGGCATCCTTTATTATTTTTCCTTACCACATTGGTAGACTGAGTTATAAAGCTTGGGTTCAAGTTTCATCTCAGCAGGAATTTTGTGGGTAGCTACATCGCTGACTGCAGGTGTTCCAGGATCACTGAGCAGAAGTGTCAAAGTTGTAGTATGTGGAAACAGTCTGTCTTTCTGTGTCCAGTGGTTTGTAGCATTCTGGCACTGCCATCTCTTTCTTCTTTGGTTTATGTGGTGTTATTGAAATGATACGAGTTGATCATTCATCTACTGACAACTTGCCTCATTTATTCGCTGCTACATTAAATGGCAGATTCTTGACATTTTATAGATCTGCGTTTTATGGATCTGTGCACTCTCTGGCACTAAAGGGTCCTCCGAATTTGGCTTACATCACAGTGGACTGATGGATAGAAGACCCTTAGAATGCTGGATGCGATGGAGTGTGTCTGTGATCCCAGCATCAGGACTTAAAGGTAGTTGTGCATCAATAGCTACAAAGTAAGTCTGAGGCCAATCTGGGTTATATGAGACCCCATCTCAAAAAATCAAAACCAAAATCAGTACAGGCTGGACGCCTTGGCAGATACTGGTAACCTCAGCACTTGGTAACCTCAGCACTGACATGACTACAGGTTTGTTAGTGCTGCCCTACTCTTCCTAGGGAGTTCCAGGTCAGCCAGGGCTACAGAGGGAGACTGTCAAAAATGAAAACAATAAAGATCTTTCAACCTGGTGTGGCTGTGCACGCCTTTAATCCCAGCACTCAGGGGGCCAGCCTGGTCTATAGAGTTCCATGATAACCAGGACTAGAGAGAAAAAAGCTGTCTCAAACCAAAAACAAACAAACAAACAAAAAAGAAAGAAAAAGAACTTTACTTAAAGCAGGAAACCATTGTAATCTCATGATATTCATACAAGTTTTACCATTACTGCTAATGTTTCGATTATAAATTAATTGGTTGTTAAAGAGGAATCTGTAGGAAAATGAATTTTTTTTTTTTTTAAGCACCACCTCAATAGGGAATGTCCTTAGATCCCACAGTGGCTTACCCAAGAAACATGTCCTCTCCTATTACCTGCAGAACTTTTGGCTGGAGGGCTGCAGGACCAAATCACTGGATTCTAAATTCTGGTTTAATCTGTTTTCAGCACTGCAGTCTGCTTGTTGCTTGTCACTCACAAAGTGAGTCAGAGTTCCAGCCACACACTCTGGCAGCAGGGGAGGGTTATTTCTTTGTCTCATACTGGCACTCGGGAGCCGGAGCCTCCATTAGTCCATGGTCTTGGCTGCCTCCGAGTGTCCTGTCATTTCTTATTCTGTTTGGTTTTGCTGTCTCTTCCCAATTCCTCAACTGAGTTCCAGAGAACTTACCTTATTAGGGAGGAAACACGTATTTGTTTAAATGACTTTTATTTAATTATATTTTGGAGACAGGGTTTCACTTTGTAACCCTGGCTGCCCTGGGCTGTACAGACTAGGTAGGATTCAAACTCAAGAGATCCACCTGCCTCACTTTGCCTCCTGATTGCTGGAATTAAAGGTATGTACCACTAATGCCCAGCCCAAATGACTATTTAAATATACATAAGTAAACCTATACTGAACCAAGACAGTGGTTGCCCTTCAAAGCAGAAGTGACTGGGAGGGAACAAAATAGGACTTTGGTCCCCCATCCCCACCCCCACCACCAACCCCACCGCCAGAGCTGAGAACCAAACCCAGGGCCTTGCGCTTGCTAGGCAAGCACTCTACCACTGAGACAAATCCCCAACCCCAGGACTTTGTTACTGTCTTTGTTTATTGCTGTGAAGAGACACCATAGCTAAGGCAACTCTTAGAAAGGTGGCGACTGAGCTGAGATTCTACATCTTGATTCAAAGGCAGCAGCAGGAGACTGCTACACCAGGCATGGTGGGAGCATATATATAAGACCCCAAAGCCTGCTCCTTCCTCCAGTGACTCACTTCCTCCAACAAGGCCACACCTACTCTGGCAAGGCCATATCTAATATTGTCGCTCCCTATGGGCTACACATGAGTCCATGTGGGCCGTAGTATACAAGTCATTAGAGTTAAGATGGGAAAATTTTATTTTTTAAGATTTTATTTATATAGTTCATTGGCTTTTTGAGACAGGGTTTTCCTGTGTAGCCTATCTGTTCAGGAGCTTGTCCTGTAGACCAGGCTGTTCTGCCTTCCAAGTGCTGGGATCAAAGGTGTGGGCTACTACTACCCAGCTTAAGGTTTTATTTATGTTTATGTCTGCATAAGAAGAAGTTAGAAGAGGGTGTTGGATCTTCCGGAGCTGGAGTTTTCCATGGTGAGAACTGTCTGGAGTGGTTGCTCGGAACGAAGTCTATCAGAGAGCAGCAAGCACTCTGAGTCATTCTCTCCAGTTCCAAGCTCTAGATCTTGATTTGCTGGCTTCATGACTATTCAGTTTATAAAAATAAAAAAGAAAAAACTCATGTGGCTGTATACGTCTGTTTTCACCTTTTCTGTGTATAAATTATACATTAATTTGAAAAGGAAGCAGGATGTATTAAAGTCTTTTCAGCCCTGCTTCCCAGACTCCCAGTTTGCCTCTGAAGAGAAAACCAGTTACATTTCCTGTCTATTCTTCCAAGCGCTTCTATGTATAAATGCGCTGATAAATGGATACTTTTAAAAATATTAATGGCAGCATGTTGTGCATGCAGTGAGAATTTTGGTTTCTTTAAAAATCCAGTTATGTTAGGTGATGTTTGTGTTTTAATCCAGGTACAGCTGATAACTATGATTTGTCTCATGCTCTAGGAGGAGCGTGACTTAGGCAGCTGTAGATAGCTGTTTGGAATTATGGGGACTTTTGCTGGTTGCTGGTTGGGATACTCTGCCAATGGAGATTGAGCTTGCCCTAGGAACTATGCTCCTAATCAACAGGAAGTAGTCTAAAGAGTTCTACAGCACCTTTCCCTCTAACCTTCCTCCCCTACCTAGTGTTGGGGGGTTGGAAAGGACTAGGATGGAGAAGGGTAGTAGACATAAGACCCCAATAAACTGAAAGAGACCCCAACAGACTGAAAAGTATGACTACATATGTGTACTAGTTGAGTCTTGCATTTGTAAAAAGTTTTATCTTTATTCTTTTCTTTTCTTTTCTTTTTTTCAGAGCTGGGGACCGAACCCAGGGCCTTGCGCTTGCTAGGCAAGTGCTCTACCACTGAGCTAAATCCCCAACCCCTTATCTTTATTTTTAATGTGCATGGGTGTTCCCCCCACCCCATGTATGTTTACACATCACATGCTCCTTCAGGGCCCAGAAGAGGGTGTTGGATCCCCTGGGACTGGAGTTCCCTAAGGTTCTATGCTACTATATGCATATTAGAATTGAACCCAGATGCTCTTCTAGGTCAGCCAGTATTCTTAATCACTGATCCATCACTCTAGCCCCTGAGTGTTATTTTACTTCCTGATACATCTTCCACCGTCTTATACTGTCTTATTTTAACTCCAGTGCATAGTGCAGTGCCTGGCAAGTAAATATACTTGTTACAGACTGTCTTCCAGTTCTAATACTGAAACCAACTCCTGAGTAGGTTCCTGAGTTCAACCTAGAGTTCATCCACTGGTGGCAAAAGACAAACTGACATAGCTGAGGAGCCAGAAGGGATAGGCATGCCTTTAATTCCATCACTCAAGAAGCAGATCTCTGTAAGTTCAAGGCCAGCCTGGTCTACGTGATTAATTATATATATAATTAATTTTTTAATGAAATGCAGTTGCATCCTACCGTTGTTGGATGTGCTGGAGTCCTAGTTACCAGAATCACTTGATCCCAATAGGTCAAAATCAACCTGAGTAAAGAGGGAGGTCAGGTTCCATCCTGTTTTTAAAAAAGTTCTCCAAGGGCTGGAGAGATGGCTCAGCGGTTAAGAGCCCTGACTGCTTCCAGAGGTCCTGAGTTCAATTCCCAGCAACCCCATGGTGGCTCACAACCATCTGTAATGAGATCTGATGCCCTCTTCTGGTGTGTCTGAAGACAGCTACAGTGTACTTACATATAATAAATAAATCTTAAAAGAAAAAAGTTCTCCAAGACGAGCATCAAAACTTACAGCATTTCTTTCCTCTGGTTCTTTCTCGGCTTCAGTCCTGGGAGACTAGCTGTGGCACTCCGGTTTGTTGAGATCCTTCTGGGATACTTAACTTTGGTCTAAAATAATGAAAAAAAAATCACAGTAGGCCCTACCCTGCTTTCACAGTGTCCCTGAGAGATCCAAACTCTGCTGCCTTTACGCTAGAGTAAGATCAAGAGTTTGCAAAGGCTGTGGGCTTCCTGAATGAATTCTGATACAGGATGTCTCTCTCTCTCTTTTTTTCTTGTACCGGATTTAAATTAGCTACAATGATGCTGGGACTACAGGCTACATTCATTGCGCTAAGAAACCTGGCTCTTGCTTATCTGTCAAATCCTAGGCATCTGATCATCTTGGACCTCACAGGCAACCTTTAAGACACTACCATGAATAGGTGGAAGCTGCCCATGAATGCCAGGAAGAGCGCCGGTCCTCGCACAATTTGGGATTCTTTTAACTCACAGTCGCGTCTTCCTCCTGCTCCCGTAGGGGAGTTGCCTCTCAGCCCCCGCAGCCCCTCCCCCGCCGCTCCGCTCAGCCTCCCCTCCTCCCAGCTCCTCTCTGTCTCCCCCTCTCGGACAGCGTCCCGGTTCGGCCCGGCCCTCCCCGGCGCCTGTTTGTGAATGAGATGCTCAGTTTCTCAATGGAGCCGCGGGGGGCTCGGGCGGACTCGGCGCAGGCCGCAGCGCTGGCCCTGAGCCGGGAGGGGGACGCCTTTTCCTCGCTCGCTCGCGCCCGCCCTCCCTGTCGCCGCCTCGGCTTTTGAGGAACTGGGCCGCGAGGCCACCGAGCAGGTCGCAGGGCCCGCATCCCCGCGGACGCCCGGGCTGGGCGGTCTCGAGGCGCCGGCGAGCTCTGCCCCGGAGTGAAGCGGCTCGGAAGGCCGACGGCCTCACGCCAGGCGCCTTCGCGGTGGGCTGTAAAAGTTGTGGATTCCTTAAAAAAAAAAAAAAAAAGCAAACAGACCGGGAGCTGCTGTTAGTTTCTCGCCCGCACTTTCTCCTCCTCAGGAGAGGAGGGGTGCTGTGAGGAAAGGAGTGAAGCAAATAGGCATTTCCTCTCCGCGGGAAGCGACAGCCGGTTCTCCGCGGCCAGCAGGAGCGGCGTTGGCAGCCGCCGCGGGCGCCGGGCGCTCGCACCATGCGCGAGCCGGCCGAGAGCTACTGAGGCGCCGGGCCGCAGAAGCGGAGCGCGAGTGTAGCGGGCTTGGGCGCTCGCCCACCAGACCTGCCTCGGCGGCGGCGGGATGGAGCCGGCGACCGCGCCCCGGCCGGACATGGCGCCGGAGCTGACCCCCGAGGAGGAGCAGGTAAGCGCCGCCGCAGCGGTGGGTGTGTCCGAGTCTCCGAGGCCTAGGCCGGCCTCTGTTAGCCCCGCTGTTCCCCTCGCTCCTGGCCCTCAGCGCTCTTGCTCACATTTCAGGCCTGCGGGCTGGCCTCCCCGGGCCGGAGACCGCGCCCCAGGCCGTCGCCCGCCCATCCCGGCAGCCGTGGGACCCCTGGCTTGGAGCTTCTTTGCCTGGAGACTTCCGGGGATGGGGGGAGGGCTCCGTGCCGCTCCATTTCAATGAATATTAAAGTTCCTCGAACTGGGTTAGGCTCCCCACTGGATAATTGCAGGACAGCTTGCCCCAGGCCCTTCTACTCTTAGGACGCTTTTGCATTTTCTTTTCCTTGAGGGTCAGTTGTTTTCAAGGGCAAGGAAAGCCAATTGGGGGAGGATTCTTAGGTGGTTGTCTCCGTTCTCAAGCAGAGGGGAGGTAACGCTGGTAAAATAGGTGCCCCACATTCTCAAAGGAGCCCTTCAGGCTTTCAGACTGCTGTGACGGGCCTACTTGGACAGATCCTGAAAGATCTGTCCCCCTTTTAGCTCCGTAAGTCCCTGGCCTTGACCTCCCTATTTTGAATTCCCAGGCTAAGCTCTTCCCCTTGTCCCCATTTCCCTGCCCCCACCTCATCTGACAATCTCCATCTTTCTGAAGCCCACATTGGAGTTCCATTGTCCCTTTTTAAAGCTCGTGACCTTAAATTCCCCAAAAGGAGTAGCTTGCGTTATCATTTGAGGGGTTTCAGTAAAGGAGAAGCCTAGCACTCTTGTAACTTTCCACCCCCATATTCCAGCTGTGGAAACACGGACTAGATGAGATTAAGAACCCTACGGGTTGGGCTCTTGCTCTCCTTGGCACTGCTCTTATCCAAACGTAGGTTGTGCTTAAATATGGCCATAATCTGGTTGTACCTTAAAAAGATAAAATAAATGAAAGAGGAAAAGGTGAGGCGTGTTGGTAATAACCCATTTCACACTCTCTTGCCTTTGTTCAGAGGCCTACATTTGCTAGCGCAATCGGTTGGGAAGACAGTCTATTTTGACAAACTAACATTCGTTTAATTTTTTTTAAAGACCCTTTTTTATGGTTTATTTTTATTTTATTTGCATTGGTGTTTTTGCCTGCATATATGTCTGTGTGAGGGTGTCAAGTCACTTGGAACTGGATTATGGATAGCAGTGAGCTGCCATGTCAGTGCTCAGAATTGAACCCAGGTCCTCTGAAAGAGTAGCCAGTGCTCTCTCCAGCCCCAAGACCTGATTTTTAAAAAAGTCCTTGACTTTTCTTTTGTGGAAATGGAAATGGTGTTTTTGTTTGTTTGTGTTTGGCTCTAGATTATACTCTTATTAATTTTAGATAAACTCAGAATGGGTAAAAAATTTTAAAAGTACCATTTAAAAAATAATTACAAATAGTGATAATATCTTGGGAACTGCAACAGGGTGTTTTCAAAATTCTAGTGAGACAGTGCAAGCAGGTAGCCAAGGAGCTCTGCCAGGACTGGGAAATGCCTCAGAACTAATATGTTAGATCGATTTTTCATTTCTTTAAATTTTTTGAGTTTAGCTAGACCAAGCTGGCCTCGAACTTACAAAGATCCGCCTGCCTCTGTCTCCTGAGTGCTGGGACTAGAAGTGTGTGCCGCTGACACCACTGCCATCACACCACAGGTTGATTTATTTTTACTTATTTATTGCTCATCAAGTGACTTCTTTTTAGCACATTATTTCCTTTCATTCCATTCCTCAAATGGTCTTAAGATGAGTATTTTTCTATTGCACAGTACATATACCACTTTATATTAAGTGGTGTACGTGTCAATTGCACAGTATATATACCACTTTATAGTGCCCCCTCTTCTCTTCAGTTCTGAGGATTGAATCCAGGACCAAATTGCCAGTGTTCAGAGCAATTTTTATTTACATTTTCTTTCACCTACGCGATTACAGGCTCATCGAGAGTGGGGCCTTGTCCTTCGTCTTTATAACACCTGCAAGTACATAATAATGAGGGCTAAAAATACTGTGTAGTGGGCTTGAGAGATGGCCCAGTGGTTAAGAGCACTGTCTGCTCTTCTAGAGGTCCTGAGTTCAAATCCCAGAAACCACATGGTGGCTCACAACCATCTGTAATGGGATCTGATGCCCTCTTCTGGTGTGTCTGAAGACAGCTACAGTGTACTCACATATATAGAATAAATTAAATTAAAAAATATTATGTAGTCACACAGGATATTCAGGAAAGGCTGAAAATTTAATATCCTTTTTGATATTTTCTTGCCATTCTTGATTTTAGAAAAAGAAAAAGATCTTTTTTTTTTTTTTTTTTTTTTTTAACAGTAAAAGCATTGTTTATCTTTAGGAAACCCAGAGACAGCCATTTTTTTTTCATTTTATTCTTTAATGATCTTAATTGGCTTTATTATTGATTTTAGAATCAGACAAGTCATAAAATAAAGCAAATGTCCCTCTGAGGCGAGAAGAGTTTGGTTTGGTATTAAAGTGGAAGAAAGAAGAACCAAGAGCTAACAGTGGGTTGATCTTGTCAAGTTAACTGGTTTTTGTTTTTTGGTTTTAGTGTTTTGAGACAAGCTCTCACTCTGTCTTCCTATTAGATTTTGAAGTTATTATTAGATTTGTTTTAAAGGGACTTTTTCTGTCTTATTTCCCCATGAGGTCCATTGGATTTGAAGTGTCAAGGCCTCACCAAGGTGTTGTGTGCACAAACCCCTGTAGCCCCAGCGCTAAGCGGAAGAGGCAAGATCAAGAGCTCGACATCATCCCCAGCTCCCTTAGCGAAGTGTTTTGAATATTTTATTTTTATTTTTAATTTTGTGTATGCATGTGCACATGAGTGTAGTTGTCCACAGAGTTCAGAAGAGGACA
Organism: Rattus norvegicus; assembly: GCF_021556685.1. Lineage (NCBI taxonomy): Eukaryota > Metazoa > Chordata > Mammalia > Rodentia > Muridae > Rattus > Rattus norvegicus. The sequence goes on from NC_141541.1 coordinate 65,124,118, forward strand.
TTGAATCCCCTGGAATTACAGAAGGTTGTGAACTGCATGATGTACATGCTGGGAAGTGAACTTGGGTCTTCTGGAAGAGCAGTATATACTCTACAGCACTGAGCCATCTCTCTAACCTCTAGGTAGTGATTGAGGCTAACCAGATTTATACGAGACACTCTTCAGAGCCTGGTGGCCCATACCTTTAAGCCAAAAAGTAAATAATTAAAGTAAGGACATGCAATCCTCAGAACCAGTGTATAATTACCAGACTTGGTATATAAGAATACTCTGATGTGGCCAGCTATAGTGGTACACACCTTTGATCCCAGCACTCAGGAAGCAGAGGCCTAGGCACAGGCACAGGCACATGGATCTTTTGTGAGTTTGAGGCCAGCCTGTTCTACACAGCACATTCCAGGATAGTGAGGGCTGCACAGAGAAACCCTATCTTGAAAAAAGAAAAAAGAAAAGGAATGTGTAATCCACAGAATTAGTATTGTAACTGGAGGTTTCTTTCTCTACCCTGTAAAAGAACAAATAGAAATTAAATAACTATGACCTAGGAAAAAACCCCAACCAAACAAAAACAAACTCTCAATTATGTCTGATTTCCAATGCCAGACTTTCTAGTCATTCCAAAATGTTGAAATACAAATATAATAGTTTCTTATTTTAGTTCAATAAAACATGAGGTTTTCAAATTTATTTATTTATGTAGCCTTGCCTGGTGTGGAACTTGATGTGTAGAGCAGACTGGCCTTAATATCACAGAGATCCCCCTGCTTATTCCTTCCATGTACTAGGATTAAAGACATGTACCACTATGCTTAGCTATCAGAGTATTCTTGAATGTTGGGATTATAGGCTTGCTCCACTATACTGAGCATAAAAGGTCTTCCCTCCTCCTCCTCCTCCTCCTCCTCCCCTCCCCCTCCCCCTCCTCCTCCCCCTCCTCTTCTTCCTCCTCCCCCTCCTCCTCCTCCTCCTCTTCTTCTTTTTGTTATTTTGTTTTGTTTGTGTGAGACAGGGTTTCTTTCTCTGTAGCCCTGGCAGTCCTGGAACTTGCTCTGAACACTAGACTGGCCTTGAATTCAGAGATCCCTAGCTTCTGCTTCCAGAGTGTTGTGATTAAAGGTGTGAGCCAACACATTGGCTATAAAAGGTATTCCTAAGGCCAGTCTTGGTGGCACTGGGGAGGCAGAGTTGGAAGATCTCTGAGTGACAGCCAGGGCAACATAATGAAATCATGTTCCAAAAAGAAAGGATTTTAAAAAAAGAAAAAGAAAATTGTTAGGTTAGTTGGTTCTTATTTTTTATGTCTATTTATTTACTTATTTTTTTGTGGAAAGGGGTAGAACCCAGAGCCTTTTATGTTTGAGGCAGACACTGTACTGTCGAGCTGTTCTTTGTCATGGACCCCCATTCTGTAATCAAATAAGAGATTATACTGGACTAGCATATATTCAAAGGGTGGGTTAATCTTTTGGAAATGTTTCAACTGCTTTATAGCTATCTGAGGACTACTCTTTCCTGAAGATTAAGTATGTCCTTCTGTAGTCCTGCCAATCAAAATTTTGGACACTTTGTTGCTCTTATTCCTTGTATAAAATGTATCATTTGTATAAAATGTATCATCAGGCTTTCTTAAGTATTTCTTGAATTTGTGAGCTTTAGGCTGTCACTCTAACATCACAATCATCCTTGTCTAGATTACTGTCTTATCCTAATAAGAGTTTATTGTAAAAAATTTTTAATATATGTATGTGTATGTGTATGGGTGCACATGTGTTATGGCAGAAAGGAGGAGGTCAGAGGAAGACAGCTTTCAGGAATTGGTTTTCTTCTTCCACTAGGTATGCTCTAATGATTGTACTGAGGTGGTCAGGCTTGGTGGCAAGCATATTTACCTGTTGAGCTGTCTCTCTGGCCTCCAACAAGAAATGGCATTCGTTTCCTATCTGATCTGACTACATTTGAGAAGCTAGAGTCAGATTGCAAATCTGGTTATATCTTCGCTTCAGCCTGCCTGTCTTCCAAATAGGAGTGCCAGGAATAGATATTATATTTTTTTTCTTTAGGTGGTTCTGGTGAATGAATCCATGGTCTTGTGTGGGAAAGTCATGCATTGTTAATCTTCCTTTTAAGAGTTTTTCCTTTTTCTTCAGATTTTGTACAGCCTATGGCCTTAGCTACTTCTCACACTTTACTTCTCTTATGTTTTTGTTTATGTGTATGTTTATATGCTGTGTGTATACATGTACTCTCAGAGGTTAGAAGAAGGAGTCAGAGACTATGGGACTGGAGTTATGGGTGGTAATGAGCTGTTCAGTGTAGATGCTGGGAACTTAACTCAGGTCTTCTTCAAGAGCAGAAAGCTTTGTTGAATGCTGAGCCATCTCTTTGGCCCTTCACACTGTTTCTACCTCAGGTATAACACTTTCTATTCTTGTTGTGTTTCCTCCTGCTACAGAGTTTACAGGCAGCTTTCTGCTTCTGGAAACTCCTCTCCTTGACCTCATTGCTTTAACCTTTCAGTTTTTACTTGCGTGTGGAAGATAGTCTTAAGTTAAACCCCTTTACGGCTCTTTCCTACCTTTCAGTCCTTTGTGTTGTTTATAGTGACTTTGCACTTCTCCGATTTCATGACTATAAACCTCACAGAAACATTTTGCTTTTCTCACCACCTTATGAAAATTGTCTAGCAAGATGAGAACTTAATGGTCAGGAAGAACCACACCTCCTCCATCAAGGCACAATTCCTAATTCTTCCTAAAAGGTTCCAACAACTGAAAATCAGTGTTCAGATATTTGCCCCTTTGTGGGCCATTATCATTCAAACCACGACACCATCCATGTTCTTTGAGACAAGGATTGTTGCTAGCTTGGAGCTCTTCAATTAGACTCGACTAGATGGCTTGTAAGCCCCTTGGGTTTTCTTGTCTCAGACAGGGCTGACAGTTTTACATGTATTCTCTAAGGATGAAACTCAGGCCTTGTGCTTGTAAGGCAGGCACTTTACCAACCAAGCCATCATCCTAGCCCCACTGCCCCCACTTTCTTTTTGATTTTTTGCAATGAGGCTTCCTGTGGTCCAGTCTGGCTCTAAGTGGATGACCTTGAACTTCTGATATTCCTGCTCACCTCCACATCCTCAGTACCAAGATTGTAGTGGTGAATCACCTTGTCTGATCTTATAGGATGCTGGTGGTCAAACCCAGGGCTTTATGCATGCTAGGTAAACACTAACTAAGCTACATCCCCTGACTATTAATTGGATTCATTTATCTTTTAAAGATTTAACTTTACATTTTTTATTAAATTTATTCATTTTATTTTGTGTGTGAATGTTTTATCTGTATCTATGTGCACCTTGTACATGCTTTTGTCTGTAGAGGTCAGAAGAACGCATCAGATCCCTTGGAACTGGAAGTATGGATAGTTGTTCAACACCATATGGGTGTCTAGAAATCTAACCTGGGTCTTACGAAAGAGTAGCCAGTACTCTTCTTTTTTTTTTTTTTTTTTTGGTTCTTTTTTTTTCCGGAGCTGGGACCCAACCCAGGGCCTTGCGCTTGCTAGGCAAGCGCTCTACCACTGAGCTAAATCCCCAACTCCGAGTAGCCAGTAAGTACTCTTAACCCCTGAGCCATCTCTCCCACTCCATTACTTGCGCGCGCGCGAGTGTGTGTGTGTGTGTGTGTGTGTGTGTGCATGCACATGTGTTAGGAGAGGAATCAGAACACCCTGGAGATGGAGTTACAGGCGGTGGTGAGCTGTCCAAAGTGGGTTCTGGGACCTGAACTTCTTCAGGAGCAGTATCTGCTCTTGATCACCAAGCCATTTCTCCAACCCTTTCATCTTTAATTTCTCAAATTTTGTTAAATTTTTTGAAAATAATCATTACAGTCGAGTGGTGCACAGGCCTGTAATTTCAGCGCTTGGGAGAAAGAGGCAGCAGATGGATCAGAAATTCATCTTTAACCTTAACTATACATCAAATTTGAAGATAAGCTGACACTGTCTCAAAAAACTAAAAATGAAAGCCATGAATATTTTGTCGTTCTATTATCCTTTTTAGACATGTGTTGACTTGATGTAAATTCTCATTTGCAATTATGGTATTTCTTGCCTTCATTTAATTTTGTTATTTGTTTTAAATCTTACTTTGTGTGTGTTTTGTATTATGTGTGTATTCTGTGTTCCTTACTCTGTCCCATTGCGTTGGAGACAGGACCACTTGGCAGCAAACTGCAGAGGACAGGCTAATGGCCTCTGAACTTCTGAGGCTTCTCCTGTCTCTGCCTTCACTGATGCACTTGCCTCTGTGTCTGGCTTTTATGTAAGTCTGGGAATCCAAACTTAGGTTGTCAGGCTTGATGGTGAGTGCTTTCAATCTTCTTAACACTCTTTGTTATTCTCTGTTTGCTGCCTTAAAGGTGGAATTCTAGGTCTTGTGTAGGCTAGGCCAACACTCCAGCTAAACTACTTCTCTGCCTCTAGTTCTTGTGTTCATTTTTTCGGTTCTTTTTTTTTTTTTTTTTTTTTCCGGAGCTGGGGACCGAACCCAGGGCCTTCTGCTTCCTAGGCAAGCGCTCTACCACTGAGCTAAATCCCCAACCCCTTTGTGTTCATTTTTTCAGTTCCTTAATAACTAGAGCCTACAGTGAGCTCAGTTATAGGAAAAACATCTTTAAAAAGTTTATGTGAACAACAGCAAAATAATAAAAGTAATTGTTGCTGAGCTTTTGCTTTGAGTCAAACTCTTCTTGAATCTCTGCTTGATGTTAGCTGAACGACAGAAACGCCATGGATGCTTTCACACTTAATCCGAGTGAAAACCGGAATTAAATCTTTTCATTTTGCAAACAAAATTCAGAGTGAAAGAGGACAATTGCCCAAGATCACTTACCAAGCAAATGATGAAGTATAATTTCTATCCATGTCTGTGTTATCTTGTCTCCATTGTTACTGTTTATTCTATTTAACTTCATTATTTCTCATGAAGCAAGTGGCTAGTTTATCCAGATAACCCAGTGAGCATAGGTATAACAGCTAATTTGGGGAATTTATGTGCTGATAACACTTGTTTGGTTTTAATAGCTTGCGTGTGTGTGTGTGTGTGTGTGTGTGTGTGTGTGTGTGTGTGTGTGTGTGTGTGTGTGCATATATATGGATGTATATGCTTGAAGGCACACAGGGGGAAGCACACATGTCCTGCTCTACCACTCTTTATTTTATTCCTTTGAGACAGGGTCTCTTCCTGAATCTGGTCTTAGACTGGTGTCCAGTAATGCCCAGTGATCATTTTGTCTCTATGCTCCCCTATTTTCCACAGTGCCAAGATTAAAGGCACCTGCATAGCCATGACCAGATTTTTATGTGTTAAGATCCAAACTTAGATTCTCAGGCTTGAGTAACAAGTATTCCCCACCCTGTTTGTGGCCACTGCATTCAAGAGAGTCTCCTCCACTTTGCCAGATGAGGCATTGATGGTGCGGGTGCAGGAGAGCTGGCTGGCTGACCAACTCAGCTGCCACTCAGGCCCTGATGCAGGGCTTTGTGTTGGCCCACTCCAACATCTACACCATCTGTGATCTTCTGGAGCATGTGAAGAGGCCAGTTCTACAGATCCAAAGCTGCAGGTTCTCCATGACACAGGACAACAACAGGATATCTGAGAGGAGTCTCAATTAGGATCCAGTATTAATAGTGTGGCAGAAGCCAGAGGCCTCAAACTTGACCAATGTCTCATTGCAACGAACATTTGCAAGCAAAGAATTGTGGACAAAAGAGTATACTATGGGACACACTATAGCTTTCACCTGACTAGATTTATTTATTTTTTTTTTTTTTTAAATTTTCTTTGTGGTGGGAGGTTGCAAGGGCAGAAGGAAGATATGGAGGGACAGGGAGATGAATAGGATTGGAGGGCATAATGTAAAATTCACAAAGAATTGATAAAATGTTTAGAAAAACAACCAAGTGTTATTACTTATGGACCCTCTCCAGCTCTGCTGATAATGCTTCTTAAAATATGGCTTTATTTCTGGGTGTGGGGCCCATGCCTTAATCCTAGTACTTGGAAAGCAGAGGCAGAAGAATCTTTGTGAGTTTAAGGCTGCTAGCCTGATCTATATGTAGCAAGTTCCAGAACAGGTAGGAATATGTAGAGAGAAACCCTGTCTCAAACACCCCAAATTGGTTTTATTGCTGGCTGTGATGGTGCACACCTTTAATCCCAGTGTTTGCAAGTTAGAACCAGGCATTTAGATCTGTGAGATGAGGCCATAGGCCTGCACAAGTGAGCTCTAGGGCAGCCAAGGCTCTATTCTATGGTAATGCTTGCTATACCCCTCCCCAAAAAGTAAAGAAACAAGTATGGTTTTATAAGGATATGGGGCTGCTTCAATTTGTCCATAGCTGTAACCTATGATTTGTCCCATGTTCTAGGAGGTGTATGATTTTTGCCAGCTGTAGATTCTGGGGACTCTGGAGAGAGTGTAAATGGGAGAGCCTTGAGAGGGCCTGTGGTGGCTATTGCTTCCTGCGCTGCAGCTGCTTTTTGTGGTGACTGCTGCTGGATTGCTGGATTGCCAATTTGCTGGTTTGCTGGTTGGAGATATCCGGACTATGGAGATTGGACCTGCCCCAAGGAACCCAAAGCCCAAAACCAGCAGGAAGTAGTGTAAAGAGGTCTATGCCCCCCTTTCCCGCTAACTTTCTCTTTCCTACCAAGTGTTGAGGGGTTGGAATGACTTAGGGGTGGAATAAAGGGTAGAAGGGTGGTAGGTATAAGAACCCAATAAAGAAGATCCAAAAAAAAAAAAAAAAAGTACATCTACAGAAAGTCATGGTGGCTCACACTGTAATCTAAACCTAGGTAATTGAAGTTGGAGGATTGCCAAGAGTTTCAGGCCCACTTGGACTAAAGAGCGAGATTGTGTTTCACAAAAAGGGAATGGGGTATCCTGGCCTAATTGTTGAGTATGGGATGAACAAGACACAGGTACACACACTGAAAAAGGAATAAACCATAAATAGGAACTCAACTAAAACTGTATCATGATACTTTAGTAATTATAGCCTTGTAGGGTCTTACATGGTTATTCCAGTAGCAATGGCTGGGGTAGGACAATATAGCAGTTCTCTTCAGTATTTATTTATTTATTTATTTTTAAAGATTTATTTATTTTATGTGAATACACTGTAGCTGTCTTCAAACACACCAGAAGAGGGCATCGGATCCCATTATGGATGGTTGTGAGCCACCATGTGGTTGCTGGGAATTGAACTCAGGATCTCTGCAAGAGCAGTCAGTGCTCTTAATCGCTGAGCCATCTCTCCAGCCCCTCTTCAGTATTTATAATTCTATTCATTGCCAACTAACATGTTTGAATAACATATTCTTTCACATGAAAAGAAGTTAATCTCCAGTATGCTGATAAGAAGCCTATAAAATCTTAGCATTTGGGAGATTGAGGCAGAAAATGGAGAATTTGAGGCCAGACTGATCTTGTCCTCTGATCTTCACATGTGCATGCACACACATGCATACAAACACAGTAAATAGAAATGTAATACAAATAAAAAATAAATTAATGAGCTGGATGATAGTGGTTCATGCCTTTAATTTCAGCACTTCCACCAGGTCAGCCTAGTCTACAGAATGAGATCTAGGACAGCCAGGGCTACACAGAGAAACTTTGTCCTGAAAAAAAGCCAAAACCAAAAAAGAGAAAACGAAAACATCATTTTTTTGATACAGAAATATTAATTTATATAGAAGTGACTATTACTAAAGGTTATTATTATTATTATTATTGAGGCATTATCTTACAATGTAGGTCAGTCTGTACTGGAACTTGTTATGTGGTCCAGGATGTCCTGAAACTCACAATATAGTCCAAGCTGGCCTTGAACACCTGAAATCTTACTGCCTCAGCCTCCTGAAAATTAGATTAGAAATGTGAGCCACCATGTCCAGCATGTGGTTAATTTATTCATTTTATTATCTTTTAAATTTAATTTGACTTATTTACTTACTCACTTTCCAGACTGCTCAATGCCCCACTCCTGGTCATCCCCTCCCACAGTCTCTCCCCCATTTCCCCCTCTCCTTCTCCTCTGAACAAGTGGGGGCCTCCCTGGGTATCCTCCTACCTTGGCACTTCAAGTCTCTGTGAGGCTAGGTGCATCCTCTCCCACTGAGGCCAGACAAGGCAGCATAGCTAGGGGAAAGGGGTCCAAAGGCAGGCAACAGTGAGAGACAGCCCCCACTCCAATCATTAGGGGACCCATATGAAGACCAAGCTGTACATCCACCTAGGTCCAGCCCGTGTATTTTCTTTGTTTGGTGGTTTAGACTCTGAGAGTCCCAAGGGTCTTAGGTTAGTTGACTCTGTTGGTCTTCCTGTGGAGTTCCTATCCCCTTCTGGGCTTGGAATCCTCCCTCCTGTTATTTTAATGTTAGGGATTGAACCTAAGACCATGTGATCTAATATTGATCTACACTCCCTGTCCTAGTTTTTTTTTTTATGTAATGAATTAATAAATTTAAAAAAATCGAGCCAGTGTTCTCACTATAGACCAGGTTAGCCTAGAACTTGCTAAGTAGAACAGGCTGGCCCCAAACTCGTTTTCTTCTATCTGTTCTTTCTGAGTGCTGATAACGAAAGTTTGTGCTGCCATGCCGTGCTTGTTTTTTGAGACATGATTTCATTATCTGGCCCAGACTGACCTTGGAAATCACTGCCATGGGTTACCTATTAATATTTATTTGCAGAGCTTGCAAAGGAAATCCTTATTTTTGATATCATAGTATTATAAGGACTAAAAAGGACTCACTGGAGCACTTACTGTGACTGTAAACAGTCAATCAAGTTAGCTACTATTACATTCCTTTGGATACTGAACTTTTGGGATTTACTTAAACCAATTCTAAGGAGGAACAACTGTTTGGATTCATCCTAGGATCTATATCTTTATTGTTTTTTTTTTTTAATTATTATTCTTTCTTCCTGAGCTGACAGCGCTCCTGCAAACATGGTGAACGTTCCTTAGACCCTCCAGACATTCTGCAAGAAGTGTGGGAAGCACCAGCCCCACAAGGTGACGCAGTACATAAAGGGCAAGGGTTCTCTGTATGCCCAGGGAAAGCAGCATTATGACAGGAAACAGAGTGGCTATGGCGGGCAGACTAAGCCCATTTTTTGAAAAACGTCTAAAACTACAAAGAAGATGGTGCTGAGACTGGTGAGTTGAGCCCAACTGCAGATCTAAGAGGATGCTGGCTATTAAGAGTTGCAAGCATTTTGAACTGGGAAGTGACAAGAAGAGAAAGGGCCTAGTGAACCAGTTCTAAGCTGATTTTGTTATGGAGACAATAAAATCTTGACCTTTCACCCCCATAATAAAACTTTCAGAAATTACCTGGAAAATTATTAATATTTAATTAGTTTAGTTTTTTGAGACAGGGAGACCCTGTAACCTTGGCTAGCCTGGAACTTGCTTTGTAGACCAGGCTAGCCTTCAATTCAAAGATCACTCCTGGTTGATTATATTGTGTGTGTGTGCATGTGTGTGTATTTTAATTTTATGCATATATATGTGTGTAAGGGTTGGTTTGTTCATATGGTAGAGTGTCTGACATATCTAAAAGAGGGTGTCGTATCCCCTGGAGCATTGTGAACCGGTCCTCTGGAAGAGCAGTGTCCTCTTTTAACTGTTGAGCCATCTCTCCAGCCTTTCTGGGATGTGTGTGTGTGTGTGTGTGTGTGTTGCTATGGATCACACTTGGCTTTGTGTATTTTGAGCAGTGTCTCTACCTCTTAGTGACAAGCCCATCAACACAAACCCTTGTGTGGGCTTTTATAAATGTCAGAAAATGAGTACTTTGAATCTTTATAGTATAACTTTCAAAAATCAATTCTAATTTTATACTTTGGATTTTTCATAATAAAATCTTTTAAATATCTTCTTCTTCTTCTTCTTCTTCTTCTTCTTCTTCTTATTATTATTATTATTATTAATTTTGACCCAAGGTTTTTTCTGTGTAGCCCTAGCTGTCCTGGAACTTGCTCTGTAGACCAGGCTGACCTCGAACTCAGAAAGATCCACTTGCCTCTGCCTCCCTAGTGCTGGGATTAAAGGCATGCATCACATCTGCCTGGCTAAAGTTAAATATTTAACTGCTGTGAAGATTTTTGGCTCTTTTCCCAAGGGCAGGGGTTTGCCCTTTCTTGTGGCTAAGAACGTTCCTTTCCCACAGTCTTACATGTCCTGTGCAAATGTCATCTGTCCCCCTGGAAGGAACCAGACGTCAAGGATCAAATGATTCATGATGTTAAACTGAGGCTTTCCCGAGACATAGACATTCCCATAGAGCACAGGAAAGAAATGGAAGGAAAGGTGAAGCATTCTCGATCTATTACTGCAGTTACTAAGTATGTAATCAGCAATTAGGTGAGATGTTATTTGGGTTTAATCCTAGAGTGTGACTTGTTATTTACTGATCCTAGAGCTTCAGTTACAGGTGTGAGGTTCCACACCTGATAGGATTAGCATGTTGGAACAAACCTTTCTAACTATGGCTTTATTTTCCTGGAAAAGACATAGGTCTCGTTTTAGATTAGAAAGGCTGGCTCATTACAGTCTCAGTACTCTGGAATTGAGCCCTAACTCTGGTCTTCTATCAGCTATTTTCTATTTTCATCCTGCTTTAAATTTCAGATGATAGCATATTTTTTTCTTGATTAATTGCTAGAACATTTCTCTCTGTACACCTCCATATAACAGCTCATCAGAAAGACTGAGAGGAAGCCCAGAGTGGCAGGGCATTTGCTTTGCATGAGAAAGGCTGGGTTTGAGGCCAACCTGGACTACATAGTGACCTTAAAAAACAAAAAAAAGCCAACTCCTTTAGTTAGTCCACCAGCTACTGGAGTAATTGCTAGTTTTTGTTCCTGCTTCTTTGGAACCGGGGGAGAAACTCCAGCTACTTAGCTTGCATTTTTCAGGGCTGAGGACCTGGAATCAGCTATTTCTGCTACCTACTTTTAGAAAGAATTTTTATAAGCCTACTTGGTGGGTTGGGGATGTGGCTGGAGTGCTGGAGTGATTCTTATCATATGCCATACCCTAAATTCTATCCCCAGCACCAAAACAGAAACTAAAAGTTAGTGCTGGATTTATTTTATTTAGAGAATAAGGATCTAACTATGTAGCTAAGACTAGCTTCCAATTTTGTTTTCTTCTTTTTCTTTTCTTTTTTTAAAAAGATTTATTTATGTTATTCATATGAATACACTGTAGCTGTCTTCAGATACATCAAAAGAGGGCATCAGATCCCATAACAGATGGTTGTGAGCCACCATGTGGTTGCTGGGAATTGAACTCAGGACCTCTGGAAGAACAGTCAGTGCTCTTAACCACTGAGCCATCTCTCCAGCCCCCTTTCTTCTTTTTCTAGTGTTTAGAGATTAGGTCTTACACTGTAGCCCAAGAATCCTGACACTCCTCTTGCCTTACTTTGCCTCAGGGGTGCTAGGATTAGGGGTGAGCTACTAGACCCCTATGCTCTAGAATTCTTGATTCCCATACTTCAGCTCCTTAAGTTCTGGTGAGCATTAGGCTCTTTCCCCTCCCCCTAATTGAGATAGCATCTTTTTTGTTGTTTTATTTTATTTGGGGGTGGGGGAGTTCTTTGTGTAGTCCTGTCTGTCCTGGAACTTGCTCTGTGTACTAGGCTAGCCTGGAACTTATTTTTTAGGCCAGGCTGGCCTTGAACTAAGAGATCTGCCTGCCTTGCTCCTCAAGTGCTGGGAGTAAAGGTGTGAGTATCACCACACCCAGCTGAGCATTAGGTTCGCAAGCTGGAGACTGGGGTCAGGAATAGGGTGCAGAAGCTGAGGAGCCCCATGACCTATGGGGCATATTATTTGTTTATTCTGGGTTGTATCATTTTGGTCTGGACTATGAAAGGCTGTGACCTAAATAGTAGATAGAAGATTTTAAAAAATTTTTCATTTATTTTATGTGTATGAATATTTTTGGATACCTATATGTATGCATACATTCATGCCTTGTTCCCATAGAGTTCAAAAGGCTCCAGATTCCCTGGAACTAGAGTTGCTGATGGAGCATGTGGGTGCTGGGAACCTAGCCCCAGTCCTCTGTAAGAGCAACCAGTGCTCTTAACTCCAGCCCTGGAGATGACCTTCCTTAGTCCCTGCTTCTGAGGAAAGGAAACATCATTCCAGCTTCTGAGGGGCATGGGGATTTCTGCGATGTTCTAATTCCTCTGAAGTATTAAGCCTGCCTTAAACAAACAGAACTCTATATCATTTTTTATTTTTATCATTTCTTGTTCTTGTTTGTTTTTTGAGATAGGGTTTCTCCGTGTAACTTTGGACATTCTGGAACTTGCTCTGTAGACCAGGCTGGCCTTAAACTCACAGGGATCCACCTGCCTCTGTCTCTCTAGTTCTGGGATTAAAGGAGTGAACAGCCACACCTGGCCTTTTTTACTTTATTTATGTTTATTTAAAAATTAAAATAAAATATCTATGGGTGTTTTACCTGTATGAATGTCTATGTATCCCTTACATGCCTCGTGCCCATGGAAACCCAAAGAGGGTGTTGGGTCTCCTGGAATTGAAGTTATATTGTAGATGGTTGTGAGGTGCCATATGGGTGCTGGGAACCAAACCCAGATTCTCTGCAAGATAAATAAGTGCTCTTGATCACCGAGCTCTCTGTCTCTTCAACTCCTAATTCATAGTTTGTGTATGTGTATGGCATGTGTGTGAGTATGGGTATATGATGCCATGACACACATATGGGGGACAGAGGACAACTCTTTTTTCAAGACAGGCTTTTTCTCTCTATGTGTAGCCCTAGCTGTCCTGGAACTTGCTCTGTAAAACAGGCTGGCTTCGAACTCACAGAGATCTACCTGTCTCTGCTTCCTGAGTGCTGGGACTAAAGGCGTGAGCCACTACCTGGTCAGATGACAACTCTTCAGACAGTTGGTTCTCTCCTTTCATTGTGGGTTTTGGGATTGAACTCAGCCCAGCAGACTTGTGTAATGAACTCTTTCGCCAGCTGAGCCATCTCTGTGGCTAATAGTAACAATAATTGCAATGGTCACACATTTCTTTTAGAATTGAAAATATTTGATAAAAAATACTATGTGCTATATAGTGCTAAATTCAGTGCTTTTCTTAGCTTCATAGGGAGTTCAAGATAGCTTGAACTAGAGACTCTGTTTACTCCCCCTTCCCACCTTCACCCCTCAAAAAAAATTCTAATAGCCACTGGGCTGGGGGATGTAGCTCAGTGGTAGAGTACTTACCTGGCATGAGTATGACCCTTGGTTCTTTCTCTAGAACCATGGGAAAGAAAAAATTCTGTGACTTACCATGCATTAGTAATGCATATAGAGCTAGTATTAGAGAAGCTATTTGAACTTTGTTTTCTGCTCTTAGAACGTTTTGTTACAGATTATAGGTTGTACATGACCTAGGTACATTGGTGTTGGTAGTCTTCTCTGCTGCTTTGTTAGATATAACTGATTTTGTCTCAGTCATTGTCTTAATGCTGGGGATTGAGTCCAGGGTGTTTGTGCATAATTAGGACATGTTCTGCTTCTGAATCCCACCCCAGCTCATATAATACTCTAGGGAGGTCATCTGATATTATAAAAAAAATTATCATTAATAACATTAATGAATGGCAGTTTGTATCATCTTCTGTAGGTTACTGAAATAGACTGAAAACTTTCCATCCTATTATCTTAGGTTTTCTCAACTTGGGTGACTTAATTCATCAAGATATGTTTGGCAACATCTAGGGGTACTTTTGATTGTTACAAACTTGAGGATGCTACTGGCAGCATCCAGTTGGTAGAGCCTATGAATGCTGCTGTCATCTTTTGCACAGAACAGGTCTTATAAACAAAGAATTCTGTCTGAAATGTTAGTAGTCTAAGGATGAGCAGTCATGACTTATCACTGAAGAATTTTGTAGTTAGGAACAGTTGCCATTTCTGTCTTGAGACCAGATATAAGTCTTTGCTTAACAGGTTTAGCATTTATTAATAAGTGTCCTAAGGGTTGGCTCTGGCCCTAGCACTTTACTTACTATGATCTTTAAAAAAGTGATTGCTTGGTGGGTGGTACATGTTTATAATGATAGCATTTAAAGTAGACATGGGTGAATCAGAGGAATTCCAGGTCATCCTAAGGAATATCTCATGTTCAAAACCAGCCTGGCGTCATGAGACCACGACTCAGCTTTAAAAAACAATCCCAGTCTGGAGAGATGGCTCAGCAGTTAAGAGCACACTGCTCTTCCAGAGGACCTAGGCTCAGTTTCTAAAGCCCACATAGAGGCTTAAAAATATGTATAGCTTCCAGTTCAAGGTGATCCAATGCCTTCTACTGACCTCCAAAAGCACTTCATGCACATGATGCATATGCATATATGCAGGTAAATCCCTCATAATATAAAATAAAAGAAATGATTAAAAATTATTTCTGTTCACATTCATTAACCTGAAACAGAGAATAGGCTGCTTATCACTTCACTCAATGGAAAAGTACTTCATAGCAATACTCAGACATTTGAGAAGAGTTGAATATGAGTTTGTGCTTATAATGCTAGCATTGTAGAGATCAGCCTTGAATTTGAGGCAAACTTACCTTTATAGTATCACTGTGCTAATTTTGGAATCTGAGTCAAGAAAAGTATATTCTGGGAAGGGTGTGGTAGCTCATACATATTTGTAATTCCAGCACTAGGGATGCTGAAGCAGGGACAGCTTGGATTCCTTAGGAAGTCCTAGGTCATTCTGGGGACATACTGAAACCCTTCTTAGAAACCCAAAGAAAGGGGTGAAGACACCCCATTTTTCATTTATATTTTGCTTATTTTTATTATTTTAAACTGTGTCTGTCTCTATGTTTCTGTGTGTCTGTGTGAAGTTGTAGGAGTGAGTGCAGGGACCTGCCAAAACCAGAGGATTTGGATTTTTCTGGAGCTGCAGTTTAAGATGGTTGTGAGCTACCTGATGTGGGTGCCTGATGTGGGTACTAAGAATCGAACTCCGCTCCTCTGGAAAAGCAGTGTAGACTTTTAACCACTGAGCCATCTCTCCAGCCCTACTTCTTGTTTTAAGATTTTATTTTTATCTTATGTCTGTGTTTGCTGGAATGTATGTCTGTGTACTGTGTACTTGTAGTACCCGTGGAGGCCAGAAGGATAGCAGATCCTCTGGGACTGGTGGTATAGACTGTTGAGAACAGCTATGACAGTGTTGGGAATCAAGCTTAGATCCTCTGGGAGGACAGCCAGTGCTCTTAACTACTGTGCCATCTTTCTGGCTTCCTCCAGCCCTATTTAAAAAAATATTTTAAATTATGTGCGTATCTTTGTATGTGGGTGTGTGCACAGGAGTGCAGATGCACTAGAGGTCAGAGGTCAGGTCCCCCTGGAGCTTGAGTTAACAGGCAGTAGGGAGTTGCCTGACATGGAATGCCTAGGAATACAGTTGGGTTTCTCTGCAAGAGGATTTTAACTCCTTAGTCTTATCTATGTACACTGCCTCCCCTTTACCTTTTTATTGTCTTTTTCCTTTTGAGAGAAGGTTCAAGTAAGCTAGGCTGTTCTCAAACTAGAATTTACTGTATAACAGAAAGTGACCTCAGACTCTAGTTTATTTTCTTAAACTTCTAAAGTGTTGCACTTATTTATGGTGGTGGTGGTGATGGTGGTGGTGGTGGTGGTGGTAGTGGTGGTGGTGGTGGTAGTGGTGGTGGTGGTGGTGGTGGTAGTGGTGGTGGTGGTGGTGGTGGTGGTAGTGGTGGTGGTGGTGGTGGTGGTGGTGGTGGTGGAGGAGGTGGTG